>NC_138301.1:103908012-104245512 GCF_965601325.2 Salmo salar
GTGGTGGGTAGATTCTGACTATAGTGGTGGTGGGTAGATAGAGGCTGTAGTGGTGGTGGGTAGATACTGACTGTAGTGGTGGGTGTAGATTCTGACTATAGTGGTGGTGGGTAGATAGAGGCTGTAGTGGTGGTGGGTAGATAGAGACTGTAGTGGTGGGGGGTAGATTCTGTCTATAGTGGTGGTGGGTAGATAGAGGCTGTAGTGGTTGGGGGTAGATTCTGACTTTAGTGGTTCGGGGTAGATAGTGACTGTAGTGGTGGTGGGTAGATAGTGACAATAGTGGTATTGGGAAGATAGTGACTGTAGTGGTAGTGCGCAGATAGTGACTATAGTGGTATTGGGTAGATAGTGACTGTAGAGGTGATGGGTAGATAGTGACTGTAGTGGTGGTGGGTAGATAGTGACTATAGTGGTATTGGGAAGATAGTGACTATAGTGGTATTGGGTAGATAGTGACTGTAGTTTTGGTGGGTAGATAGTGACTGCAGTTTTGGTGGGTAGATAGTGACTGTAGTTTTGGTGGGTAGATAGTGACTGTAGTTTTGGTGGGTAGATAGTGACTGTAGTGGTGGGGGGTAGATAGTGGCTGTGGTGGTGGGCGGTAGATAGTGGCTGTGGTGGTGGTGGGTAGATACTGACTGTAGTGGTGGTGGGTAGATAGTGACTATAGTGGTATTGGGAAGATAGTGACTATAGTGGTATTGGGTAGATAGTGACTGTAGTTTTGGTGGGTAGATAGTGACTGCAGTTTTGGTGGGTAGATAGTGACTGTAGTTTTGGTGGGTAGATAGTGACTGTAGTTTTGGTGGGTAGATAGTGACTGTAGTGGTGGGGGGTAGATAGTGGCTGTGGTGGTGGGCGGTAGATAGTGGCTGTGGTGGTGGTGGGTAGATACTGACTGTAGTTTTGGTGGGTAGATAGTGACTGTAGTGGTGGGGGGTAGATACTGACTGTAGTGGTAGTGGGTAGATACTGACTGTAGTTGTGGGGGGTAGATACTGACTGTGGTGGTGGTTGGTAGATAGTGGCTGTAGTGGTGGTGGGTAGATAGTGGCTGTAGTGGTGGTGGGTAGATAGTGACTATAGTGGTATTGGGAAGATAGTGACTGTAGTGGTAGTGGGTAGATAGTGACTGTAGTGGTGGTGGGTAGATAGTGACTGTAGTGGTGGTGGGTAGATAGTGACAATAGTGGTATTGCGAAGATAGTGACTGTAGTGGTAGTGGGCAGATAGTGACTATAGTGGTTTTGGGTAGATAGTGACTGTAGAGGTGGTGGGTAGATAGTGACTGTAGTGGTGGTGGGTAGATAGTGACTATAGTGGTATTGGGAAGATAGTGACTGTAGTGGTAGTGAGTAGATAGTGGCAATAGTGGTGGTGGGTAGATAGTGACTGTAGTTTTGGTGGGTAGTTAGAGAATGTAGTGTTGGGGGGTAGATAGTGACTGTAGTTTTGGTGGGTAGATAGTGACTGCAGTTTTGGTGGGTAGATAGTGACTGTAGTTTTGGTGGGTAGATAGTGACTGTAGTTTTGGTGGGTAGATAGTGACTGTAGTGGTGGGGGGTAGATAGTGACTGTAGTGGTGGGGGGTAGATACTGACTATAGTGGTGGGGGGAGATACTGACTGTAGTTTTGGTGGGTAGATAGTGACTGTAGTGGTGGGGGGTAGATACTGACTGTAGTGGTGGGGGTAGATACTGACTGTAGTGGTGGGGGGTAGATACTGACTGTAGTGGTGGTTGGTAGATAGTGGCTGTAGTGGTTGTGGGTAGATAGTGGCTGTAGTGGTGGTGGGTAGATAGTGGCTGTAGTGGTGGTGGGTAGATATTGACTGTAGTGGTGGGGGGTATTATGTGGCTGTAGTGGTGGTGGGTAGATAGTGACTGTAGTTTTGGTGGGTAGATAGTGACTGTAGTTGTGGGGGGTAGATAGTGACTGTAGTGGTAGTGGGTAGATAGTGACTATAGTGGTAGTGGGTAGATAGTAACTGTAGTAGTGGGGGGTAGATAACTACTGTAGTGGTGGGGGATAGATAGTGACTGTAGTGGTGGGGGGTAGATAGTGACTGTAGTGGTGGTGGGTAGATAGTGACTGTAGTGTTGGTGGGTAGATAGTGACTGTAGTGGTGGGGGGTAGATATAGACTGTAGTGGTAGTGGGTAGATACTGACTATAGTGGTGGTTGGTAGATAGTGACTGTAGTGGTAGTGGGTAGATAGTAACTGTATTGGGGGGGGGTAGATACTGACTGTAGTGGTGGGGGGTAGATACTGACTGTAGTGGTGGGGGTAGATATTGACTGTAGTGGTGGTTGGTAGATAGTGGCTGTAGTGGTGGTGGGTAGATAGTGGCTGTAGTGGTGGTGGGTAGATAGTGGCTGTAGTGGTGGTGGGTAGATTTTGACTGTAGTGGTGGGGGGTAGATAGTGGCTGTGGTGGTTGTGGGTAGATAGTGACTGTGGTGGTGGTGGGTAGATAGTGACTGTAGTTTTGATGGGTAGATAGTGACAGTAGTGGTGGGGGGTAGATAGTGACATTAGTGGTAGTGGGTAGATAGTGACTAAATTGGTAGTGGGTAGATAGTAACTGTAGAGGTCGTGGGTAGATAGTGACTATAGTGGTGGTTGGTAGATAGTGACTGTAGTGGTAGTGGGTAGATAGTGGCTGTAGTGGTGGGGGGTAGATATTGACTGTAGTGGTGGTTGGTAGATAGTGACTGTAGTGGTAGTGGGTAGATAGTGACTGTAGTTTTGGTGGGTAGATAGTGACTGTATTGGTATTGGGTAGATAGTGACTGTAGTGGTGGTGGGTAGTTAGTGACTGTAGTGGTGGTGGGTAGATAGTGACTGTAGCAGTGGGGGTGTAGATACTGACTATAGTGGTAGTGGGTAGATAGTGACTGTAGTGGTGGTGGGTAGATAGTGACTATAGTGGTATTTGGTACATAGTGACTGTAGTGGTGGTGGGTAGATAGAGACTGTAGTGTTGATGGGTAGATAGTGACTGTAGTGGTGGGGGGTAGATACTGACTATAGTGGTATTTGGTACATAGTGACTGTAGTGGTGGTGGGTAGATAGTGACTATAGTGGTGGTGGATAAATAGAGATTGTAGTGTTGGTGGGTAGATAGTGACTGTAGTGGTGGGGGGTAGATTCTGACTATAGTGGTGGTGGGTAGATACAGGCTCTAGTGGTGGTGGGTAGATACTGACTGTAGTGGTGGTGGGTAGATTCTGACTATAGTGGTGGTGGGTAGATAGAGGCTGTAGTGGTGGTGGGTAGATACTGACTGTAGTGGTGGGTGTAGATTCTGACTATAGTGGTGGTGGGTAGATAGAGGCTGTAGTGGTGGTGGGTAGATAGAGACTGTAGTGGTGGGGGGTAGATTCTGTCTATAGTGGTGGTGGGTAGATAGAGGCTGTAGTGGTTGGGGGTAGATTCTGACTTTAGTGGTTCGGGGTAGATAGTGACTGTAGTGGTGGTGGGTAGATAGTGACAATAGTGGTATTGGGAAGATAGTGACTGTAGTGGTAGTGCGCAGATAGTGACTATAGTGGTATTGGGTAGATAGTGACTGTAGAGGTGATGGGTAGATAGTGACTGTAGTGGTGGTGGGTAGATAGTGACTATAGTGGTATTGGGAAGATAGTGACTATAGTGGTATTGGGTAGATAGTGACTGTAGTTTTGGTGGGTAGATAGTGACTGCAGTTTTGGTGGGTAGATAGTGACTGTAGTTTTGGTGGGTAGATAGTGACTGTAGTTTTGGTGGGTAGATAGTGACTGTAGTGGTGGGGGGTAGATAGTGGCTGTGGTGGTGGGCGGTAGATAGTGGCTGTGGTGGTGGTGGGTAGATACTGACTGTAGTTTTGGTGGGTAGATAGTGACTGTAGTGGTGGGGGGTAGATACTGACTGTAGTGGTAGTGGGTAGATACTGACTGTAGTTGTGGGGGGTAGATACTGACTGTGGTGGTGGTTGGTAGATAGTGGCTGTAGTGGTGGTGGGTAGATAGTGGCTGTAGTGGTGGTGGGTAGATAGTGGCTGTAGTGGTGGTGGGTAGATATTGACTATAGTGCTGGTGGGTAGATAGAGACTGTAGTGTTGGTGGGTAGATAGTGACTGTAGTGGTGGGGGGTAGATAGTAGCTGTAGTGGTGGTTGGTAGATAGTGACTGTAGTGGTGGGGGGTAGACAGTGACTGTAGTGGTGGGGGGTAGATAGTGACTGTAGTGGTGGTGGGTAGATAGTGACTATAGTGGTGGTGGGTAGATAGTGACTATAGTGGTGGTGGGTAGATAGTGACTGTAGTGGTGGTGGGTAGATACTGACTATAGTGGTATTGGGTAGATTCTGACTATAGTGGTGGTGGGTAGATACAGGCTCTAGTGGTGGTGGGTAGATACTGACTGTAGTGGTGGTGGGTAGATTCTGACTATAGTGGTGGTGGGTAGATAGAGGCTGTAGTGGTGGTGGGTAGATACTGACTGTAGTGGTGGGTGTAGATTCTGACTATAGTGGTGGTGGGTAGATAGAGGCTGTAGTGGTGGTGGGTAGATAGAGACTGTAGTGGTGGGGGGTAGATTCTGTCTATAGTGGTGGTGGGTAGATAGAGGCTGTAGTGGTTGGGGGTAGATAGTGACTATAGTGGTATTGGGAAGATAGTGACTGTAGTGGTAGTGGGTAGATAGTGACTGTAGAGGTGGGGGGTAGATATTGACTGTATTGGTGGTGGGTAGATAGTGACTATAGTGGTATTGGGAAGATAGTGACTGTAGTGGTAGTGGGTAGATAGTGACTGTAGGGGTGGTGGGTAGATAGTGACTGTATTGGTAGTGGGTAGATAGTGACTGTAGTGGTGGTGGCTAGATAGTGACTGTAGTGGTGGTGGGTAGATAGTGACTGTAGTGGTGGTGGGTAGATAGTGACAATAGTGATATTGGGAAGATAGTGACTGTAGTGGTAGTGGGCAGATAGTGACTATAGTGGTTTTGGGTAGATAATGACTGTAGAGGTGGTGGGTAGATAGTGACTGTAGTGGTGGTGGGTAGATAGTGACTATAGTGGTATTGGGAAGATAGTGACTGTAGTGGTAGTGAGTAGATAGTGGCAATAGTGGTGGTGGGTAGATAGTGACTGTAGTTTTGGTGGGTAGTTAGAGAATGTAGTGTTGGGGGGTAGATAGTGACTGTAGTTTTGGTGGGTAGATAGTGACTGCAGTTTTGGTGGGTAGATAGTGACTGTAGTTTTGGTGGGTAGATAGTGACTGTAGTTTTGGTGGGTAGATAGTGACTGTAGTGGTGGGGGGTAGATAGTGACTGTAGTGGTGGGGGGTAGATACTGACTGTAGTGGCAGTTGGTAGATAATGGCTGTAGTGGTGGGGGGTAGATAGTGGCTGTGGTGGTGGTGGCTAGATAGTGACTGTAGTGGTGGGGGTAGATACTGACTATAGTGGTGGGGGGAGATACTGACTGTAGTTTTGGTGGGTAGATAGTGACTGTAGTGGTGGGGGGTAGATACTGACTGTAGTGGTGGGGGTAGATACTGACTGTAGTGGTGGGGGGTAGATACTGACTGTAGGGGTGGTTGGTAGATAGTGGCTGTAGTGGTTGTGGGTAGATAGTGGCTGTAGTGGTGGTGGGTAGATAGTGGCTGTAGTGGTGGTGGGTAGATATTGACTGTAGTGGTGGGGGGTAGATAGTGGCTGTGGTGGTGGTGGGTAGATAGTGACTGTGGTGGTGGTGGGTAGATAGTGACTGTAGTTTTGGTGGGTAGATAGTGACTGTAGTGGTGGGGGGTAGATAGTGACTGTAGTGGTAGTGGGTAGATAGTGACTATAGTGGTAGTGGGTAGATAGTAACTGTAGTAGTGGGGGGTAGATAACTACTGTAGTGGTGGGGGATAGATAGTGACTGTAGTGGTGGGGGGTAGATAGTGACTGTAGTGGTGGTGGGTAGATAGTGACTGTAGTGTTGGTGGGTAGATAGTGACTGTAGTGGTGGGGGGTAGATATTGACTGTAGTGGTAGTGGGTAGATACTGACTATAGTGGTGGTTGGTAGATAGTGACTGTAGTGGTAGTGGGTAGATAGTAACTGTATTGGGGGGGGGGGGTAGATACTGACTGTAGTGGTGGTGGGTAGATAGTGACTGTAGTGGTGGGGGGTAGATATTGACTGTAGTGGTGGTTGGTAGATAGTGACTGTAGTGGTGGTGGGTAGATAGTGACTGTATTGGTGGGTGTTAGATACTGACTGTAGTGGTGGGGGGTAGATACTGACTATAGTGGTGGGGGGTAGATAGTGACTGTAGTGGTGGTGGGAAGATAGTGACTGTAGTTTTGGTGGGTAGATAGTGACTGTAGTGGTGGGGGGTAGATAGTGACTGTAGTGGTGGGGGGTAGATACTGACTGTAGTGGTAGTGGGTAGATAGTAACTGTAGTGGTGGGGGGTAGATACTGACTGTAGTGGTGGGGGGTAGATAGTGACTGTAGTGGTGGGGGGTAGATATTGACTGTAGTGGTGGTTGGTAGATAGTGACTGTAGTGGTGGTGGGTAGATAGTGACTGTAGTGGTGGGGGGTAGATACTGACTGTAGTGCTGGTGGGTAGATAGTGACTGTAGTGGTGGGGGGTAGATACTGACTGTAGTGGTGGTGGGTAGATACTGACTGTAGGGGTGGTTGGTAGATAGTGGCTGTAGTGGTAGTGGGTAGATACTGACTATAGTGGTGGTTGGTAGATAGTGACTGTAGTGGTAGTGTGTAGATAGTAACTGTATTGGGGGGGGGTAGATACTGACTGTAGTGGTGGTGGGTAGATAGTGACTGTTGTGGTGGGGGGTAGATATTGACTGTAGTGGTGGTTGGTAGATAGTGACTGTAGTGGTGGGGGGTAGATAGTGACTGTAGTGGTGGGGGGTAGATACTGACTGTAGTGGTAGTGGGTAGATAGTAACTGTAGTGGTGGGGGGTAGATACTGACTGTAGTGGTGGGGGGTAGATAGTGACTGTAGTGGTGGGAGGTAGATATTGACTGTAGTGGTGGTTGGTAGATAGTGACTGTAGTGGTGGTGGGTAGATAGTGACTGTATTGGTGGGGGGTAGATAGTGGCTGTAGTGGTGGTGGGTAGATATTGACTGTAGTGGTGGGGGGTAGATAGTGGCTGTGGTGGTGGTGGGTAGATAGTGACTGTGGTGGTGGTGGGTAGATAGTGACTGTAGTTTTGGTGGGTAGATAGTGACTGTAGTGGTGGGGGGTAGATAGTGACTGTAGTGGTAGTGGGTAGATAGTGACTATAGTGGTAGTGGGTAGATAGTAACTGTAGTAGTGGGGGGTAGATAACTACTGTAGTGGTGGGGGATAGATAGTGACTGTAGTGGTGGGGGGTAGATAGTGACTGTAGTGGTGGTGGGTAGATAGTGACTGTAGTGGTGGGGGGTAGATATTGACTGTAGTGGTAGTGGGTAGATACTGACTATAGTGGTGGTTGGTAGATAGTAACTGTATTGGGGGGGGGGGGTAGATACTGACTGTAGTGGTGGTGGGTAGATAGTGACTGTAGTGGTGGGGGGTAGATATTGACTGTAGTGGTGGTTGGTAGATAGTGACTGTAGTGGTGGTGGGTAGATAGTGACTGTATTGGTGGGTGTTAGATACTGACTGTAGTGGATGGGGGTAGATACTGACTATAGTGGTGGGGGGTAGATAGTGACTGTAGTGGTGGTGGGAAGATAGTGACTGTAGTTTTGGTGGGTAGATAGTGACTGTAGTGGTGGGGGGTAGATAGTGACTGTAGTGGTGGGGGGTAGATACTGACTGTAGTGGTGGGGGGTAGATAGTGACTGTAGTGGTGGGGGGTAGATATTGACTGTAGTGGTGGTTGGTAGATAGTGACTGTAGTGGTGGTGGGTAGATAGTGACTGTAGTGGTGGGGGGTAGATACTGACTGTAGTGCTGGTGGGTAGATAGTGACTGTAGTGGTGGGGGGTAGATACTGACTGTAGTGGTGGTGGGTAGATAGTGACTGTAGTGGTGGGGGGTAGATACTGACTGTAGTGGTGGGCGGTAGATAGTGGCTGTGGTGGTGGTGGGTAGATACTGACTGTAGTTTTGGTGGGTAGATAGTGACTGTAGTGGTGGGGGGTAGATACTGACTGTAGTGGTGGGGGTAGATACTGACTGTAGTTGTGGGGGGTAGATACTGACTGTGGTGGTGGTTGGTAGATAGTGGCTGTAGTGGTGGTGGGTAGATAGTGGCTGTAGTGGTGGTGGGTAGATAGTGGCTGTAGTGGTGGTTGGTAGATAGTGACTGTAGTGGTGGGGGGTAGACAGTGACTGTAGTGGTGGGGGGTAGATAGTGACTGTAGTGGTGGTGGGTAGATAGTGACTATAGTGGTGGTGGGTAGAGAGTGACTGTAGTGGTGGTGGGTAGATACTGACTATAGTGGTATTGGGTAGATAGTGACTGTAGTGGTGGTGGGTAGATAGTGACTGTATTGGTGGTGGGTTGATAGTGACTATAGTGGTATTGGGAAGATAGTGACTGTAGTGGTAGTGGGTAGATAGTGACTGTAGAGGTGGTGGGTAGATATTGACTGTATTGGTGGTGGGTAGATAGTGACTATAGTGGTATTGGGAAGATAGTGACTGTAGTGGTAGTGGGTAGATAGTGACTGTAGAGGTGGTGGGTAGATAGTGACTGTAGTGGTAGTGGGTAGATAGTGACTGTAGTGGTGGTGGGTAGATAGTGACTGTAGTGGTGGTGGGTAGATAGTGACTGTAGTGGTGGTGGGTAGATAGTGACAATAGTGGTATTGGGAAGATAGTGACTGTAGTGGTAGTGGGCAGATAGTGACTATAGTGGTTTTGGGTAGATAATGACTGTAGAGGTGGTGGGTAGATAGTGACTGTAGTGGTGGTGGGTAGATAGTGACTATAGTGGTATTGGGAAGATAGTGACTGTAGTGGTAGTGAGTAGATAGTGGCAATAGTGGTGGTGGGTAGATAGTGACTGTAGTTTTGGTGGGTAGTTAGAGAATGTAGTGTTGGGGGGTAGATAGTGACTGTAGTTTTGGTGGGTAGATAGTGACTGCAGTTTTGGTCGGTAGATAGTGACTGTAGTTTTGGTGGGTAGATAGTGACTGTAGTTTTGGTGGGTAGATAGTGACTGTAGTTTTGGTGGCTAGATAGTGACTGTAGTGGTGGGGGTAGATACTGACTATAGTGGTGGGGGGAGATACTGACTGTAGTTTTGGTGGGTAGATAGTGACTGTAGTGGTGGGGGGTAGATACTGACTGTAGTGGTGGGGGTAGATACTGACTGTAGTGGTGGGGGGTAGATACTGACTGTAGGGGTGGTTGGTAGATAGTGGCTGTAGTGGTTGTGGGTAGATATTGACTGTAGTGGTGGGGGGTAGATAGTGGCTGTGGTGGTGGTGGGTAGATAGTGACTGTGGTGGTGGTGGGTAGATAGTGACTGTAGTTTTGGTGGGTAGATAGTGACTGTAGTGGTGGGGGGTAGATAGTGACTGTAGTGGTAGTGGGTAGATAGTGACTATAGTGGTAGTGGGTAGATAGTAACTGTAGTAGTGGGGGGTAGATAACTACTGTAGTGGTGGGGGATAGATAGTGACTGTAGTGGTGGGGGGTAGATAGTGACTGTAGTGGTGGTGGGTAGATAGTGACTGTAGTGTTGGTGGGTAGATAGTGACTGTAGTGGTGGGGGGTAGATATTGACTGTAGTGGTAGTGGGTAGATACTGACTATAGTGGTGGTTGGTAGATAGTGACTGTAGTGGTAGTGGGTAGATAGTAACTGTATTGGGGGGGGGGGGTAGATACTGACTGTAGTGGTGGTGGGTAGATAGTGACTGTAGTGGTGGGGGGTAGATATTGACTGTAGTGGTGGTTGGTAGATAGTGACTGTAGTGGTGGTGGGTAGATAGTGACTGTATTGGTGGGTGTTAGATACTGACTGTAGTGGTGGGGGGTAGATACTGACTATAGTGGTGGGGGGTAGATAGTGACTGTAGTGGTGGTGGGAAGATAGTGACTGTAGTTTTGGTGGGTAGATAGTGAATGTAGTGGTGGGGGGTAGATAGTGACTGTAGTGGTGGGGGGTAGATACTGACTGTAGATGTAGTGGGTAGATAGTGGCTGTAGTGGTGGGGGGTAGATAGTGGCTGTGGTGGTGGTGGGTAGATAGTGACTGTAGTGGTGGGGGTAGATACTGACTATAGTGGTGGGGGTAGATACTGACTGTAGTCTTGGTGGGTAGATAGTGACTGTAGTGGTGGGGGGTAGATACTGACTGTAGTGGTGGGGGTAGACACTGACTGTAGTAGTGGGGGGTATATACTGACTGTAGTGGTGGGTGTTAGATACTGACTGTAGTTTTGGTGGGTAGATAGTGACTGTAGTGGTGGGGGGTAGATACTGACTGTAGTGGTGGGGGTAGATACTGACTGTAGTGGTGGTTGGTAGATAGTGGCTGTAGTGGTGGGGGGTAGATAGTGGCTGTAGTGGTGGTGGGTAGATAGTGGCTGTAGTGGTGGTGGGTAGATATTGACTGTAGTGGTGGGGGGTAGATAGTGGCTGTGGTGGTGGTGGGTAGATAGTGACTGTGGTGGTGGTGGGTAGATAGTGACTGTAGTTTTGGTGGGTAGATAGTGACTGTAG
Organism: Salmo salar; assembly: GCF_965601325.2. Lineage (NCBI taxonomy): Eukaryota > Metazoa > Chordata > Actinopteri > Salmoniformes > Salmonidae > Salmo > Salmo salar. The sequence goes on from NC_138301.1 coordinate 103,918,690, forward strand.
TGGTGGGGGGTAGATAGTGACATTAGTGGTAGTGGGTAGATAGTGACTATAGTGGTAGTGGGTAGATAGTGGCTGTAGTGGTGGGGGGTAGATATTGACTGTAGTGGTGGGGGGTAGATACTGACTGTAGTGGTAGTGGGTAGATAGTGGCTGTAGTGGTGGGGGGTAGATAGTGGCTGTGGTGGTGGTGGGTAGATAGTGACTGTGGTGGTGGGGGGTAGATAGTGACTGTAGTGGTGGGGGTAGATACTGACTATAGTGGTGGGGGTAGATACTGACTGTAGTTTTGGTGGGTAGATAGTGACTGTAGTGGTGGGGGGTAGATACTGACTGTAGTGGTGGGGGTAGATACTGACTGTAGTGGTGGGGGGTAGATACTGACTGTAGTGGTGGGGGGTAGATAGTGGCTGTAGTGTTTGTTGGTAGATAGTGGCTGTAGTGGTGGTGGGTAGATAGTGGCTGTAGTGGTGGTGGGTAGATAGTGGCTGTAGTGGTGGTGGGTAGATATTGACTGTAGTGGTGGGGGGTAGATAGTGGCTGTGGTGGTGGGGGTAGATAGTGGCTGTGGTGGTGGTGGGTAGATAGTGACTGTGGTTGTGGTGGGTAGATAGTGACTGCAGTTTTGGTGGGTAGATAGTGACTGTAGTTTTGGTGGGTAGATAGTGACTGTAGTTTTGGTGGGTAGATAGTGACTGTAGTGGTGGGGGGTAGATAGTGACTGTAGTGGTGGGGGGTAGATACTGACTGTAGTGGCAGTTGGTAGATAATGGCTGTAGTGGTGGGGGGTAGATAGTGGCTGTGGTGGTGGTGGCTAGATAGTGACTGTAGTGGTGGGGGTAGATACTGACTATAGTGGTGGAGGGAGATACTGACTGTAGTTTTGGTGGGTAGATAGTGACTGTAGTGGTGGGGGGTAGATACTGACTGTAGTGGTGGGGGTAGATACTGACTGTAGTGGTGGGGGGTAGATACTGACTGTAGTGGTGGTTGGTAGATAGTGGCTGTAGTGGTTGTGGGTAGATAGTGGCTGTAGTGGTGGTGGGTAGATAGTGGCTGTAGTGGTGGTGGGTAGATATTGACTGTAGTTGTGGGGGGTAGATAGTGGCTGTGGTGGTGGTGGGTAGATAGTGACTGTGGTGGTGGTGGGTAGATAGTGACTGTAGTTTTGGTGGGTAGATAGTGACTGTAGTGGTGGGGGGTAGATAGTGACTGTAGTGGTATTGGGTAGATAGTGACTATAGTGGTAGTGGGTAGATAGTAACTGTAGTAGTGGGGGGTAGATAACTACTGTAGTGGTGGGGGATAGATAGTGACTGTAGTGGTGGGGGGTAGATAGTGACTGTAGTGGTGGTGGGTAGATAGTGACTGTAGTGTTGGTGGGTAGATAGTGACTGTAGTGGTGGGGGGTAGATATTGACTGTAGTGGTAGTGGGTAGATACTGACTATAGTGGTGGTTGGTAGATAGTGACTGTAGTGGTAGTGGGTAGATAGTAACTGTATTGGGGGGGGGGGGGTAGATACTGACTGTAGTGGTGGTGGGTAGATAGTGACTGTAGTGGTGGGGGGTAGATATTGACTGTAGTGGTGATTGGTAGATAGTGACTGTAGTGGTGGTGGGTAGATAGTGACTGTAGTGGTGGGTGTTAGATACTGACTGTAGTGGTGGGGGGTAGATACTGACTATAGTGGTGGGGGGTAGATAGTGACTGTAGTGGTGGTGGGAAGATAGTGACTGTAGTTTTGGTGGGTAGATAGTGACTGTAGTGGTGGGGGGTAGATAGTGACTGTAGTGGTGGGGGGTAGATACTGACTGTAGATGTAGTGGGTAGATAGTGGCTGTAGTGGTGGGGGGTAGATAGTGGCTGTGGTGGTGGTGGGTAGATAGTGACTGTGGTGGTGGGGGGTAGATAGTGACTGTAGTGGTGGGGGTAGATACTGACTATAGTGGTGGGGGTAGATACTGACTGTAGTTTTGGTGGGTAGATAGTGACTGTAGTGGTGGGGGGTAGATACTGACTGTAGTGGTGGGGGTAGACACTGACTGTAGTGGTGGGGGGTATATACTGACTGTAGTGGTGGGTGTTAGATACTGACTGTAGTTTTGGTGGGTAGATAGTGACTGTAGTGGTGGGGGGTAGATACTGACTGTAGTGGTGGGGGTAGATACTGACTGTAGTGGTGGTTGGTAGATAGTGGCTGTAGTGGTGGTGGGTAGATAGTGGCTGTAGTGGTGGTGGGTAGATAGTGGCTGTAGTGGTGGTGGGTAGATATTGACTGTAATGCTGGGGGGTAGATAGTGGCTGTGGTGGTGGTGGGTAGATAGTGACTGTGGTGGTGGTGGGTAGATAGTGACTGTAGTTTTGGTGGGTAGATAGTGACTGTAGTGGTGGGGGGTAGATAGTGACATTAGTGGTAGTGGGTAGATAGTGACTATAGTGGTAGTGGGTAGATAGTAACTGTAGAGGTGGTGGGTAGATAGTGACTATAGTGGTGGTTGGTAGATAGTGACTGTAGTGGTAGTGGGTAGATAGTGGCTGTAGTGGTGGGGGGTAGATATTGACTGTAGTGGTGGTTGGTAGATAGTGACTGTAGTGGTGGTGGGTAGATAGTGACTGTAGTTTTGGTGGGTAGATAGTGACTGTAGTGGTGGGGGGTAGATAGCGACTGTAGTGGTGGGGGGTAGATACTGACTGTAGTGGTAGTGGGTAGATAGTGGCTGTAGTGGTGGGGGGTAGATAGTGGCTGTGGTGGTGGTGGGTAGATAGTGACTGTGGTGGTGGGGGGTAGATAGTGACTGTAGTGGTGGGGGTAGATACTGACTATAGTGGTGGGGGTAGATACTGACTGTAGTTTTGGTGGGTAGATAGTGACTGTAGTGGTGGGGGGTAGATACTGACTGTAGTGGTGGGGGTAGATACTGACTGTAGTGGTGGGGGGTAGATACTGACTGTAGTGTTTGTTGGTAGATAGTGGCTGTAGTGGTGGTGGGTAGATAGTGGCTGTAGTGGTGTTGGGTAGATAGTGGCTGTAGTTGTGGTGGGTAGATATTGACTGTAGTGGTGGGGGTAGATAGTGGCTGTGGTGGTGGTGGGTAGATAGTGACTGTGGTTGTGGTGGGTAGATAGTGACTGTAGTTTTGGTGGGTAGATAGTGACTGTAGTGGTGGGTTGTAGATTGTGACTGTAGTGGTAGTGGGTAGATAGTGACTATAGTGGTAGTGGGTAGATAGTAACTGTAGAGGTGGTGGGTAGATAGTGACTATAGTGGTGGTTGGTAGATAGTGACTGTAGTGGTAGTGGGTAGATAGTAACTGTAGTGGTGGGGGGTAGATACTGACTGTAGTGGTGGGGGGTAGATATTGACTGTAGTGATGGTTGGTAGATAGTGACTGTAGTGGTGGTGGGTAGATAGTGACTGTAGTGGTGGGGGGTAGATACTGACTGTAGTGGTGGGGGGTAGATACTGACTATAGTGGTGGGGGGTAGATAGTGACTGTAGTGGTGGGGGTAGATACTGACTGTAGTGGTGGTGGGTAGATAATGGCTGTGGTGGTGGTGGGTAGATAGTGACTGTGGTGGTGGGGGGTAGATAGTGACTGTAGTGGTGGGGGTAGATACTGACTATAGTGGTGGGGGTAGATACTGACTGTAGTTTTGGTGGGTAGATAGTGACTGTAGTGGTGGGGGGTAGATACTGACTGTAGTGGTGGGGGTAGATACTGACTATAGTGGTGGGGGTAGATACTGACTGTAGTTTTGGTGGGTAGATAGTGACTGTAGTGGTGGGGGTAGATACTGACTGTAGTGGTGGGGGGGTAGATAGTGACTGTAGTGGTGGTGGGTAGATAGTGGCTGTGGTGGTGGTGGGTAGATAGTGACTGTGGTGGTGGGGGGTAGATAGTGACTGTAGTGGTGGGGGTAGATACTGACTATAGTGGTGGGGGTAGATACTGACTGTAGTTTTGGTGGGTAGATAGTGACTGTAGTGGTGGGGGGTAGATACTGACTGTAGTGGTGGGGGTAGATACTGACTGTAGTGGTGGGGGGTAGATACTGACTGTAGTGTTGGTTGGTAGATAGTGGCTGTAGTGGTGGTGGGTAGATAGTGGCTGTAGTGGTGGTGGGTAGATAGTGGCTGTAGTGGTGGTGGGTAGATATTGACTGTAGTGGTGGGGGTAGATAGTGACTGTAGTGGTGGGGGTAGATACTGACTGTAGTGGTGGGGGGGTAGATAGTGACTGTAGTGGTGGTGGGTAGATAGTGACTGTAGTGGTGGGGGGTAGGTAGTGACTGTAGTGGTGGGGGGTAGATAGTGACTGTAGTGGTGGTGGGTAGATAGTGACTGTAGTGGTGGTGGGTAGATAGTGACTGTAGAGGTGGTGGGTAGATAGTGACTGTAGTGGTGGGGTGTAGATATTGACTGTAGTGGTAGTGGGTAGATACTGACTGTAGTGGTGGTGGGTAGATAGTGACTATAGTGGTAGTGGGTAGATAGAGACTGTAGTGTTGGTGGGTAGTGTGGAGGCTAATTCCTGCATTACCAAATGAGGAGAGTTACAAACTTCACACACCAGTCAGAGTTATACTTAAAACTACATCTTTAATAATTAAGATGCTTTTGCAAAAGCACTTGACTTTCAATGATGCGCTATCTCTAATGAACCATTGAAAAAGTGACTACACAAAAGTACAAAGAGCTTTTATAGCCAAGATGCACCCCTCTCAACGTACATGACGAACCACAGATCTTAGGAACTGTTCACAAAGGTTACGTTTTGTATGAAAGATATCTATAAAACATAGCAGACAGCAACTGCTGTATCAACAGTGTTCATTGTATAGACCAGTGTCTGGTCCTCCTACACCAAACTGGAATCGTCTCTCCCTGGTACGGTATAGAACAGAACCATTAGCTCATCCAGTGGCATATATCAATTGTCAACTCTAGATACTCCCATCTCAAGTAAACCCCCTCTTGACCCCACTCCTGGACAAGCTCACTGAGGGGAGTGAGCCTCTAGGTTATACACTATCCCAGGATAAGTGCAACATCAGAGGGGACATACAATGTCCAGACACTGCCATACATCTTCCCCCAATGCCAAAGGAGGGAGTGACTTGCGCACAGACATTGTGGAGACAAGTAATTGGTTCCCCATTAATCATGCCATCCATTCACATGGTTTAAGAATAGGTAAAGACACATTCACATATGAAGACAATGTTCCATTCTGACCTCTCCCCTCTCTGGGCCCCAAGTGACTGAGCCCTAGCTGAGGGAAGAAGTACAACTGCCAACACCAGAGTCCAAAGGGATACATTCTAATAACAAGTATATCACATAAGCACTTGGTTAGTGTAGTGCTAGCTAGCTACATAACTGTCTTTGCTGTCTTTGTATATAAGATAATTGTGTAGTTTAGAGTAATTATCGAGGTTAGCTAGCCAGCCGCGACGCGACGCCGTTGTCCAGACTTAGTCAACACACCTAGTCATCATCAAACCCACTGCTAGCTAGCCAACCTTTACTGACTAGCAGCACTGTAGAAACTATTACATTACAACGGAACGACTTGATTAGTGTAGTGCTAGCTAGCTACATAGCTACATAGCTGTCTTTGCTGTCTTTGCTGTCTTTGTATATAAGATAATTGTGTAGTTTAGAGTAGTTTAGAGTAATTATCGAGGTTAGCTAGCCAGCCGCGCCGCGCCGCGACGCCGTTGTCCAGACTTAGTCAACACACCTAGTCATCATCAAACCCACTGCTAGCTAGCCAACCTTTACTGACTAGCGGCACTGTAGAAACAAATACATTACAATGGAACGATTTGACTAGTGCAGTGTTAGTTGACTTTGTCATAGTTTGATAATTGTGTAGTTTGGAGTAGTTTGGAGTAATTATCGAGGTTAGCTAGCCAGCTATTTTCGTCCCCCGCGACGAAAATAGGTTACCTAGCCAGCTACACGTTCAAACAAAGTCAACAACGCAGCCACTGCTAGCTAGCCTACTTCACCAGCCAGCAGTACTGTATCATCTTCGTCATTTTTAGTCAATAAAATTTTTGCAACGTAAGCTTAACTTTCTGAACATTTGAGAAGTGTAGTCCACTTGTCATTCCAATCTCCTTTGCATTAGCGTAGCCTCTTCTGTAGCCTGTCAACTATGTGTCTGTCTATCCCTGTTCTCTCCCCTCTGCACAGGCCACACAAACGCTTCACACCGCGTGGCCGCTGCCACTCTAACCTGGTGGTCCCAGCGCGCACGACCCACGTGGAGTTCCAGGTCTCCGGCAGCCTCTGGAACTGCCGGTCTGCGGCCAACAAGGCAGAGTTCATCTCAGCCTATGCTACCCTCCAGCACCTCGACTTCTTGGCACTGACGGAAACATGGATTACCACAGATAACACTGCTACTCCTACTGCTCTCTCCTCGTCTGCCCACGTGTTCTCGCATACCCCGAGAGCATCTGGCCAGCGGGGTGGTGGCACTGGAATCCTCATCTCTCCCAAGTGGACATTCTCTCTTTCTCCCCTGACCCATCTGTCTATCTCCTCATTTGAATTCCATGCTGTCACAGTTACCAGCCCTTTCAAGCTTAACATCCTTATCATTTATCACCCTCCAGGTTCCCTTGGAGAGTTCATCAATGAGCTTGACGTCTTGATAAGTTCCTTTCCTGAGGATGGCTCACCTCTCACAGTTCTGGGTGACTTTAACCTCCCCACGTCTACCTTTGACTCATTTCTCTCTGCCTCCTTCTTTCCACTCCTCTCCTCTTTTGACCTCACCCTCTCACCTTCCCCCCCTACTCACAAGGCAGGCAATACACTTGACCTCATCTTTACTAGATGCTGTTCGTCCACTAATCTCATTGCAACTCCCCTCCAAGTCTCCGACCACTACCTTGTATCATTTTCCCTCTCGCTCTCATCCAACACTTCTCACTCTGCCCCTACTCGGATGGTATTGCGCCGTCCCAACCTTCGCTCTCTCTCTCCCGCTACTCTCTCCTCTTCCATCCTATCATCTCTTCCCTCTGCTCAAACCTTCTCCAACCTATACCCTGATTCTGCCTCCTCAACCCTCCTCTCCTCCCTTTCTGCATCCTTTGATTCTCTATGTCCCCTATCCTCCAGGCCGGCTCGGTCCTTCCCTCCTGCTCCGTGGCTCGACGACTCATTGCGAGCTCACAGAACAGGGCTCCGGGCAGCCGAGCGGAAATTGAGGAAAACTCGCCTCCCTGCGGACCTGGCGTCCTTTCACTCTCTCCTCTCTACATTTTCCTCTTCTGTCTCTGCTGCTAAAGCCACTTTCTACCACTCTAAATTCCAAGCATCTGCCTCTAACCCTAGGAAGCTCTTTGCCACCTTCTCCTCCCTCCTGAATCCTCCTCCCCCTCCCCCCCCCCTCATCCCTCTCTGCGGATGACTTCGTCAACCATTTTGAAAAGAAGGTTGACGACATCCGATCCTCGTTTGCTAAGTCAAACGACACCGCTGGTCCTGCTCACACTGCCCTACCCTGTACTTTGACCTCTTTCTCCCCTCTCTCTCCAGATGAAATCTCGCGTCTTGTGACGGCCGGCCGCCCAACAACCTGCCCGCTTGATCCTATCCCCTCCTCTCTTCTCCAAACCATTTCCGGAGACCTTCTCCCTTACCTCACCTCGCTCATCAACTCATCCTTGACCGCTGGCTACGTCCCTTCCGTCTTCAAGAGAGCGAGAGCTGCACCCCTTCTGAAAAAACCTACACTCGATCCCTCCGAAGTCAACAACTACAGACCAGTATCCCTTCTTTCTTTTCTCTCCAAAACTCTTGAACGTGCCGTCCTTGGCCAGCTCTCCTGCTATCTCTCTCAGAATGACCTTCTCGATCCATATCAGTCAGGTTTCAAGGCTGGTCATTCAACTGAGACTGCTCTTCTCTGTGTCACGGAGGCTCTCCGCACTGCTAAAGCTAACTCTCTCTCCTCCGCTCTCATCCTCCTAGACCTATCTGCTGCCTTTGATACGGTGAACCATCAGATCCTCCTCTCCACCCTCTCCGAGTTGGGCATCTCCGGCGCGGCCCACGCTTGGATTGCATCCTACCTGACAGGTCGCTCCTACCAGGTGGCGTGGCGAGAATCTGTCTCCGCACCACGTGCTCTCACCACTGGTGTCCCCCAGGGCTCTGTTCTAGGCCCTCTCCTATTCTCGCTATACACCAAGTCATTTGGCTCTGTCATATCCTCACATGGTCTCTCCTATCATTGCTATGCAGACGACACACAATTAATCTTCTCCTTTCCCCCTTCTGATAACCAGGTGGCGAATCGCATCTCTGCATGTCTGGCAGACATATCAGTGTGGATGACGGATCACCACCTCAAGCTGAACCTCGGCAAGATGGAGCTGCTCTTCCTCCCGGGGAAGGACTGCCCGTTCCATGATCTCGCCATCACGGTTGACAACTCCATTGTGTCCTCCTCCCAGAGTGCTAAGAACCTTGGCGTGACCCTGGACAACACCCTGTCGTTCTCTACTAATATCAAGGAGGTGACCCGATCCTGTAGGTTCATGCTCTACAACATTCGCAGAGTATGACCCTGCCTCACACAGGAAGCGGCGCAGGTCCTAATCCAGGCACTTGTCATCTCCCGTCTGGATTACTGCAACTCGCTGTTGGCTGGGCTCCCTGCCTGTGCCATTAAACCCCTACAACTCATCCAGAACGCCGCAGCCCGTCTGGGGTTCAACCTTCCCAAATTCTCTCACGTCACCCCGCTCCTCCGCTCTCTCCACTGGCTTCCTGTTGAAGCTCGCATCCACTACAAGACCATGGTGCTTGCCTACGGAGCTGTGAGGGGAACGGCACCTCCGTACCTTCAGGCTCTGATCAGGCCCTACACCCAAACAAGGGCACTGCGTTCATCCACCTCTGGCCTGCTCGCCTCCCTACCTCTGAGGAAGCACTGTTCCCGCTCAGCCCAGTCAAAACTGTTCGCTGCTCTGGCACCCCAATGGTGGAACAAGCTCCCTCACGACGCCAGGACAGCGGAGTCAATCACCACCTTCCGGAGACACCTGAAACCCCACCTCTTTAAGGAATACCTAGGATAGGATAAAGTAATCCTTTACTATCTACCCCCATAGTGGTGGGGGTAGATAGTGACTGTAGTGGTAGTGGGTAGATAGTAACTGCAGTGGTAGTGGGTAGATAGTGGTTGTAGCGGTGGGGGGTAGATAGTGACTGTAGTGGTGGGGGGTAGATACTGACTATATTGTGGGGGTAGATAGTGGCTGTAGCGGTGGGGGGTAGATAGTGGCTGTAGCGGTGGGGGGTAGATAGTGACTGTAGCGGTGGGGGGGTAGATACTGACTATAGTGGTGGGGGTAGATAGTGACTGTAGCGGTGGGGGGTAGATAGTGACTGTAGTGGTGGTGGGTAGATACTGACTGTAGTGGTGGGGGTAGATAGTGACTGTAGTGGTGGATGGTAGATAGTAACTGTAGTGGTAGTGGGTAGATAGTGGCTGTAGCGGTGGGGGGTAGATAGTGACTGTAGTGGTGGGGGGTAGATAGTAACTGTAGTGGTAGTGGGTAGATTGTGGCTGTAGTGGTGGGGGGTAGATAGTGACTGTAGTGGTGGTGGGTAGATAGTGGCTGTAGTGGTGGGGGGTAGATAGTGACTGTAGTGGTGGTGGGTAGATAGTGGCTGTAGTGGTGGGAGGTAGATACTGACTGTAGTGGTGGGGGTAGATAGTGATTGTAATGGTGGATGGTAGATAGTAGCTGTAGTGCTGGGGGTAGATAGTGACTGTAGTGGTGGGGGGAAGATAGTGACTGTAGTGGTGGTGGGTAGATACTGACTGCAGTGGTGGGGGTAGATAGTGACTGTAGTGTTGGATGGTAGATAGTAGCTTTAGTGGTGGGGGTAGATAGTGACTGTAGAGGTGGTGGGTAGATAGTGACTGTAGTGGTGGGGGGTAGATACTGACTATAGTGGTGGTTGGTAGATAGTGACTGTAGTGGTGGGGGGTAGATACTGACTATAGTGGTGGTTGGTCGATAGTGACTGTAGTGGTGGGGGGTAGATAGTGACTGTAGTGGTGGTTGGTAGTTAGTGACTGTAGTGGTAGGGGGTAGATAGTGATTGTAGTGGTGATGGGTAGATACTGACTGCAGTGGTGGGGGTAGATAGTGACTGTAGTGTTGGATGGTAGATAGTAGCTTTAGTGGTGGGGGTAGATAGTGACTGTAGAGGTGGTGGGTAGATAGAGACTGTAGTGTTGGTGGGTAGATACTGACTGTAGTGGTGGTGGGTAGATAGAGGCTGTAGTGGTGGGGGGTAGATTCTGACTATAGTGGTTGGGGGTAGATAGTGACTGTAGTGGTGGTGGGTAGATAGTGACTGTAGTGGTGTGGGGTAGATAGTGACTGTAGTGGTGGGGGGTAGATACTGACTGTAGTGGTGGGGGGTAGATACTGACTGTAGTGGTGGGGAGTAGATAGTGACTGTGGTGGTGGTGGGTAGATAGAGACTGTAGTGCTGGTGGGTAGATAGAGACTGTAGTGTTGGTGGGTAGATAGTGACTGTAGTGGTGGTGGGTAGATAGTGACTATAGTAGTGGGGGTAGATACTGACTATAGTGGTATTGGGTAGAAAGTGACTGTAGTGGTGGTGGGTAGATAGTGACTATAGTGGTGGTGGGTAGATAGTGACTGTAGTGGTGGTGGGTAGATAGTGACTAAAGTGGTGGTGGGTAGATAGTGACTGTAGTGGTGGTGGGTAGATAGTGACTGTAGTGGTTGTGGGTAGATAGTGACTATAGTGGTATTGGGAAGATAGTGACTGTAGAGGTGGAGGGTAGATAGTGACTGTAGTGGTATTGGGAAGATAGTGACTGTAGAGGTGGTGGGTAGATAGAGACTGTAGTGTTGGTGGGTAGATAGTGACTGTAGTGGTAGGGGGTAGATTCTGACTATAGTGGTGGTGGGTAGATTGAGGCTGTAGTGGTGGTGTGCAGATAGTGACTGTAGTGGTGGTGGGTAGATACTGACTGTAGTGGTGGTGGGTAGATAGTGACTGTAGTGGTGTGGGGTAGATAGTGACTGTATTTGTGGGGGGTAGATACTGACTATAGTGGTGGGGGTAGAAACTGACTATAGTGGTGGGGGGTAGATAGAGACTGTAGTGGTGGTGGGTTGATAGAGGCTGTAGTGGTGGTGGGTAGATTCTGAGTATAGTGGTGGGGGGTAGATAGTGACTATAGTGGTAGTGGGTAGATAGAAACTGTAGTGGTGGTGGGTAGATAATGACTGTAGTGGTGGTGGGTAGATGCTTACTGTAGTGGTGGTGGGTAGATAGAGGATGTAGTGGTGGGGGGTAGATAGTGACTGTAGTGGTGGGGGGTAGATAGTGACTATAGTAGTGGGGGTAGATACTGACTATAGTGGTATTGGGTAGAAAGTGACGGTAGTGGTGGTTGGTAGATAGTGACTGTAGTGGTGGTGGGTAGATACTGACTGTAGTGGTGGGGGTAGATAGTGACTGTAGTGGTGGATGGTAGATAGTAACTGTAGTGGTAGTGGGTAGATAGTGGCTGTAGCGGTGGGGGGTAGATAGTGACTGTAGTGGTGGGGGGTAGATAGTAACTGTAGTGGTAGTGGGTAGATTGTGGCTGTAGTGGTGGGGGGTAGATAGTGACTGTAGTGGTGGTGGGTAGATAGTGGCTGTAGTGGTGGGGGGTAGATAGTGACTGTAGTGGTGGTGGGTAGATAGTGGCTGTAGTGGTGAGAGGTAGATACTGACTGTAGTGGTGGGGGTAGATAGTGATTGTAATGGTGGATGGTAGATAGTAGCTGTAGTGCTGGGGGTAGATAGTGACTGTAGTGTTGGATGGTAGATAGTAGCTTTAGTGGTGGGGGTAGATAGTGACTGTAGAGGTGGTGGGTAGATAGTGACTGTAGTGGTGGGGGGTAGATACTGACTATAGTGGTGGTTGGTAGATAGTGACTGTAGTGGTGGGGGGTAGATACTGACTATAGTGGTGGTTGGTCGATAGTGACTGTAGTGATGGGGGGTAGATAGTGACTGTAGTGGTGGTTGGTAGATAGTGACTGTAGTGGTGGGGGTAGATAGTGACTGTAGTGGTGGATGGTAGATAGTAGCTGTAGTGCTGGGGGTAGTTAGTGACTGTAGTGGTAGGGGGTAGATAGTGATTGTAGTGGTGATGGGTAGATACTGACTGCAGTGGTGGGGGTAGATAGTGACTGTAGTGTTGGATGGTAGATAGTAGCTTTAGTGGTGGGGGTAGATAGTGACTGTAGAGGTGGTGGGTAGATAGAGACTGTAGTGTTGGTGGGTAGATGCTGACTGTAGTGGTGGTGGGTAGATAGTGACTGTAGTGGTGTGGGGTAGATAGTGACTGTAGTGGTGGGGGGTAGATACTGACTGTAGTGGTGGGGGGTAGATACTGACTGTAGTGGTTGGGGGTAGATAGTGACTGTAGTGGTGGTGGGTAGATAGTGACTGTAGTGGTGTGGGGTAGAGATAGTGACTGTAGTGGTGGGGGGTAGATACTGACTATAGTGGTGGTGGGTAGATACTGCATGTAGTGTTGGTGGGTAGATAGAGGCTGTAGTGGTGGTGGGTAGATACTGACTGTAGTGGTGGGTGGTAGATACTGACTGTAGTGGTGGGGGAAGATAGCAGCTGTAGTGGTGGTGGGTAGATACTGACTGTAGTGGTGGTGGGTAGATAGCAGACTGTAGTGGTGGTGGGTAGATAGTGACTGTAGTGGTGGGGGGTAGATAGAGGCTGTAGTGGTGGTGGGTAGATAGAGACTGTAGTGTTGGTGGGTAGATAGTGACTGTAGTGGTGGGGGGTAGATAGTGACTATAGTGGTATTGGGTAGAAAGTGACGGTAGTGGTGGTGGGTAGATAGTGACTGTAGAGGTGGTGGGTAGATAGTGACTGTAGTGGTGGTGGGTAGATAGTGACTATAGTGGTATTGGGTAGAAAGTGACGGTAGTGGTGGTGGGTAGATAGTGACTGTAGTGGTGGTGGGTAGATAGTGACTGTAGTGGTGGTGGGTAGATAGTGACTATAGTGGTATTGGGAAGATAGTGACTGTAGTGGTGGTGGGTAGATAGTGACTATAGTGGTATTGGGAAGATAGTGACTGTAGTGGTGGTGGGTAGATAGTGACTATAGTGGTATTGGGAAGATTGTGACTGTAGTGGTGGTGGGTAGATAGTGACTGTAGTGGTATTGGGAAGACAGCAACTGTAGAGGTGGTAGATTGAGACTGTAGTGTTGGTGGGTAGATAGTGACTGTAGTGGTAGGGGGTAGATTCTGACTATAGTGGTGGTGGGTAGATTGAGGCTGTAGTGGTGGTGTGTAGATAGTGACTGTTGTGTTGGTGGGTAGAAAGTGACTGTAGTGGTTGTGGGTAGATACTGACTGTAGTGGTGGTGGGTAGATAGAGACTGTAGTGGTGGGGGGTAGATTATGACTGTTGTGGTTGGGGGTAGATAGTGACTGTAGTGGTGGTGGGTAGATAGTGACTGTAGTGGTGTGGGTAGATACTGACTATAGTGGTGGGGGGTAGATAACTACTGTAGTGGTGGTGGGTAGATAGTGACTATAGTGGTATTGGGAAGATAGTGACTGTAGTGGTGGTGGGTAGATAGTGACTATAATGGTGGTGGGTAGATAGTGGCTGTAGTGGTGGTGGGTAGATAGTGGCTGTAGTGGTGGGGGTAGATACTGACTGTAGTGGTGGGGGTAGATAGTGACTGTAGTGGTGGATGGTAGATAGTAGCTGTAGTAGTGGGGGTAGATAGTGACTGTAGTGGTGGTGGGTAGATAGTGACTGTAGTGGTTGTGGGTAGATACTGACTATAGTGGTGGTGGGTAGATAGTGACTGTAGTGGTGGGGGGTAGATAGTGACTGTAGTGGTATTGGGTAGATAGTGACTGTAGTGGTGGATGGTAGATAGTAGCTGTAGTAGTGGGGGTAGATAGTGACTGTAGTGGTGGGGGGTAGATAGTGACTGTAGTGGTGGGGGTAGATACTGACTTTAGTGGTGGTTGGTAGATAGTGACTGTAGTGGTGGGGGGTAGATAGTGACTGTAGTGGTGGTTGGTAGATAGTGACTGTAGTTGTGGGGGGTAGATAGTGACTGTAGTGGTGGTTGGTAGATAGTGACTGTAGTGGTGGGGGGTAGATACTGACTATAGTGGTGGTGGGTAGATAGTGACTGTAGTTTTGGTGGGTAGATAGTGACTGTTGTGGTGGGGGGTAGATAGAGGCTGTAGTGGTGGTGGGTAGATAGTGACTGTAGTGGTGGGGGGTAGATAATGACTATAGTGGTGGTGGGTAGATAGAGACTGTAGTGTTGGTGGGTAGATAGTGACTGTAGTGGTGGTGGGTAGATACTGACTGTAGTGGTGGGGGGTAGATCCTGACTGTAGTGTTGGTGGGTAGATAGAGGCTGTAGTGGTGGTGGGTAGATACTCACTGTAGTGGTGGGAGGTAGATACTGACTGTAGTGGTGGGGGGTAGATAGTGACTATAGTAGTGGGGGTAGATACTGACTATAGTGGTATTGGGTAGAAAGTGACTGTAGTGGTGGTTGGTAGATAGAGACTGTAGTGGTGGTGGGTAGATAGTGACTGTAGTGGTGTGGGGTAGATAGTGACTGTAGTGGTGGGGGGTAGATACTGACTATAGTGGTGGGGGGTAGATACTGACTGTAGTGTTGGTGGGTAGATAGAGACTGTAGTGGTGGTGGGTAGATAGAGGCTTTAGTGGTGGTGGGTAGATTCTGAGTATAGTGGTGGGGGGTAGATAGTTACTATAGTGGTAGTGGGTAGATAGAGACTGGAGTGGTAGTGGGTAGATAGAAACTGTAGTGGTGGTGGGTAGATAGTGACTATAGTGGTATTGGGAAGATAGTGACTGTAGTGGTGGTGGGTAGATAGTGACTATAGTGGTATTGGGAAGATAGTGACTATAGTGGTGGTGGGTAGATAGTGACTATAGTGGTGGTGGGTAGATAGTGGCTGTAGTGGTGGGGGGTAGATACTGACTGTAGTGGTGGGGGTAGATAGTGACTGTAGTGTTGGATGGTAGATAGTAGCTTTAGTGGTGGGGGTAGATAGTGACTGTAGAGGTGGTGGGTAGATAGTGACTGTAGTGGTGGGGGGTAGATACTGACTATAGTGGTGGTTGGTAGATAGTGACTGTAGTGGTGGGGGGTAGATACTGACTATAGTGGTGGTGGGTAGATAGTGACTGTAGTTTTGGTGGGTAGATAGTGACTGTAGTGGTGGGGGGTAGATAGTGACTGTAGTGGTGGTGGGTACATACTGACTGTAGTGGTGGTGGGTAGATACTGACTGTAGTGGTGGTGGGTAGATAGAGACTGTAGTGGTGGGGGGTAGATTCTGACTGTAGTGGTTGGGGGTAGATAGTGACTGTAGTGGTGGTGGGTAGATAGTGACTGTAGTGGTGTGGGGTAGATCGTGACTGTAGTGGTGGGGGGTAGATACTGACTATAGTGGTGGGGGGTAGATTCTGACTATAGTGGTGGTGGGTAGATTGAGGCTGTAGTGGTGGTGTGTAGATAGTGACTGTAGTGTTGGTGGGTAGATAGTGACTGTAGTGGTGGTGTGTAGGTACTGACTGTAGTGGTGGTGGGTAGATACTGACTGTAGTGGTGGTGGGTAGATAGAGACTGTAGTGGTGGGGGGTAGATTCTGACTGTAGTGGTTGGGGGTAGATAGTGACTGTAGTGTTGGTGGGTAGATAGAGACTGTAGTGGTGGTGGGTAGATAGTGACTATAGTGGTAGTGGGTAGATAGAGACTGGAGTGGTAGTGGGTAGATAGAAACTGTAGTGGTGGTGGGTAGATAGTGACTATAGTGGTATTAGGAAGATAGTGACTATAGTGGTGGTGGGTAGATAGTGACTATAGTGATATTGGGAAGATAGTGACTCTAGTGGTGGTGGGTAGATAGTGACTATAGTGGTATTGGGAAGATAGTGACTATAGTGGTGGTGGGTAGATAGTGACTATAGTGGTGGTGGGTAGATAGTGGCTGTAGTGGTGGGGGGTAGATACTGACTGTAGTGGTGGGGGTAGATACTGACTATAGTGGTATTGGGTAGAAAGTGACTGTAGTGGTGGTGGGTAGATAGTGACTGTAGTAGTGGTGGGTAGATAGTGACTGTAGTGGTGGTGGGTAGATACTGACTGTAGTGGTGGTGGGTAGATAGAGACTGTAGTGGTGGGGGGTAGATTATGACTGTAGTGGTTGGGGGTAGATAGTGACTGTAGTGGTGGTGGGTAGATAGTGACTGTAGTGGTGTGGGGTAGATAGTGACTGTAGTGGTGGGGGGTAGATACTGACTATAGTGGTGGGGGGTAGATACTGACTGTAGTGTTGGTGGGTAGATAGAGACTGTAGTGGTGGTGGGTAGATAGAGGCTGTAGTGGTGGTGGGTAGATTCTGAGTATAGTGGTGGGGGGTAGATAGTTACTATAGTGGTAGTGGGTAGATAGAGACTGGAGTGGTAGTGGGTAGATAGAAACTGTAGTGGTGGTGGGTAGATAGTGACTATAGTGGTATTGGGAAGATAGTGACTGTAGTGGTGGTGGGTAGATAGTGACTATAGTGGTATTGGGAAGATAGTGACTATAGTGGTGGTGGGTAGATAGTGACTATAGTGGTGGTGGGTAGATAGTGGCTGTAGTGGTGGGGGGTAGATACTGACTGTAGTGGTGGGGGTAGATAGTGACTGTAGTGTTGGATGGTAGATAGTAGCTTTAGTGGTGGGGGTAGATAGTGACTGTAGAGGTGGTGGGTAGATAGTGACTGTAGTGGTGGGGGGTAGATACTGACTATAGTGGTGGTTGGTAGATAGTGACTGTAGTGGTGGGGGGTAGATACTGACTATAGTGGTGGTGGGTAGATAGTGACTGTAGTTTTGGTGGGTAGATAGTGACTGTAGTGGTGGGGGGTAGATAGTGACTGTAGTGGTGGTGGGTACATACTGACTGTAGTGGTGGTGGGTAGATAGTGACTATAGTGGTAGTGGGTAGATAGTGACTGTAGTGGTAGTGGGTAGATACTGACTGTAGTGGTGGTGGGTAGATAGAGACTGTAGTGGTGGGGGGTAGATTCTGACTGTAGTGGTTGGGGGTAGATAGTGACTGTAGTGGTGGTGGGTAGATAGTGACTGTAGTGGTGTGGGGTAGATCGTGACTGTAGTGGTGGGGGGTAGATACTGACTATAGTGGTGGGGGGTAGATTCTGACTATAGTGGTGGTGGGTAGATTGAGGCTGTAGTGGTGGTGTGTAGATAGTGACTGTAGTGTTGGTGGGTAGATAGTGACTGTAGTGGTGGTGGGTAGGTACTGACTGTAGTGGTGGTGGGAAGATACTGACTGTAGTGGTGGTGGGTAGATAGAGACTGTAGTGGTGGGGGGTAGATTCTGACTGTAGTGGTTGGGGGTAGATAGTGACTGTAGTGTTGGTGGGTAGATAGAGACTGTAGTGGTGGTGGGTAGATAGAGGCTGTAGTGGTGGTGGGTTGATTCTGAGTATAGTGGTGGGGGGTAGATAGTGACTATAGTGGTAGTGGGTAGATAGAGACTGGAGTGGTAGTGGGTAGATAGAAACTGTAGTGGTGGTGGGTAGATAGTGACTATAGTGGTATTGGGAAGATAGTGACTGTAGTGGTGGTGGGTAGATAGTGACTATAGTGATATTGGGAAGATAGTGACTCTAGTGGTGGTGGGTAGATAGTGACTATAGTGGTATTGGGAAGATAGTGACTATAGTGGTGGTGGGTAGATAGTGACTATAGTGGTGGTGGGTAGATAGTGGCTGTAGTGGTGGGGGGTAGATACTGACTGTAGTGGTGGGGGTAGATACTGACAATAGTGGTATTGGGTAGAAAGTGACTGTAGTGGTGGTGGGTAGATAGTGACTGTAGTAGTGGTGGGTAGATAGTGACTGTAGTGGTAGGGGGTAGATTCTGACTATATTGGTTGTGGGTAGATTGAGGCTGAAGTGGTGGTGTGTAGATAGTGACTGTAGTGTTGGTTGGTAGATAGAGACTGTAGTGGTGGTGGGTAGATAGTGACTGTAGTGGTGGGGGGTAGATAGTGACTATAGTAGTGGGGGTAGATACTGACTATAGTGGTATTGGGTAGAAAGTGACTGTAGTGGTGGTGGGTAGATATTGACTGTAGTGGTGGTGGGTAGATAGTGACTGTAGTGGTGGTGGGTAGATAGTGACTGTAGTGGTGGTGGGTAGATAGTGACTATAGTGGTATTGGGAAGATAGTGACTGTAGAGGTGGTGGGTAGATAGTGACTGTAGTCATATTGGGAAGATAGTGACTGTAGAGGTGGTGGGTAGATAGAGACTGTATTGTTGGTGGGTAGATAGTGACTGTAGTGGTAGGGGGTAGATTCTGACTATAGTGGTGGTGGGTAGATTGAGGCTGTAGTGGTGGTGTGTAGATAGTGACTGTAGTGTTGGTGGGTAGATAGTGACTGCAGTGGTATTGGGAAGATAGTGACTGTAGAGGTGGTGGGTAGATAGTGACTGTAGTCATATTGGGAAGATAGTGACTGTAGAGGTGGTGGGTAGATAGTGACTATAGTGGTATTGGGAAGATAGTGACTATAGTGGTGGTGGGTAGATAGTGACTATAGTGGTGGTGGGTAGATAGTGGCTGTAGTGGTGGGGGGTAGATACTGACTGTAGTGGTGGGGGTAGATAGTGACTGTAGTGTTGGATGGTAGATAGTAGCTTTAGTGGTGGGGGTAGATAGTGACTGTAGAGGTGGTGGGTAGATAGTGACTGTAGTGGTGGGGGGTAGATACTGACTATAGTGGTGGTTGGTAGATAGTGACTGTAGTGGTGGGGGGTAGATACTGACTATAGTGGTGGTGGGTAGATAGTGACTGTAGTTTTGGTGGGTAGATAGTGACTGTAGTGGTGGGGGGTAGATAGTGACTGTAGTGGTGGTGGGTACATACTGACTGTAGTGGTGGTGGGTAGATACTGACTGTAGTGTTGGTTGGTAGATAGAGACTGTAGTGGTGGTGGGTAGATAGTGACTGTAGTGGTGGGGGGTAGATAGTGACTATAGTAGTGGGGGTAGATACTGACTATAGTGGTATTGGGTAGAAAGTGACTGTAGTGGTGGTGGGTAGATATTGACTGTAGTGGTGGTGGGTAGATAGTGACTGTAGTGGTGGTGGGTAGATAGTGACTGTAGTGGTGGTGGGTAGATAGTGACTATAGTGGTATTGGGAAGATAGTGACTGTAGAGGTGGTGGGTAGATAGTGACTGTAGTCATATTGGGAAGATAGTGACTGTAGAGGTGGTGGGTAGATAGAGACTGTATTGTTGGTGGGTAGATAGTGACTGTAGTGGTAGGGGGTAGAATCTGACTATAGTGGTGGTGGGTAGATTGAGGCTGTAGTGGTGGTGTGTAGATAGTGACTGTAGTGTTGGTGGGTAGATAGTGACTGCAGTGGTATTGGGAAGATAGTGACTGTAGAGGTGGTGGGTAGATAGTGACTGTAGTCATATTGGGAAGATAGTGACTGTAGAGGTGGTGGGTAGATAGTGACTATAGTGGTATTGGGAAGATAGTGACTATAGTGGTGGTGGGTAGATAGTGACTATAGTGGTGGTGGGTAGATAGTGGCTGTAGTGGTGGGGGGTAGATACTGACTGTAGTGGTGGGGGTAGATAGTGACTGTAGTGTTGGATGGTAGATAGTAGCTTTAGTGGTGGGGGTAGATAGTGACTGTAGAGGTGGTGGGTAGATAGTGACTGTAGTGGTGGGGGGTAGATACTGACTATAGTGGTGGTTGGTAGATAGTGACTGTAGTGGTGGGGGGTAGATACTGACTATAGTGGTGGTGGGTAGATAGTGACTGTAGTTTTGGTGGGTAGATAGTGACTGTAGTGGTGGGGGGTAGATAGTGACTGTAGTGGTGGTGGGTACATACTGACTGTAGTGGTGGTGGGTAGATACTGACTGTAGTGGTGGTGGGTAGATAGAGACTGTAGTGGTGGGGGGTAGATTCTGACTGTAGTGGTTGGGGGTAGATAGTGACTGTAGTGGTGGTGGGTAGATAGTGACTGTAGTGGTGTGGGGTAGATCGTGACTGTAGTGGTGGGGGGTAGATACTGACTATAGTGGTGGGGGGTAGATTCTGACTATAGTGGTGGTGGGTAGATTGAGGCTGTAGTGGTGGTGTGTAGATAGTGACTGTAGTGTTGGTGGGTAGATAGTGACTGTAGTGGTGGTGTGTAGGTACTGACTGTAGTGGTGGTGGGTAGATACTGACTGTAGTGGTGGTGGGTAGATAGAGACTGTAGTGGTGGGGGGTAGATTCTGACTGTAGTGGTTGGGGGTAGATAGTGACTGTAGTGTTGGTGGGTAGATAGAGACTGTAGTGGTGGTGGGTAGATAGTGACTATAGTGGTAGTGGGTAGATAGAGACTGGAGTGGTAGTGGGTAGATAGAAACTGTAGTGGTGGTGGGTAGATAGTGACTATAGTGGTATTAGGAAGATAGTGACTATAGTGGTGGTGGGTAGATAGTGACTATAGTGATATTGGGAAGATAGTGACTCTAGTGGTGGTGGGTAGATAGTGACTATAGTGGTATTGGGAAGATAGTGACTATAGTGGTGGTGGGTAGATAGTGACTATAGTGGTGGTGGGTAGATAGTGGCTGTAGTGGTGGGGGGTAGATACTGACTGTAGTGGTGGGGGTAGATACTGACTATAGTGGTATTGGGTAGAAAGTGACTGTAGTGGTGGTGGGTAGATAGTGACTGTAGTAGTGGTGGGTAGATAGTGACTGTAGTGGTGGTGGGTAGATACTGACTGTAGTGGTGGTGGGTAGATAGAGACTGTAGTGGTGGGGGGTAGATTATGACTGTAGTGGTTGGGGGTAGATAGTGACTGTAGTGGTGGTGGGTAGATAGTGACTGTAGTGGTGTGGGGTAGATAGTGACTGTAGTGGTGGGGGGTAGATACTGACTATAGTGGTGGGGGGTAGATACTGACTGTAGTGTTGGTGGGTAGATAGAGACTGTAGTGGTGGTGGGTAGATAGAGGCTGTAGTGGTGGTGGGTAGATTCTGAGTATAGTGGTGGGGGGTAGATAGTTACTATAGTGGTAGTGGGTAGATAGAGACTGGAGTGGTAGTGGGTAGATAGAAACTGTAGTGGTGGTGGGTAGATAGTGACTATAGTGGTATTGGGAAGATAGTGACTGTAGTGGTGGTGGGTAGATAGTGACTATAGTGGTATTGGGAAGATAGTGACTATAGTGGTGGTGGGTAGATAGTGACTATAGTGGTGGTGGGTAGATAGTGGCTGTAGTGGTGGGGGGTAGATACTGACTGTAGTGGTGGGGGTAGATAGTGACTGTAGTGTTGGATGGTAGATAGTAGCTTTAGTGGTGGGGGTAGATAGTGACTGTAGAGGTGGTGGGTAGATAGTGACTGTAGTGGTGGGGGGTAGATACTGACTATAGTGGTGGTTGGTAGATAGTGACTGTAGTGGTGGGGGGTAGATACTGACTATAGTGGTGGTGGGTAGATAGTGACTGTAGTTTTGGTGGGTAGATAGTGACTGTAGTGGTGGGGGGTAGATAGTGACTGTAGTGGTGGTGGGTACATACTGACTGTAGTGGTGGTGGGTAGATAGTGACTATAGTGGTAGTGGGTAGATAGTGACTGTAGTGGTAGTGGGTAGATACTGACTGTAGTGGTGGTGGGTAGATAGAGACTGTAGTGGTGGGGGGTAGATTCTGACTGTAGTGGTTGGGGGTAGATAGTGACTGTAGTGGTGGTGGGTAGATAGTGACTGTAGTGGTGTGGGGTAGATCGTGACTGTAGTGGTGGGGGGTAGATACTGACTATAGTGGTGGGGGGTAGATTCTGACTATAGTGGTGGTGGGTAGATTGAGGCTGTAGTGGTGGTGTGTAGATAGTGACTGTAGTGTTGGTGGGTAGATAGTGACTGTAGTGGTGGTGGGTAGGTACTGACTGTAGTGGTGGTGGGAAGATACTGACTGTAGTGGTGGTGGGTAGATAGAGACTGTAGTGGTGGGGGGTAGATTCTGACTGTAGTGGTTGGGGGTAGATAGTGACTGTAGTGTTGGTGGGTAGATAGAGACTGTAGTGGTGGTGGGTAGATAGAGGCTGTAGTGGTGGTGGGTTGATTCTGAGTATAGTGGTGGGGGGTAGATAGTGACTATAGTGGTAGTGGGTAGATAGAGACTGGAGTGGTAGTGGGTAGATAGAAACTGTAGTGGTGGTGGGTAGATAGTGACTATAGTGGTATTGGGAAGATAGTGACTGTAGTGGTGGTGGGTAGATAGTGACTATAGTGATATTGGGAAGATAGTGACTCTAGTGGTGGTGGGTAGATAGTGACTATAGTGGTATCGGGAAGATAGTGACTATAGTGGTGGTGGGTAGATAGTGACTATAGTGGTGGTGGGTAGATAGTGGCTGTAGTGGTGGGGGGTAGATACTGACTGTAGTGGTGGTGGGTAGATACTGACAATAGTGGTATTGGGTAGAAAGTGACTGTAGTGGTGGTGGGTAGATAGTGACTGTAGTAGTGGTGGGTAGATAGTGACTGTAGTGGTAGGGGGTAGATTCTGACTATATTGGTTGTGGGTAGATTGAGGCTGAAGTGGTGGTGTGTAGATAGTGACTGTAGTGTTGGTTGGTAGATAGAGACTGTAGTGGTGGTGGGTAGATAGTGACTGTAGTGGTGGGGGGTAGATACTGACTGTAGTGGTGGGGGTAGATACTGACAATAGTGGTATTGGGTAGAAAGTGACTGTAGTGGTGGTGGGTAGATAGTGACTGTAGTAGTGGTGGGTAGATAGTGACTGTAGTGGTAGGGGGTAGATTCTGACTATATTGGTTGTGGGTAGATTGAGGCTGTAGTGGTGGTGTGTAGATAGTGACTGTAGTGTTGGTTGGTAGATAGAGACTGTAGTGGTGGTGGGTAGATAGTGACTGTAGTGGTGGGGGGTAGATAGTGACTATAGTAGTGGGGGTAGATACTGACTATAGTGGTATTGGGTAGAAAGTGACTGTAGTGGTGGTGGGTAGATATTGACTGTAGTGGTGGTGGGTAGATAGTGACTGTAGTGGTGGTGGGTAGATAGTGACTGTAGTGGTGGTGGGTAGATAGTGACTATAGTGGTATTGGGAAGATAGTGACTGTAGAGGTGGTGGGTAGATAGTGACTGTAGTCATATTGGGAAGATAGTGACTGTAGAGGTGGTGGGTAGATAGAGACTGTATTGTTGGTGGGTAGATAGTGACTGTAGTGGTAGGGGGTAGATTCTGAGGCTGTAGTGGTTGGTGGGTAGGTACTGACTGTAGTGGTGGTGGGTAGATACTGACTGTAGTGGTGGTGGGTAGATAGAGGCTGTAGTGGTGGGGGGTAGATTCTGACTGTAGTGGTTGGGGGTAGATAGTGACTGTAGTGGTGGTGGGTAGATAGAGACTGTAGTGGTGGTGGGTAGATAGAGACTGTAGTGGTGGTGGGTAGATAGTGACTATAGTGGTATTGGGAAGATAGTGACTGTAGTGGTGGTGGGTAGATAGTGACTATAGTGATATTGGGAAGATAGTGACTCTAGTGGTGGTGGGTAGATAGTGACTATAGTGGTATTGGGAAGATAGTGACTATAGTGGTGGTGGGTAGATAGTGACTATAGTGGTGGTGGGTAGATAGAGGCTGTAGTGGTGGGGGGTAGATACTGACTGTAGTGGTGGGGGTAGATACTGACTAAAGTGGTATTGGGTAGAAAGTGACTGTAGTGGTGGTGGGTAGATAGTGACTGTAGTAGTGGTGGGTAGATAGTGACTGTAGTGGTAGGGGGTAGATTCTGACTATATTGGTGGTGGGTAGATTGAGGCTGTAGTGGTGGTGTGTAGATAGTGACTGTAGTGTTGGTTGGTAGATAGAGACTGTAGTGGTGGTGGGTAGATAGTGACTGTAGTGTTGGTTGGTAGATAGAGACTGTAGTGGTGGTGGGTAGATAGTGACTGTAGTGGTGGGGGGTAGATAGTGACTATAGTAGTGGGGGTAGATACTGACTATAGTGGTATTGGGTAGAAAGTGACTGTAGTGGTGGTGGGTAGATAGTGAATGTAGTGGTGGTGGGTAGATAGAGGCTGTAGTGGTGGGGGTAGATACTTACTATAGTGGTATTGGGTAGAAAGTGACTGTAGTGGTGGTGGGTAGATATTGACTGTAGTGGTGGTGGGTAGATAGTGACTGTAGTGGTGGTGGGTAGATAGAGGCTGTAGTGGTGGTGGGTAGATAGAGGCTGTAGTGGTGGTGGGTTAATTCTGAGTATAGTGGTGGGGGGTAGATAGTGACTATAGTGGTAGTGGGTAGATAGAGACTGGAGTGGTAGTGGGTAGATAGAAACTGTAGTGGTGGTGGGTAGATAGTGACTATAGTGGTATTGGGAAGATAGTGACTGTAGTGGTGGTGGGTAGATAGTGACTATAGTGATATTGGGAAGATAGTGACTCTAGTGGTGGTGGGTAGATAGTGACTATAGTGGTATTGGGAAGATAGTGACTATAGTGGTGGTGGGTAGATAGTGACTATAGTGGTGGTGGGTAGATAGTGGCTGTAGTGGTGGGGGGTAGATACTGACTGTAGTGGTGGGGGGTAGATAGTGACTATAGTGGTGGTGGGTAGATAGTGACTATAGTGGTGGTGGGTAGATAGTGGCTGTAGTGGTGGGGGGTAGATACTGACTGTAGTGGTGGGGGTAGATACTGACTAAAGTGGTATTGGGTAGAAAGTGACTGTAGTGGTGGGGGGTAGATAGTGAATATAGTGGTATTGGGTAGATAGTGACTGTAGTGGTAGGGGGTAGATTCTGACTATATTGGTGGTGGGTAGATTGAGGCTGTAGTGGTGGTGTGTAGATAGTGACTGTAGTGTTGGTTGGTAGATAGAGACTGTAGTGGTGGTGGGTAGATAGTGACTGTAGTGGTGGGGGGTAGATAGTGACTATAGTAGTGGGGGTAGATACTGACTATAGTGGTATTGGGTAGAAAGTGACTGTAGTGGTGGTGGGTAGATAGTGACTGTAGTGGTGGTTGGTAGATAGAGACTGTAGTGGTGGTGGGTAGATAGTGACTGTAGTGGTGGGGGGTAGATAGTGACTATAGTAGTGGGGGTAGATACTGACTATAGTGGTATTGGGTAGAAAGTGACTGTAGTGGTGGTTGGTAGATAGAGACTGTAGTGGTGGTGGGTAGATAGTGACTGTAGTGGTGTGGGGTAGATAGTGACTGTAGTGGTGGGGGGTAGATACTGACTATAGTGGTGGGGGGTAGATACTGACTGTAGTGTTGGTGGGTAGATAGAGACTGTAGTGGTGGTGGGTAGATAGAGGCTTTAGTGGTGGTGGGTAGATTCTGAGTATAGTGGTGGGGGGTAGATAGTTACTATAGTGGTAGTGGGTAGATAGAGACTGGAGTGGTAGTGGGTAGATAGAAACTGTAGTGGTGGTGGGTAGATAGTGACTATAGTGGTATTGGGAAGATAGTGACTGTAGTGGTGGTGGGTAGATAGTGACTATAGTGGTATTGGGAAGATAGTGACTATAGTGGTGGTGGGTAGATAGTGACTATAGTGGTTTTGGGTAGATAGTGACTGTAGTGTTGGATGGTAGATAGTAGCTTTAGTGGTGGGGGTAGATAGTGACTGTAGAGGTGGTGGGTAGATAGTGACTGTAGTGGTGGGGGGTAGATACTGACTATAGTGGTGGTTGGTAGATAGTGACTGTAGTGGTGGGGGGTAGATACTGACTATAGTGGTGGTGGGTAGATAGTGACTGTAGTTTTGGTGGGTAGATAGTGACTGTAGTGGTGGGGGGTAGATAGTGACTGTAGTGGTGGTGGGTACATACTGACTGTAGTGGTGGTGGGTAGATACTGACTGTAGTGGTGGTGGGTAGATAGAGACTGTAGTGGTGGGGGGTAGATTCTGACTGTAGTGGTTGGGGGTAGATAGTGACTGTAGTGGTGGTGGGTAGATAGTGACTGTAGTGGTGTGGGGTAGATCGTGACTGTAGTGGTGGGGGGTAGATACTGACTATAGTGGTGGGGGGTAGATTCTGACTATAGTGGTGGTGGGTAGATTGAGGCTGTAGTGGTGGTGTGTAGATAGTGACTGTAGTGTTGGTGGGTAGATAGTGACTGTAGTGGTGGTGTGTAGGTACTGACTGTAGTGGTGGTGGGTAGATACTGACTGTAGTGGTGGTGGGTAGATAGAGACTGTAGTGGTGGGGGGTAGATTCTGACTGTAGTGGTTGGGGGTAGATAGTGACTGTAGTGTTGGTGGGTAGATAGAGACTGTAGTGGTGGTGGGTAGATAGTGACTATAGTGGTAGTGGGTAGATAGAGACTGGAGTGGTAGTGGGTAGATAGAAACTGTAGTGGTGGTGGGTAGATAGTGACTATAGTGGTATTGGGAAGATAGTGACTATAGTGGTGGTGGGTAGATAGTGACTATAGTGATATTGGGAAGATAGTGACTCTAGTGGTGGTGGGTAGATAGTGACTATAGTGGTATTGGGAAGATAGTGACTATAGTGGTGGTGGGTAGATAGTGACTATAGTGGTGGTGGGTAGATAGTGGCTGTAGTGGTGGGGGGTAGATACTGACTGTAGTGGTGGGGGTAGATACTGACTATAGTGGTATTGGGTAGAAAGTGACTGTAGTGGTGGTGGGTAGATAGTGACTGTAGTAGTGGTGGGTAGATAGTGACTGTAGTGGTGGTGGGTAGATACTGACTGTAGTGGTGGTGGGTAGATAGAGACTGTAGTGGTGGGGGGTAGATTATGACTGTAGTGGTTGGGGGTAGATAGTGACTGTAGTGGTGGTGGGTAGATAGTGACTGTAGTGGTGTGGGGTAGATAGTGACTGTAGTGGTGGGGGGTAGATACTGACTATAGTGGTGGGGGGTAGATACTGACTGTAGTGTTGGTGGGTAGATAGAGACTGTAGTGGTGGTGGGTAGATAGAGGCTGTAGTGGTGGTGGGTAGATTCTGAGTATAGTGGTGGGGGGTAGATAGTTACTATAGTGGTAGTGGGTAGATAGAGACTGGAGTGGTAGTGGGTAGATAGAAACTGTAGTGGTGGTGGGTAGATAGTGACTATAGTGGTATTGGGAAGATAGTGACTGTAGTGGTGGTGGGTAGATAGTGACTATAGTGGTATTGGGAAGATAGTGACTATAGTGGTGGTGGGTAGATAGTGACTATAGTGGTGGTGGGTAGATAGTGGCTGTAGTGGTGGGGGGTAGATACTGACTGTAGTGGTGGGGGTAGATAGTGACTGTAGTGTTGGATGGTAGATAGTAGCTTTAGTGGTGGGGGTAGATAGTGACTGTAGAGGTGGTGGGTAGATAGTGACTGTAGTGGTGGGGGGTAGATACTGACTATAGTGGTGGTTGGTAGATAGTGACTGTAGTGGTGGGGGGTAGATACTGACTATAGTGGTGGTGGGTAGATAGTGACTGTAGTTTTGGTGGGTAGATAGTGACTGTAGTGGTGGGGGGTAGATAGTGACTGTAGTGGTGGTGGGTACATACTGACTGTAGTGGTGGTGGGTAGATAGTGACTATAGTGGTAGTGGGTAGATAGTGACTGTAGTGGTAGTGGGTAGATACTGACTGTAGTGGTGGTGGGTAGATAGAGACTGTAGTGGTGGGGGGTAGATTCTGACTGTAGTGGTTGGGGGTAGATAGTGACTGTAGTGGTGGTGGGTAGATAGTGACTGTAGTGGTGTGGGGTAGATCGTGACTGTAGTGGTGGGGGGTAGATACTGACTATAGTGGTGGGGGGTAGATTCTGACTATAGTGGTGGTGGGTAGATTGAGGCTGTAGTGGTGGTGTGTAGATAGTGACTGTAGTGTTGGTGGGTAGATAGTGACTGTAGTGGTGGTGGGTAGGTACTGACTGTAGTGGTGGTGGGAAGATACTGACTGTAGTGGTGGTGGGTAGATAGAGACTGTAGTGGTGGGGGGTAGATTCTGACTGTAGTGGTTGGGGGTAGATAGTGACTGTAGTGTTGGTGGGTAGATAGAGACTGTAGTGGTGGTGGGTAGATAGAGGCTGTAGTGGTGGTGGGTTGATTCTGAGTATAGTGGTGGGGGGTAGATAGTGACTATAGTGGTAGTGGGTAGATAGAGACTGGAGTTGGTAGTGGGTAGATAGAAACTGTAGTGGTGGTGGGTAGATAGTGACTATAGTGGTATTGGGAAGTAGTGGTGGTGGGTAGATAGTGACTATAGTGGTATTGGGAAGATAGTGACTGTAGTGGTGGTGGGTAGATAGTGACTATAGTGGTATTGGGAAGATAGTGACTATAGTGGTGGTGGGTAGATAGTGACTATAGTGGTGGTGGGTAGATAGTGGCTGTAGTGGTGGGGGGTAGATACTGACTGTAGTGGTGGGGGTAGATACTGACTATAGTGGTATTGGGTAGAAAGTGACTGTAGTGGTGGTGGGTAGATAGTGACTGTAGTAGTGGTGGGTAGATAGTGGCTGTAGTGGTGGGGGGTAGATACTGACTGTAGTGGTGGGGGTAGATACTGACTATAGTGGTATTGGGTAGAAAGTGACTGTAGTGGTGGTGGGTAGATAGTGACTGTAGTAGTGGTGGGTAGATAGTGACTGTAGTGGTAGGGGGTAGATTCTGACTATATTGGTTGTGGGTAGATTGAGGCTGTAGTGGTGGTGTGTAGATAGTGACTGTAGTGTTGGTTGGTAGATAGAGACTGTAGTGGTGGTGGGTAGATAGTGACTGTAGTGGTTGGGGGTAGATAGTGACTGTAGTGGTGGTGGGTAGATAGTGACTGTAGTGGTGTGGGGTAGATCGTGACTGTAGTGGTGGTGGGTAGATAGTGACTATAGTGGTATTGGGAAGATAGTGACTGTAGAGGTGGTGGGTAGATAGTGACTGTAGTCATATTGGGAAGATAGTGACTGTAGAGGTGGTGGGTAGATAGAGACTGTAGTGGTGGTGGGTAGATAGTGACTGTAGTGGTGGTGGGTAGATTAGTGACTGTAGTGGTGGTGGGTAGGTACTGACTGTAGTGGTGGTGGGTAGATACTGACTGTAGTGGTGGTGGGTAGATAGAGACTGTAGTGGTGGGGGGTAGATTCTGACTGTAGTGGTTGGGGGTAGATAGTGACTGTAGTGTTGGTGGGTAGATAGAGACTGTAGTGGTGGTGGGTAGATAGAGGCTGTAGTGGTGGTGGGTTGATTCTGAGTATAGTGGTGGGGGGTAGATAGTGACTATAGTGGTAGTGGGTAGATAGAGACTGGAGTGGTAGTGGGTAGATAGAAACTGTAGTGGTGGTGGGTAGATAGTGACTATAGTGGTATTGGGAAGATAGTGACTGTAGTGGTGGTGGGTAGATAGTGACTATAGTGATATTGGGAAGATAGTGACTCTAGTGGTGGTGGGTAGATAGTGACTATAGTGGTATTGGGAAGATAGTGACTATAGTGGTGGTGGGTAGATAGTGACTATAGTGGTGGTGGGTAGATAGAGGCTGTAGTGGTGGGGGGTAGATACTGACTGTAGTGGTGGGGGTAGATACTGACTATAGTGGTATTGGGTAGAAAGTGACTGTAGTGGTGGTGGGTAGATAGTGACTGTAGTAGTGGTGGGTAGATAGTGACTGTAGTGGTAGGGGGTAGATTCTGACTATATTGGTTGTGGGTAGATTGAGGCTGTAGTGGTGGTGTGTAGATAGTGACTGTAGTGTTGGTTGGTAGATAGAGACTGTAGTGGTGGTGGGTAGATAGTGACTGTAGTGTTGGTTGGTAGATAGAGACTGTAGTGGTGGTGGGTAGATAGTGACTGTAGTGGTGGGGGGTAGATAGTGACTATAGTAGTGGGGGTAGATACTGACTATAGTGGTATTGGGTAGAAAGTGACTGTAGTGGTGGTGGGTAGATAGTGAATGTAGTGGTGGGGGGTAGATAGAGGCTGTAGTGGTGGGGGTAGATACTTACTATAGTGGTATTGGGTAGAAAGTGACTGTAGTGGTGGTGGGTAGATATTGACTGTAGTGGTTGTGGGTAGATAGTGACTGTAGTGGTGGTGGGTAGATAGAGGCTGTAGTGGTGGTGGGTAGATAGAGGCTGTAGTGGTGGTGGGTTAATTCTGAGTATAGTGGTGGGGGGTAGATAGTGACTATAGTGGTAGTGGGTAGATAGAGACTGGAGTGGTAGTGGGTAGATAGAAACTGTAGTGGTGGTGGGTAGATAGTGACTATAGTGGTATTGGGAAGATAGTGACTGTAGTGGTGGTGGGTAGATAGTGACTATAGTGATATTGGGAAGATAGTGACTCTAGTGGTGGTGGGTAGATAGTGACTATAGTGGTATTGGGAAGATAGTGACTATAGTGGTGGTGGGTAGATAGTGACTATAGTGGTGGTGGGTAGATAGTGGCTGTAGTGGTGGGGGGTAGATACTGACTGTAGTGGTGGGGGGTAGATAGTGACTATAGTGGTGGTGGGTAGATAGTGACTATAGTGGTGGTGGGTAGATAGTGGCTGTAGTGGTGGGGGGTAGATACTGACTGTAGTGGTGGGGGGTAGATAGTGACTATAGTGGTGGTGGGTAGATAGTGGCTGTAGTGGTGGTGGGTAGATTGAGGCTGTAGTGGTGGTGTGTAGATAGTGACTGTAGTGTTGGTTGGTAGATAGAGACTGTAGTGGTGGTGGGTAGATAGTGACTGTAGTGGTGGGGGGTAGATAGTGACTATAGTAGTGGGGGTAGATACTGACTATAGTGGTATTGGGTAGAAAGTGACTGTAGTGGTGGTGGGTAGATAGTGACTGTAGTGGTGGTTGGTAGATAGAGACTGTAGTGGTGGTGGGTAGATAGTGACTATAGTGGTAGTGGGTAGATAGAGACTGGAGTGGTAGTGGGTAGATAGAAACTGTAGTGGTGGTGGGTAGATAGTGACTATAGTGGTATTGGGAAGATAGTGACTGTAGTGGTGGTGGGTAGATAGTGACTGTAGTCATATTGGGAAGATAGTGACTGTAGAGGTGGTGGGTAGATAGTGACTGTAGTGGTGGGGGGTAGATACTGACTATAGTGGTGGTGGGTAGATAGTGACTGTAGTTTTGGTGGGTAGATAGTGACTGTAGTGGTGGGGGGTAGATAGTGACTGTAGTGGTGGTGGGTACATACTGACTGTAGTGGTGGTGGGTAGATACTGACTGTAGTGGTGGTGGGTAGATAGAGACTGTAGTGGTGGGGGGTAGATTCTGACTGTAGTGGTTGGGGGTAGATAGTGACTGTAGTGGTGGTGGGTAGATAGTGACTGTAGTGGTGGTGGGTAGATAGTGACTGTAGTAGTGGTGGGTAGATAGTGACTGTAGTGGTAGGGGGTAGATTCTGACTATATTGGTTGTGGGTAGATTGAGGCTGTAGTGGTGGTGTGTAGATAGTGACTGTAGTGTTGGTTGGTAGATAGAGACTGTAGTGGTGGTAGATAGTGACTATAGTGGTAGTGGGTAGATAGAGACTGGAGTGGTAGTGGGTAGATAGAAACTGTAGTGGTGGTGGGAAGGGGTAGATAGTGACTGTAGTGGTGGGGGGTAGATAGTGACTATAGTAGTGGGGGTAGATACTGACTATAGTGGTATTGGGTAGAAAGTGACTGTAGTGGTGGTGGGTAGATATTGACTGTAGTGGTGGTGGGTAGATAGTGACTGTAGTTTTGGTGGGTAGATAGTGACTGTAGTGGTGGGGGGTAGATAGTGACTGTAGTGGTGGGGGGTAGATAGTGACTGTAGTGTTGGTGGGTAGATACTGACTGTAGTGGTGGTGGGTAGATAGAGACTGTAGTGGTGGGGGGTAGATTCTGACTGTAGTGGTTGGGGGTAGATAGTGACTGTAGTGGTGGTGGGTAGATAGTGACTGTAGTGGTGTGGGGTAGATCGTGACTGTAGTGGTGGGGGGTAGATACTGACTATAGTGGTGGGGGGTAGATTCTGACTATAGTGGTGGTGGGTAGATTGAGGCTGTAGTGGTGGTGTGTAGATAGTGACTGTAGTGTTGGTGGGTAGATAGTGACTGTAGTGGTGGTGGGTAGGTACTGACTGTAGTGGTGGTGGGAAGATACTGACTGTAGTGGTGGTGGGTAGATAGAGACTGTAGTGGTGGGGGGTAGATTCTGACTGTAGTGGTTGGGGGTAGATAGTGACTGTAGTGTTGGTGGGTAGATAGAGACTGTAGTGGTGGTGGGTAGATAGAGGCTGTAGTGGTGGTGGGTTGATTCTGAGTATAGTGGTGGGGGGTAGATAGTGACTATAGTGGTAGTGGGTAGATAGAGACTGGAGTGGTGGTGGGTAGATAGTGACTATAGTGGTATTGGGAAGATAGTGACTGTAGTGGTGGTGGGTAGATAGTGACTATAGTGATATTGGGAAGATAGTGACTCTAGTGGTGGTGGGTAGATAGTGACTATAGTGGTATTGGGAAGATAGTGACTATAGTGGTGGTGGGTAGATAGTGACTATAGTGGTGGTGGGTAGATAGTGGCTGTAGTGGTGGGGGGTAGATACTGACTGTAGTGGTGGGGGTAGATACTGACTATAGTGGTATTGGGTAGAAAGTGACTGTAGTGGTGGTGGGTAGATAGTGACTGTAGTAGTGGTGGGTAGATAGTGACTGTAGTGGTAGGGGGTAGATTCTGACTATATTGGTTGTGGGTAGATTGAGGCTGTAGTGGTGGTGTGTAGATAGTGACTGTAGTGTTGGTTGGTAGATAGAGACTGTAGTGGTGGTGGGTAGATAGTGACTGTAGTGGTGGGGGGTAGATAGTGACTATAGTAGTGGGGGTAGATACTGACTATAGTGGTATTGGGTAGAAAGTGACTGTAGTGGTGGTGGGTAGATATTGACTGTAGTGGTGGTGGGTAGATAGTGACTGTAGTGGTGGTGGGTAGATAGTGACTGTAGTGGTGGTGGGTAGATAGTGACTATAGTGGTATTGGGAAGATAGTGACTGTAGAGGTGGTGGGTAGATAGTGACTGTAGTCATATTGGGAAGATAGTGACTGTAGAGGTGGTGGGTAGATAGAGACTGTATTGTTGGTGGGTAGATAGTGACTGTAGTGGTAGGGGGTAGATTCTGACTATAGTGGTGGTGGGTAGATTGAGGCTGTAGTGGTGGTGTGTAGATAGTGACTGTAGTGTTGGTGGGTAGGTACTGACTGTAGTGGTGGTGGGTAGATACTGACTGTAGTGGTGGTGGGTAGATAGAGACTGTAGTGGTGGGGGGTAGATTCTGACTGTAGTGGTTGGGGGTAGATAGTGACTGTAGTGTTGGTGGGTAGATAGAGACTGTAGTGGTGGTGGGTAGATAGAGGCTGTAGTGGTGGTGGGTTAATTCTGAGTATAGTGGTGGGGGGTAGATAGTGACTATAGTGGTAGTGGGTAGATAGAGACTGGAGTGGTAGTGGGTAGATAGAAACTGTAGTGGTGGTGGGTAGATAGTGACTATAGTGGTATTGGGAAGATAGTGACTGTAGTGGTGGTGGGTAGATAGTGACTATAGTGATATTGGGAAGATAGTGACTCTAGTGGTGGTGGGTAGATAGTGACTATAGTGGTATTGGGAAGATAGTGACTATAGTGGTGGTGGGTAGATAGTGACTATAGTGGTGGTGGGTAGATAGTGGCTGTAGTGGTGGGGGGTAGATACTGACTGTAGTGGTGGGGGTAGATACTGACTAAAGTGGTATTGGGTAGAAAGTGACTGTAGTGGTGGTGGGTAGATAGTGACTGTAGTAGTGGTGGGTAGATAGTGACTGTAGTGGTAGGGGGTAGATTCTGACTATATTGGTGGTGGGTAGATTGAGGCTGTAGTGGTGGTGTGTAGATAGTGACTGTAGTGTTGGTTGGTAGATAGAGACTGTAGTGGTGGTGGGTAGATAGTGACTGTAGTGTTGGTTGGTAGATAGAGACTGTAGTGGTGGTGGGTAGATAGTGACTGTAGTGGTGGGGGGTAGATAGTGACTATAGTAGTGGGGGTAGATACTGACTATAGTGGTATTGGGTAGAAAGTGACTGTAGTGGTGGTGGGTAGATAGTGAATGTAGTGGTGGTGGGTAGATAGAGGCTGTAGTGGTGGGGGTAGATACTTACTATAGTGGTATTGGGTAGAAAGTGACTGTAGTGGTGGTGGGTAGATATTGACTGTAGTGGTGGTGGGTAGATAGTGACTGTAGTGGTGGTGGGTAGATAGTGACTGTAGTGGTGGTGGGTAGATAGTGACTATAGTGGTATTGGGAAGATAGTGACTGTAGAGGTGGTGGGTAGATAGTGACTGTAGTCATATTGGGAAGATAGTGACTGTAGAGGTGGTGGGTAGATAGAGACTGTATTGTTGGTGGGTAGATAGTGACTGTAGTGGTAGGGGGTAGATTCTGACTATAGTGGTGGTGGGTAGATTGAGGCTGTAGTGGTGGTGTGTAGATAGTGACTGTAGTGTTGGTGGGTAGGTACTGACTGTAGTGGTGGTGGGTAGATACTGACTGTAGTGGTGGTGGGTAGATAGAGACTGTAGTGGTGGGGGGTAGATTCTGACTGTAGTGGTTGGGGGTAGATAGTGACTGTAGTGTTGGTGGGTAGATAGAGACTGTAGTGGTGGTGGGTAGATAGAGGCTGTAGTGGTGGTGGGTTAATTCTGAGTATAGTGGTGGGGGGTAGATAGTGACTATAGTGGTAGTGGGTAGATAGAGACTGGAGTGGTAGTGGGTAGATAGAAACTGTAGTGGTGGTGGGTAGATAGTGACTATAGTGGTATTGGGAAGATAGTGACTATAGTGGTGGTGGGTAGATAGTGACTATAGTGGTGGTGGGTAGATAGTGGCTGTAGTGGTGGGGGGTAGATACTGACTGTAGTGGTGGGGGGTAGATAGTGACTATAGTGGTGGTGGGTAGATAGTGACTATAGTGGTGGTGGGTAGATAGTGGCTGTAGTGGTGGGGGGTAGATACTGACTGTAGTGGTGGGGGTAGATACTGACTAAAGTGGTATTGGGTAGAAAGTGACTGTAGTGGTGGGGGGTAGATAGTGAATATAGTGGTATTGGGTAGATAGTGACTGTAGTGGTAGGGGGTAGATTCTGACTATATTGGTGGTGGGTAGATTGAGGCTGTAGTGGTGGTGTGTAGATAGTGACTGTAGTGTTGGTTGGTAGATAGAGACTGTAGTGGTGGTGGGTAGATAGTGACTGTAGTGGTGGGGGGTAGATAGTGACTATAGTAGTGGGGGTAGATACTGACTATAGTGGTATTGGGTAGAAAGTGACTGTAGTGGTGGTGGGTAGATAGTGACTGTAGTGGTGGTGGGTAGATAGAGGCTGTAGTGGTGGGGGGTAGATTCTGACTATTTTGGTTGGGGGTAGATAGTGACTGTAGTGGTGGTGGGTAGATAGTGACTGTAGTTGTGTGGGGTAGATAGTGACTGTAGTGGTGGGGGGTAGATACTGACTATAGTGGTGGGGGGTAGATACTGACTGTAGTGTTGGTGGGTAGATAGAGGCTGTAGTGGTGGTGGGTAGATACTGACTGTAGTGGTGGGGGTAGATAGTGACTGTAGTGTTGGATGGTAGATAGTAGCTTTAGTGGTGGGGGGTAGATTATGACTGTAGTGGTTGGGGGTAGATAGTGACTGTAGTGGTGGTGGGTAGATAGTGACTGTAGTGGTGTGGGGTAGATAGTGACTGTAGTGGTGGGGGTAGATAGTGACTATAGTGGTGGGGGGTAGATAGTTACTATAGTGGTAGTGGGTAGATAGAGACTGGAGTGGTAGTGGGTAGATAGAAACTGTAGTGGTGGTGGGTAGATAGTGACTATAGTGGTATTGGGAAGATAGTGACTGTAGTGGTGGTGGGTAGATAGTGACTATAGTGGTATTGGGAAGATAGTGACTATAGTGGTGGTGGGTAGATAGTGACTATAGTGGTGGTGGGTAGATAGTGGCTGTAGTGGTGGGGGGTAGATACTGACTGTAGTGGTGGGGGTAGATAGTGACTGTAGTGTTGGATGGTAGATAGTAGCTTTAGTGGTGGGGGTAGATAGTGACTGTAGAGGTGGTGGGTAGATAGTGACTGTAGTGGTGGGGGGTAGATACTGACTATAGTGGTGGTTGGTAGATAGTGACTGTAGTGGTGGGGGGTAGATACTGACTATAGTGGTGGTGGGTAGATAGTGACTGTAGTTTTGGTGGGTAGATAGTGACTGTAGTGTTGGGGGGTAGATAGTGACTGTAGTGGTGGTGGGTACATACTGACTGTAGTGGTGTGGGGTAGATCGTGACTGTAGTGGTGGGGGGTAGATACTGACTATAGTGGTGGGGTTAGATACTGACTATAGTGGTGGTGGGGATATAGTGACTGTAGTTTTGGTGGGTAGATAGTGACTGTAGTGGTGGGGGGTAGATAGTGACTGTAGTGGTGGTGGGTACATACTGACTGTAGTGGTGGTGGGTAGATACTGACTGTAGTGGTGGGGGTAGATAGTGACTGTAGTGGTGGTGGGTAGATGGTGACTGTAGTGGTGTGGGGTAGATCGTGACTGTAGTGGTGGGGGGTAGATACTGACTATAGTGGTGGGGGGCAGATAGTGACTGTAGTGGTGGTGGGTAGATAGAGACTGTAGTGGTGGTGGGTAGATAGAGGCTGTAGTGGTGGTGGGTAGATTCTGAGTATAGTGGTGGGGGGTAGATAGTGACTATCGTGGTAGTGGTAAGATAGAGACTGGAGTGGTAGTGGGTAGATAGAAACTGTAGTGGTGGTGGGTAGATAGTGACTATAGTGGTATTGGGAAGATAGTGACTGTAGTGGTGGTGGGTAGATAGTGACTATAGTGGTATTGGGAAGATAGTGACTGTAGTGGTGGTGGGTAGATAGTGACTATAGTGGTATTGGGAAGATAGTGACTATAGTGGTGGTGGGTAGATAGTGACTATAGTGGTGGTGGGTAGATAGTGGCTGTAGTGGTGGGGGGTAGATACTGACTGTAGTGGTGGGGGTAGATACTGACTATAGTGGTATTGGGTAGAACGTGACTGTAGTGGTGGTGGGTAGATAGTGACTGTAGTAGTGGTGGGTAGATAGTGACTGTAGTGGTGGTGGGTAGATAGTGACTATAGTAGTTTTGGGAAGATAGTGACTGTAGAGGTGGTGGGTAGATAGTGACTGTAGTGGTATTGGGAAGACAGCAACTGTAGAGGTGGTGGGTAGATAGAGACTGTAGTGTTGGTGGGTAGATAGTGACTGTATTGGTAGGGGGTAGATTCTGACTATAGTGGTGGTGGGTAGATTGAGGCTGTAGTGGTGGTGTGTAGATAGTGACTGTAGTGTTGGTGGGTAGATAGTGACTGTAGTAGTGGTGGGTAGATACTGACTGTAGTGGTGGTGGGTAGATAGAGACTGTAGTGGTGGGGGGTAGATTATGACTGTAGTGGTTGGGGGTAGATAGTGACTGTAGTGGTGGTGGGTAGATAGTGACTGTAGTGGTGTGGGGTAGATCGTGACTGTAGTGGTGGGGGGTAGATACTGACTATAGTGGTGGGGGTTAGATACTAACTGTAGAGTTGGTGGGTAGATAGAGACTGTAGTGGTGGTGGGTAGATAGAGGCTGTAGTGGTGGTGGGTAGATTCTGAGTATAGTGGTGGGGGGTAGATAGTGACTATCGTGGTAGTGGGTAGATAGAGACTGGAGTTTTAGTGGGTAGATAGAAACTGTAGTGGTGGTGGGTAGATAGTGACTATAGTGGTATTGGGAAGATAGTGACTGTAGTGGTGGTGGGTAGATAGTGACTATAGTGGTATTGGGAAGATAGTGACTGTAGTGGTGGTTGGTAGATAGTGACTATAGTGGTATTGGGAAGATAGTGGCTGTAGTGGTGGGGGGTAGATACTGACTGTAGTGGTGGGGGTAGATACTGACTATAGTGGTATTGGGTAGAACGTGACTGTAGTGGTGGTGGGTAGATAGTGACTGTAGTAGTGGTGGGTAGATAGTGACTGTAGTGGTGGTGGGTAGATAGTGACTATAGTAGTTTTGGGAAGATAGTGACTGTAGAGGTGGTGGGTAGATAGTGACTGTAGTGTTATTGGGAAGACAGCAATTGTAGAGGTGGTGGGTACATACTGACTGTAGTGGTGGTGGGTAGATACTGACTGTAGTGGTGGTGGGTAGATAGTGACTGTAGTGGTGTGGGGTAGATACTGACTGTAGTGGTGGTGGGTAGATAGAGACTGTAGTGGTGGGGGGTAGATTCTGACTGTAGTGGTGGGGGTAGATAGTGACTGTAGTGTTGGGGCGTGGACGAGGGGGGGGTAGTGAGGCTGTAGTGGTGGTGGGTGGGCTAGGGATGGGAGAGGACTGTAGTGGTGGTGGGGTAGGCATAGGAGGGGCGTGCCTAGGGGTGGGTGGCTGGGTTGGGGATGTGCGGGTGGAGGGGTGATAGCTGGTGGGGGGGTAGATAGTGACTATAGTGGTAGTGGGTAGATAGAGACTGGAGTGGTAGTGGGTAGATAGAAACTGTAGTGGTGGTGGGTAGATAGTGACTATAGTGGTATTGGGAAGATAGTGACTGTAGTGGTGGTGGGTAGATAGTGACTATAGTGATATTGGGAAGATAGTGACTCTAGTGGTGGTGGGTAGATAGTGACTATAGTGGTATTGGGAAGATAGTGACTATAGTGGTGGTGGGTAGATAGTGACTATAGTGGTGGTGGGTAGATAGTGGCTGTAGTGGTGGGGGGTAGATACTGACTGTAGTGGTGGGGGTAGATACTGACTATAGTGGTATTGGGTAGAAAGTGACTGTAGTGGTGGTGGGTAGATAGTGACTGTAGTAGTGGTGGGTAGATAGTGACTGTAGTGGTAGGGGGTAGATTCTGACTATATTGGTTGTGGGTAGATTGAGGCTGTAGTGGTGGTGTGTAGATAGTGACTGTAGTGTTGGTTGGTAGATAGAGACTGTAGTGGTGGTGGGTAGATAGTGACTGTAGTGGTGGGGGGTAGATAGTGACTATAGTAGTGGGGGTAGATACTGACTATAGTGGTATTGGGTAGAAAGTGACTGTAGTGGTGGTGGGTAGATAGTGACTGTAGTAGTGGTGGGTAGATAGTGACTGTAGTGGTGGTGGGTAGACAGTGACGGGGGGTGGGTAGTGGGCTGTAGTGGTGGGGGGGTGACGAGGGGGGGTAGTGGACGGGGGGGGTGTAGGCTGGTGGGGGGGGTAGATAGTGACTGTAGTGGTGGTGGGTAGATAGTGACTGTAGTGGTGGTGGGTAGATAGAGGCTGTAGTGGTGGGGGTAGATACTGACTATAGTGGTATTGGGTAGAAAGTGACTGTAGTGGTGGTGGGTAGATAGTGACTGTAGTGGTGGTGGGTAGATAGTGACTGTAGTAGTGGTGGGTAGATAGTGAGTGTAGTGGTGGTGGGTAGATAGTGACTATAGTGGTATTGGGAAGATAGTGACTGTAGAGGTGGTGGGTAGATAGTGACTGTAGTCATATTGGGAAGATAGTGACTGTAGAGGTGGTGGGTAGATAGAGACTGTAGTGTTGGTGGGTAGATAGTGACTGTAGTGGTAGGGGGTAGATTCTGACTATAGTGGTGGTGGGTAGATTGAGGCTGTAGTTGTGGTGTGTAGATAGTGACTGTAGTGTTGGTGGGTAGATAGTGACTGTAGTGGTGGTGGGTAGATTATGACTGTAGTGGTTGGGGGTAGATAGTGACTGTAGTGGTGGTGGGTAGATAGTGACTGTAGTGGTGTGGGGTAGATCGTGACTGTAGTGGTGGGGGGTAGATACTGACTATAGTGGTGGGGGGTAGATACTAACTGTAGAGTTGGTGGGTAGATAGAGACTGTAGTGGTGGTGGGTAGATAGAGGCTGTAGTGGTGGTGGGTAGAGTCTGAGTATAGTGGTGGGGGGTAGATAGTGACTATCGTGGTAGTGGGTAGATAGAGACTGGAGTTTTAGTGGGTAGATAGAAACTGTAGTGGTGGTGGGTAGATAGTGACTATAGTGGTATTGGGAAGATAGTGACTGTAGTGGTGGTGGGTAGATAGTGACTATAGTGGTATTGGGAAGATAGTGACTGTAGTGGTGGTTGGTAGATAGTGACTATAGTGGTATTGGGAAGATAGTGACTATAGTGGTGGTGGGTAGATAGTGACTATAGTGGTGGTGGGTAGATAGTGGCTGTAGTGGTGGGGGGTAGATACTGACTGTAGTGGTGGGGGTAGATACTGACTATAGTGGTATTGGGTAGAACGTGACTGTAGTGGTGGTGGGTAGATAGTGACTGTAGTAGTGGTGGGTAGATAGTGACTGTAGTGGTGGTGGGTAGATAGTGACTATAGTAGTTTTGGGAAGATAGTGACTGTAGAGGGGGGGTGGTGCGGGGGGCGCCGTAGAGGGGGGGTAGTAGGACTGTAGTGTTGGTGGGATAGGACGGGGGGGGGTAGGCTGACTGTAGTGGTGGTGGGTAGATACTGACTGTAGTGGTGGTGGGTAGATAGAGACTGTAGTGGTGGGGGGAAGATAGTGACTGTAGTGTTGGTGGGTAGATAGAGACTGTAGTGGTGGTGGGTAGATAGAGGCTGTAGTGGTGGTGGGTTGATTCTGAGTATAGTGGTGGGGGGTAGATAGTGACTATAGTGGTAGTGGGTAGATAGAGACTGGAGTGGTAGTGGGTAGATAGAAACTGTAGTGGTGGTGGGTACATAGTGACTATAGTGGTATTGGGAAGATAGTGACTGTAGTGGTGGTGGGTAGATAGTGACTATAGTGATATTGGGAAGATAGTGACTCTAGTGGTGGTGGGTAGATAGTGACTATAGTGGTATTGGGAAGATAGTGACTATAGTGGTGGTGGGTAGATAGTGACTATAGTGGTGGTGGGTAGATAGTGGCTGTAGTGGTGGGGGGTAGATACTGACTGTAGTGGTGGGGGTAGATACTGACTATAGTGGTATTGGGTAGAAAGTGACTGTAGTGGTGGTGGGTAGATAGTGACTGTAGTAGTGGTGGGTAGATAGTGACTGTAGTGGTAGGGGGTAGATTCTGACTATATTGGTTGTGGGTAGATTGAGGCTGTAGTGGTGGTGTGTAGATAGTGACTGTAGTGTTGGTTGGTAGATAGAGACTGTAGTGGTGGTGGGTAGATAGTGACTGTAGTGGTGGGGGGTAGATAGTGACTATAGTAGTGGGGGTAGATACTGACTATAGTGGTATTGGGTAGAAAGTGACTGTAGTGGTGGTGGGTAGATATTGACTGTAGTGGTGGTGGGTAGATAGTGACTGTAGTGGTGGTGGGTAGATAGTGACTATAGTGGTATTGGGAAGATAGTGACTGTAGAGGTGGTGGGTAGATAGTGACTGTAGTCATATTGGGAAGATAGTGACTGTAGAGGTGGTGGGTAGATAGAGACTGTAGTGTTGGTGGGTAGATAGTGACTGTAGTGGTAGGGGGTAGATTCTGACTATAGTGGTGGTGGGTAGATATAGGCTGTAGTTGTGGTGTGTAGATAGTGACTGTAGTGTTGGTGGGTAGATAGTGACTGTAGTGGTGGTGGGTAGATAGTGACTGTAGCAGTGGTGGGTAGGTACTGACTGTAGTGGTGGTGGGTAGATACTGACTGTAGTGGTGGTGGGTAGATAGAGACTGTAGTGGTGGGGGGTAGATTCTGACTGTAGTGGTTGGGGGTAGATAGTGACTGTAGTGTTGGTGGGTAGATAGAGACTGTAGTGGTGGTGGGTAGATAGAGGCTGTAGTGGTGGTGGGTTGATTCTGAGTATAGTGGTGGGGGTAGATAGTGACTATAGTGGTAGTGGGTAGATAGAGACTGGAGTGGTAGTGGGTAGATAGAAACTGTAGTGGTGGTGGGTAGATAGTGACTATAGTGGTATTGGGAAGATAGTGACTGTAGTGGTGGTGGGTAGATAGTGACTATAGTGATATTGGGAAGATAGTGACTCTAGTGGTGGTGGGTAGATAGTGACTATAGTGGTATTGGGAAGATAGTGACTATAGTGGTGGTGGGTAGATAGTGACTATAGTGGTGGTGGGTAGATAGTGGCTGTAGTGGTGGGGGGTAGATACTGACTGTAGTGGTGGGGGTAGATACTGACTATAGTGGTATTGGGTAGAAAGTGACTGTAGTGGTGGTGGGTAGATAGTGACTGTAGTAGTGGTGGGTAGATAGTGACTGTAGTGGTAGGGGGTAGATTCTGACTATATTGGTGGTGGGTAGATTGAGGCTGTAGTGGTGGTGTGTAGATAGTGACTGTAGTGTTGGTTGGTAGATAGAGACTGTAGTGGTGGGTAGATAGTGACTATAGTGGTATTGGGTAGATAGTGACTGTAGTGGTGGTGGGTAGATAGTGACTATAGTGTTGGTGGGTTGATAGTGACTGTAGTGGTGGTTGGTAGATTGTAGCTGTAGTGGTGGGGGAAGATAGTGACTATAGTGGTGGTGGGTAGGTAGTGACTATAGTGGTGGTGGGTAGATAGTGACTGTAGCAGTGGGGGTTTAGATACTGACTATAGTGGTAGTGGGTAGATAGTCACTGTATTGGTGGTGGGTAGATAGTGACTATAGTGGTATTGGGAAGAAAGTGACTGTAGTGGTGGTGGGTAGATAGTGACTATAGTAGTGGGGGTAGATAGTGACTGTAGTGGTGGTGGGTAGATAGTGACTGTAGTGGTGGTGGGTAGATAGTGACTGTAGTTGTGGTGGGTAGATAGTGACTTTAGTGGTATTGGGAAGATAGTGACTGTAGAGGTGGTGGGTAGATAGTGACTGTAGTGGTATTGGGAAGATAGTGACTGTAGAGGTGGTGGGTAGATAGTGACTGTAGTGGTGGTGGGTAGATAGTGACTGTAGTTGTGGTGGGTAGATAGTGACTTTAGTGGTATTGGGAAGATAGTGACTGTAGAGGTGGTGGGTAGATAGTGACTGTAGTGGTATTGGGAAGATAGTGACTGTAGAGGTGGTGGGTAGATAGTGAATGTAGTGGTATTGGGTAGATAGTGACTGTAGTTGTGGTGGGTAGATAGTGACTTTAGTGGTATTGGGTAGATAGTGACTGTAGTGGTGGTGGGTAGATAGTGACTATAGTGGTATTGGGTAGAAAGTGACTGTAGTGGTGGTGGGTAGATAGTGACTGTAGTGGTGGTGGGTAGATAGTGAGTGTAGTGGTGATGGGTAGATAGTGAC
Source organism: Salmo salar (assembly GCF_965601325.2). NCBI lineage: Eukaryota > Metazoa > Chordata > Actinopteri > Salmoniformes > Salmonidae > Salmo > Salmo salar. Next base: position 103,962,076 of record NC_138301.1, read on the forward strand.
TATAGTTGTATTGTGAAGATAGTGACTGTAGAGGTCGTGGGTAGATAGTGACTGTGGTGGTGGTGGGTAGATAGTGACTATAGTGGTGGGGGGTAGATAGTGGTTGTAGTGGCGGGGGGTAGTTAGAGAATGTAGTGTTGGTGGGTAGATACTGACTGTAGTGGTAGTGGGTAGATAGTGGCTGTAGTGGTGGGGGGTAGATAGTGGTTGTAGTGGCGGGGGGTAGATGGTGACTGTAGTTTTGGTGGGTAGATAGTGACTGTAGTTTTGGTGGGTAGATTGTGACTGTAGTGTTGGTGGGTAGATAGTGACTGTAGTGTTGGGGGGTAGACACTGACTGTAGTGGTAGTGGGTAGATAGTGGTGTAGTGGTGGGGGGTAGATAGTGGCTGTGGTGGTGGTGGGTAGATAGTGACTGTGGTGGTGGGGGGTAGATAGTGACTGTAGTGGTGGGGGTAGATACTGACTGTAGTGGTGGGGGGTAGATACTGACTATAGTGGTGGGGGGTAGATAGTGACTGTAGTGGTGGTGGGTAGATAGTGACTGTAGTTTTGGTGGGTAGATAGTGACTGTAGTGGTGGGGGGTAGATACTGACTGTAGTGGTGGGGGGTAGATACTGACTGTTGTGGTATTGGGTAGATAGTGGCTGTAGTGGTGGGGGGTAGATAGTGACTGTAGTGGTGGTGGGTAGATAGTGACTGTAGTTTTGGTGGGTAGATAGTGACTGTAGTGGTGGGGGGTAGATAGTGACTGTAGTGGTGGGGGGGTAGATACTGACTGTAGTGGTGGGGGGGGGTAGATACTGGCTGTAGTGGTAGGGGGTAGATAGTGGCTGTGGTGGTGGTGGGTAGATAGTGGCTGTGGTGGTGGTGGGTAGATAGTGACTGTAGTGGTGGGGGTAGATACTGACTGTAGTTTTGGTGGGTAGATAGTGACTGTAGTGGTCGGGGGTAGATACTGACTGTAGTGGTGGGGGTAGATACTGACTGTAGTGGTGGGGGGTAGACACTGACTGTAGTGGTGGTTGGTAGATAGTGGCTGTAGTGGTGGTGGGTAGATAGTGGCTGTAGTGGTGGTGGGTAGATAGTGGCTGTAGTGGTGGTGTGTAGATATTGACTGTAGTGGTGGTGGGTAGATATTGACTGTAGTGGTGGTGGGTAGATAGTGGCTGTGGTGGTGGTGGGTAGATAGTGACTGTGGTGGTGGTGGGTAGATAGTGACTGTAGTTTTGGTGGGTAGATAGTGACTGTAGTTTTGGTGGGTAGATAGTGACTGTAGTGGTGGGGGGTAGATAGTGACTGTAGTGGTAGTGGGTAGAGAGTGACTATAGTGGTAGTGGGTAGATAGTAACTGTAGAGGTGGTGGGTAGATAGTGACTATAGTGGTGGTTGGTAGATAGTGACTGTAGTGGTAGTGGGTAGATAGTAACTGTAGTTGTGGCGGGAAGATAGTGACTGTAGTGGTGGGGGGTAGATAGTGACTGTAGTGGTGGGGGATGGATATTGACTGTAGTGGTGGGGGGTAGATAGTGACTGTAGTGGTAGTGGGTAGATAGTGGCTGTAGTGTTGGGGGGTAGATAGTGGCTGTGGTGGTGGTGGGTAGATAGTGACTGTGGTGGTGGGGGGTAGATAGTGACTTTAGTGGTGGGGGTAGATACTGACTAGATTGGTGGGGGTAGATACTGACTGTAGTTTTGGTGGGTAGATAGTGACTGTAGTGGTGGGGGGTAGATTCTGACTGTAATGGTGGGGGTAGATACTGACTGTACTGGTGGGGGGTAGATACTGACTGTAGTGGTGGTTGGTAGATAGTGGCTGTAGTGGTGGTGAGTAGATAGTGACTGTTGTGGTGGGGGGTAGATAGTGACTGTTGTGGTGGGGGGTAGATAGTGACTAAAGTGGTGGGGGGTAGATACTGACTATAGTGGTGGTGGGTAGATAGAGACTGTAGTGTTGGTGGGTAGATAGTGACTGTAGTGGTGTTGGGTAGATAGAGGCTGTAGTGGTGGGGGGTAGATTCTGACTATAGTGGTGGTGGGTAGATAGTGACTGTAGTGGTGGTGGGTAGATACTGACTGCAGTGGTGGGGGTAGATAGTGACTGTAGTGTTGGATGGTAGATAGTAGCGTTAGTGGTGGGGGTAGATAGTGACTGTAGAGGTGGTGGGTAGATAGTCACTGTAGTGGTGGGGGGTAGATACTGACTATAGTGGTGGTTGGTAGATAGTGACTGTAGTGGTGGGGGGTAGATAGTGACTGTAGTGGTGGTTGGTAGATAGTGACTGTAGTGGTGGGGGGTAGATAGTGACTGTAGTGGTGGTTGGTAGATACTGACTATAGTGGTGGTGGGTAGATAGTGACTGTAGTTTTGGTGGGTAGATAGTGACTGTTGTGGTGGGGGGTAGATAGAGGCTGTAGTGGTGGTGGGTAGATAGTGACTGAATTGGTGGGGGGTAGATAATGACTGTAGTTTTGGTGGGTAGATAGTGACTGTTGTGGTGGGGGGTAGATAGAGGCTGTAGTGGTGGGGGGTAGATTCTGACTATAGTGGTTGGGGGTAGATAGTGACTGTAGTGTTGGGGGGTAGATAGTGACTGTAGTTTTGGTGGGTAGATAGTGACTGTAGTGGTTTGGGAAGATCCTGACTGTAGTGGTGGTGGGTAGATGGTGACTATAGTGGTATTTGGTAGATAGTGACTGTAGTGGTGGGGGTAGATACTGACTGTAGTGGTGGTGGGTAGATAGTGACTGTAGTGGTGGGGGGTAGATAGTGGCTGTAGAGGTGGTGGGTAGATACTGACTGTAGTGGTGGTGGGTAGATAGTGACTGTAGTGGTGGGGGGAAGATAGTGGCTGTAGTGATGGGTGGTAGATACTGACTGTAGTGGTGGTGGGTAGATAGTGGCTGTAGTGGTGGTTGGTACATAGTGACTGTAGTGGTGGTGGGTAGATAGTGACTGTAGTGGTGGTTGGTACATAGTGACTGTAGTGGTGGTGGGTAGACATTGGCTGTAGTGGTGGTGGGTAGATAGTGGCTGTGGTGGTAATGGGAAGATAGTGGCTGTAGTGGTGGGGGGTAGAGGTGGTGGGTAGATAGTGACTATAGTGGTGGGGTAGATACTGACTATAGTGGTATTGGGTAGATAGTGACAATAATGGTAGTGGGTAGATAGACGCTATGGGTGTGATGGGTAGCTACTGACTGTAGTGGTGGTTGGTACGTAGTGACTGTGGTGGTGGGTAGATAGTGACTGTTGTGATGGTGGATAGATAGTGACAATAGTGTTGGGGTAGAGAGTAGATGTAGTGGTGGTGGGTAGATAGTGACTGTAGTGGTGGTGGGTAGATAGTGACTGTAGTGGTGGGGGGTAGATAGAGACTGTTGTGTTGGTTGGTAGATTGAGGCTATGGGTGTGGTCGGTAGCTACTGACTGTAGAGGTGGGGGTTAGATTCTGACTGTAGTGGTGGTGGCTACATAGTGACTGTAGCAGTGGGGGGGTAGATACTGACTACAGTGGTTGGGGTAGATAGTGGCTGTAGTGGTGGGGGGTAGATAGTGACTGTAGTGGTGGGGGGTAGATAGTGACTGTAGTGGTGGGGGTAGATACTGACTGTAGTGGTGGGGGGTAGATAGTGACTGTAGTGGTGGTTGGAAGATAGTGACTGTGATGATAGTGGGTAGATAGTGACTGTAGTGTTGGTGGATAGACAGTGACTGTAGTGGTGGTGGGTATATTCTGGCTGTAGTGGTGGTGGGTAGATAGTGACTGTAGTGGTGGTGGTAGATTGTGACAATAGTGGTGGTGTGTAGATATTTACTGTAGTGGTGGTGGGTAGACAGTGACTGTAGTGGTGGGGGGTAGATAGTGACTGTAGTGGTGGTGGGTAGACAGTGGCTGTAGTGGTGGTGGGTAGATATTGACTGTAGTGGTGGGGGGTAGATATTGGCTGTGGTGGTGGTGGGTAGAAAGTGACTGTAGTGGTGGTGGGTAGATATTGACTGTAGTTGTGGGGGGTAGATAGTGACCTTAGTGGGGGGGAGTGGATACTGACTGTAGTGGTGGGGGGTAGATAGTGACTGTAGTGGTAGTGGGTAGATAGTGGCTGTAGTGTTGGGGGGTAGATAGTGGCTGTGGTGGTGGTGGGTAGATAGTGACTGTTGTGGTGGGGGGTAGATAGTGACTTTAGTGGTGGTGGGTAGATAGTGACTGTAGTGGTGGTGGGTAGATACTGACTGCAGTGGTGGGGGTAGATAGTGACTGTAGTGTTGGATGGTAGATAGTAGCGTTAGTGGTGGGGGTAGATAGTGACTGTAGAGGTGGTTGGTAGATAGTGACTGTAGTGGTGGGGGGTAGATACTGACTATAGTGGTGGTTGGTAGATAGTGACTGTAGTGGTGGGGGGTAGATAGTGACTGTAGTGGTGGTTGGTAGATAGTGACTGTAGTGGTGGGGGGTAGATAGTGACTGTAGTGGTGGTTGGTAGATACTGACTATAGTGGTGGTGGGTAGATAGTGACTGTAGTTTTGGTGGGTAGATAGTGACTGTTGTGGTGGGGGGTAGATAGAGGCTGTAGTGGTGGTGGGTAGATAGTGACTGAATTGGTGGGGGGTAGATAATGACTGTAGATTTGGTGGGTAGATAGTGACTGTTGTGGTGGGGGGTAGATAGAGGCTGTAGTGGTGGGGGTAGATTCTGACTATAGTGGTTGGGGGTAGATAGTGACTGTAGTGTTGGGGGGTAGATAGTGACTGTAGTTTTGGTGGGTAGATGGTGACTATAGTGGTATTGGGTAGACAGTGACTGTAGTGGTGGTGGGTAGATAGTGACTGTAGTGGTGGGGGGTAGATAGTGGCTGTAGAGGTGGTGGGTAGATACTGACTGTAGTGGTGGTGGGTAGATAGTGACTGTAGTGGCGGGGGGTAGATACTGACTATAGTGGTGGTGGGAAGATAGAGACTGTAGTGTTGGTGGGTAGATAGTGACTGTAGTGGTGTTGGGTAGATAGAGGCTGTAGTGGTGGGGGGTAGATTCTGACTATAGTGGATGGGGGTAGATAGTGACTGTAGTGGTGGTGGGTAGATAGTGACTGTAGTGGTGGTGGGTAGATACTGACTGCAGTGGTGGGGGTAGATAGTGACTGTAGTGTTGGATGGTAGATAGTAGCGTTAGTGGTGGGGGTAGATAGTGACTGTAGAGGTGGTGGGTAGATAGTGACTGTAGTGGTGGGGGGTAGATACTGACTATAGTGGTGGTTGGTAGATAGTGACTGTAGTGGTGGGGGGTAGATAGTGACTGTAGTGGTGGTTGGTAGATAGTGACTGTAGTGGTGGGGGGTAGATAGTGACTGTAGTGGTGGTTGTTAAATACTGACTATAGTGGTGGTGGGTAGATAGTGACTGTAGTTTTGGTGGGTAGATAGTGACTGTAGTGGTGGTGGGTAGATGGTGACTGTAGTGGTGGTGGGTAGATGGTGACTATAGTGGTATTTGGTAGACAGTGACTGTAGTGGTGGTGGGTAGATAGTGACTGTAGTGGTGGGGGGTAGATAGTGGCTGTAGAGGTGGTGGGTAGATACTGACTGTAGTGGTGGTGGGTAGATAGTGACTGTAGTGGTGGGGGGTAGATAGTGGCTGTAGTGGTGGTTGGTACATAGTGACTGTAGTGGTGGTGGGTAGATAGTGACTGTAGTGGTGGTGGGTAGACATTGGCTGTAGTGGTGGTGGGTAGATAGTGGCTGTGGTGGTAATGGGAAGATAGTGGCTGTAGTGGTGGGGTAGATACTGACTATAGTGGTATTGGGTAGATAGTGACAATAATGGTAGTGGGTAGATAGACGCTATGGGTGTGATGGGTAGATACTGACTGTAGTGGTGGTTGGTACGTAGTGACTGTGGTGGTGGGTAGATAGTGACTGTTGTGATGGTGGATAGATAGTGACAATAGTGTTGGGGTAGAGAGTAGATGTAGTGGTGGTGGGTAGATAGTGACTGTAGTGGTGGTGGGTAGATAGTGACTGTAGTGGTGGGGGGTAGATAGAGACTGTTGTGTTGGTTGGTAGATTGAGGCTATGGGTGTGGTCGGTAGCTACTGACTGTAGAGGTGGGGGTTAGATTCTGACTGTAGTGGTGGTGGCTACATAGTGACTGTAGCAGTGGGGGGGTAGATACTGACTACAGTGGTTGGGGTAGATAGTGGCTGTAGTGGTGGGGGGTAGATAGTGACTGTAGTGGTGGGGGGTAGATAGTGACTGTAGTGGTGGGGGTAGATACTGACTGTAGTGGTGGGGGGTAGATAGTGACTGTAGTGGTGGTTGGAAGATAGTGACTGTGATGATAGTGGGTAGATAGTGACTGTAGTGTTGGTGGATAGACAGTGACTGTAGTGGTGGTGGGTATATTCTGGCTGTAGTGGTGGTGGGTAGATAGTGACTGTAGTGGTGGTGGTAGATTGTGACAATAGTGGTGGTGTGTAGATATTTACTGTAGTGGTGGTGGGTAGACAGTGGCTGTAGTGGTGGTGGGTAGATATTGACTGTAGTGGTGGGGGGTAGATATTGGCTGTGGTGGTGATGGGTAGATATTGACTGTAGTGGTGGGGGGTAGATAGTGGCTGTGGTGGTGGTGGGTAGATAGTGACTGTGGTGGTGGTGGGTAGATAGTGACTGTAGTTTTGGTGGGTAGATAGTGACTGTAGTGGTGGGGGGTAGATAGTGACTGTAGTGGTAGTGGGTAGAGAGTGACTATAGTGGTAGTGGGTAGATAGTAACTGTAGAGGTGGTGGGTAGATAGTGACTATAGTGGTGGTTGGTAGATAGTGACTGTAGTGGTAGTGGGTAGATAGTAACTGTAGTTGTGGCGGGAAGATAGTGACTGTAGTGGTGGGGGGTAGATAGTGACTGTAGTGGTGGGGGGTAGATACTGACTGTAGTGGTGGTTGGTAGATAGTGACTGTAGTGGTGGTGGGTAGATATTGACTGTAGTTGTGGGGGGTAGATAGTGACCTTAGTGGGGGGGAGTGGATACTGACTGTAGTGGTGGGGGGTAGATAGTGACTGTAGTGGTAGTGGGTAGATAGTGGCTGTAGTGTTGGGGGGTAGATAGTGGCTGTGGTGGTGGTGGGTAGATAGTGACTGTGGTGGTGGGGGGTAGATAGTGACTTTAGTGGTGGTGGGTAGATAGTGACTGTAGTGGTGTTGGGTAGATACTGACTGCAGTGGTGGGGGTAGATAGTGACTGTAGTGTTGGATGGTAGATAGTAGCGTTAGTGGTGGGGGTAGATAGTGACTGTAGAGGTGGTTGGTAGATAGTGACTGTAGTGGTGGGGGGCTAGATACTGACTATAGTGGTGGTTGGTAGATAGTGACTGTAGTGGTGGGGGGTAGATAGTGACTGTAGTGGTGGTTGGTAGATAGTGACTGTAGTGGTGGGGGGTAGATAGTGACTGTAGTGGTGGTTGGTAGATACTGACTATAGTGGTGGTGGGTAGATAGTGACAGTAGTTTTGGTGGGTAGATAGTGACTGTTGTGGTGGGGGGTAGATAGAGGCTGTAGTGGTGGTGGGTAGATAGTGACTGAATTGGTGGGGGGTAGATAATGACTGTAGATTTGGTGGGTAGATAGTGACTGTTGTGGTGGGGGGTAGATAGAGGCTGTAGTGGTGGGGGGTAGATTCTGACTATAGTGGTTGGGGGTAGATAGTGACTGTAGTGTTGGGGGGTAGATAGTGACTGTAGTTTTGGTGGGTAGATGGTGACTATAGTGGTATTGGGTAGACAGTGACTGTAGTGGTGGTGGGTAGATAGTGACTGTAGTGGTGGGGGGTAGATAGTGGCTGTAGAGGTGGTGGGTAGATACTGACTGTAGTGGTGGTGGGTAGATAGTGACTGTAGTGGTGGGGGGAAGATAGTGGCTGTAGTGATGGGGGGTAGATACTGACTGTAGTGGTGGTGGGTAGATAGTGGCTGTAGTGGTGGTTGGTACATAGTGACTGTAGTGTTGGTGGGTAGATAGTGACTGTAGTGGTGGTTGGTACATAGTGACTATAGTGGTATTGGGTAGATAGTGACAATAATGGTAGTGGGTAGATAGACGCTATGGGTGTGATGGGTAGATACTGACTGTAGTGGTGGTTGGTACGTAGTGACTGTGGTGGTGGGTAGATAGTGACTGTTGTGATGGTGGATAGATAGTGACAATAGTGTTGGGGTAGAGAGTAGATGTAGTGGTGGTGGGTAGATAGTGACTGTAGTGGTGGTGGGTAGATAGTGACTGTAGTGGTGGGGGGTAGATAGAGACTGTTGTGTTGGTTGGTAGATTGAGGCTATGGGTGTGGTGGGTAGCTACTGACCTTAGAGGTGGGGGTTAGATTCTGACTGTAGTGGTGGTGGGTACATAGTGACTGTAGCAGTGGGGGGGTACATACTGACTACAGTGGTTGGGGTAGATAGTGGCTGTAGTGGTGGGGGGTAGATACTGACTGTAGTGGTGGGGGGTAGATAGTGACTGTAGTGGTGGTTGGAAGATAGTGACTGTGATGATAGTGGGTAGATAGTGACCGTAGTGGTGGTGGGTAGACAGTGACTGTAGTGGTGGTGGGTATATTCTGGCTGTAGTGGTGGTGGGTAGACAGTGGCTGTAGTGGTGGTGGGTAGATATTGACTGTAGTGGTGGGGGGTAGATAGTGGCTGTGGTGGTGGTGGGGAGATAGTGACTGTAGTTTTGGTGGGTAGATAGTGACTGTAGTGGTGGGGGGTAGATAGTGACTGTAGTGGTAGTGGGTAGAGAGTGACTATAGTGGTAGTGGGTAGATAGTAACTGTAGAGGTGGTGGGTAGATAGTGACTATAGTGGTGGTTGGTAGATAGTGACTGTAGTGGTAGTGGGTAGATAGTAACTGTAGTTGTGGCGGGAAGATAGTGACTGTAGTGGTGGGGGGTAGATACTGACTGTAGTGGTTTGTTGGTAGATAGTGACTGTAGTGGTGGTGGGTAGATATTGACTGTAGTTGTGGGGGGTAGATAGTGACTGTAGTGGTAGTGGGTAGATAGTGGCTGTAGTGTTGGGGGGTAGATAGTGGCTGTGGTGGTGGTGGGTAGATATTGACTGTGGTGGTGGGGGGTAGATAGTGACTTTAGTGGTGGGGGGTAGATAGTGACTGTAGTGGTGGCGGTAGATACTGACTGTAGTGGTGGGGGGTAGATAGTGACTGTAGTGGTGGTTGGAAGATAGTGACTGTGATGATAGTGGGTAGATAGTGACTGTAGTGGTGGTGGGTAGACAGTGACTGTAGTGGTGGTGGGTATATTCTGGCTGTAGTGGTGGTGGGTAGATAGTGACTGTAGTGGTGGTGGTAGATTGTGACAATAGTGGTGGTGTGTAGATATTTACTGTAGTGGTGGTGGGTAGACAGTGACTGTAGTGGTGGTGGGTATATTCTGGCTGTAGTGGTGGTTGGTACATAGTGACGGTTGTGGTGGTGGATAGATAGTGACAATAGTGTTGGGAGTAGACAGTGGCTGTAGAGGTGGTGGGGAGATAGTGACTGTAGTGGTGGTTGGTGGATAGTGACTGTAGTATTGATGGTAGATAGTAACTGTAGTGGTGGTTGGTATGTACTGACTGTGGTGTTGGGAGTTAGGTAGTGACTATAGTGGTGGGGTAGATAGTGACAATAGTGGTAGTGGGTAGATAGAGGCCATGGGTGTGATGGGTAGATACTGACTGTAGTGGTGGGGGGTAGATTCTGACTATTGTGGTAGTGGGTAGATAGTAGCTGTGGTGGTGGGGGGTAGATACTGACTGTAGTGGTGGTGGGTATATTCTGACTGTAGTGGTGGCTGGTACGTAGTGACTGTAGATAGTGGTGGATAGATAGTGACAATAGCGTTGGGGTAGAGAGTAGATGTAGTGGTGGTGGGTAGATAGTGACTGTAGTGGTGGTGGGTAGATAGTGACTGTGGTGGTGGTGGGTAGATAGTGACTGTAGTTTTGGTGGGTAGATAGTGACTGTAGTGGTGGGGGGTACATAGTGACTGTGGTGGTGGTGGGTAGATAGTGACTGTGGTGGTGGTGGGTAGATACTGACTGTAGTGATGGTTGGTAGATAGTATCTGTAGTTGTGGGGGATAGATAGTGACTGAAGAGGTGTGGGGTAGATAGTGACTGTGTTGGGGTAGATAATGTCTATAGTGGTATTGGGTAGATAGTGACAATAGTGGTAGTGGGTAGATGGTTAGATACTGATTGTAGTGGTGGTAGGTATATTCTGGCTGTAGTGGTGGGTGGTACGTAGTGACTGTAGTAGTGGAGATGGGTAGATAGTGACTGTAGTGGTGGGGGGTAGATAGTGACTATAGTGGTAGTGGGTAGACAGTGACTGTAGTGGTGGTGGGTAGATAGTGACTGTAGTGGTGGGGGTAGATAGATACTGTTGTGTTGGTTGGTAGATTGAGGCTATGGGTGTGGTGGGTAGCTACTGACTGTAGAGGTGGGGGTTAGATTCTGACTGTAGTGGTGGTGGGTACATAGTGACTGTAGCAGTGGGGGGGTAGATACTGACTACAGTGGTTGGGGTAGATAGTGGCTGTAGTGGTGGGGGGTAGATAGTGACTGTAGTGGTGGGTGGTAGATAGTGACTGTAGTGGTGGGGGTAGATACTGACTGTAGTGGTGGGGGTAGATAGTGACTGTGATGATAGTGGGTAGATAGTGACTGTAGTGGTGGTGGGTAGACAGTGACTGTAGTGGTGGTGAGTATATTCTGGCTGTAGTGGTGGTGGGTAGATAGTGACTGTAGTGGTGGTGGTAGATTGTGACAATAGTGGTGGTGGTAGATATTTACTGTAGTGGTCGTGGGTAGACAGTGACTGTAGTGGTGGTGGGTAAATTCTGGCTGTAGTGGTGGTTGGTACATAGTGACGGTTGTGGTGGTGGATAGATAGTGACAATAGTGTTGGGGGTAGACAGTGGCTGTAGAGGTGGCGGGTAGATAGTGACTGTAGTGGTGGTTGGTGGATAGTGACTGTAGTTTTGGTGGTAGATAGTAACTGTAGAGGTGGTTGGTATGTAGTGACTGTAGTGGTGGGAGTTAGGTAGTGACTATAGTGGTGGGGTAGATACTGACTATAGTGGTATTGGGTAGATAGTGACAATAGTGGTAGTGGGTAGATAGAGGCTATGGGTGTAATGGGTAGATACTGACTGTAGTGGTGGGGGGTAGATTCTGACTATTGTAGTAGTGGGTAGATAGTAGCTGTGGTGGTGGGGGGTAGATACTGACTGTAGTGGTGGTGGGTATATTCTGACTGTAGTGGTGGCTGGTACGTAGTGACTGTAGATAGTGCTGGATAGATAGTGACAATAGCGTTGGGGTAGAGAGTAGATGTAGTGGTGGTGGGTAGATATTGACTGTAGTGGTGGTTGGTAGATAGTGACTGTAGTTTTGGTGGGTAGATAGTGACTGTAGTGGTGGGGGGTAGATTGTGACTATAGTGGTGGGGGGAGATACTGACTATAGTGGTATTGGGTAGATAGGGACTATATTGGTAGTGGGTAGATAGACTGTAGTGTTGGTTGGTAGATAGAGGCTATGGGTCCGGTGGGTAGATCCTGACTGTAGTGGTGGGGGGTAGAATCTGACTATAGTGGTAGTTGGTAGATAGTGACTGTAGTCGTGGTGGGTATATTCTGGCTGTAGTGGTGGCTGGTACGTAGTGACTGTAGTGGTGGTGGGTAGACAGTGACTGTAGTGGTGGTTGATACATAGTGACTGTAGCAGTGGGGGGGTAGACACTGACTACAGTGGTGGGTTAGATATTGACTATAGTGTTGGGGGTAGATAGTGGTTGTAGTGGTGGTGGGTAGATAGTGACTGTAGTGGTGCTTGGGAGATAGTGACTGTAGTGGTGGGGGTAGATAGTGACTGTAGTGGTATTGGGTTGATAGAGACTATAGTGGAATTGGGTAGATACAGACTGTAGTGGTGGTGGGTCGATAGTGACTATAGTGGTAGTGTAGTGTTGGTGGGTAGATAGTAACTGTTGTGGTGGTGGAAAGATAGTGACAATACTGGTGGATTAAAGTTAGTGGCTGTAATGGTTGTTGGTAGACAGTGGCTGTAGTGGTGGTGGGTAGATAGTGGCTGTGGAGGTGGTGGGTAGAGACTGACTGTCGTGGTGGTGGGTCGACAGTGACTGTAGTGATGGTTGGTAGATAGTAGCTGTAATGGTGGTGGGTAGACTTTGACAGTAGTGGTGGTGGATAGATAGTGACTATAGTGTTGGGGGTAGAGAGTGGCTGTAGTGGTGGTGGGTAGATAGTGGCTGTAGTGGTGGGGGGTAGATACTGAATGTAGTGGTTGTGGGTAGATAGTGACTGTAGTGGTGGTGGGTAGATATTGACTGTAGTTGTGGGGGGTAGATAGTGACTGTAGTGGTGGGGGGTGGATACTGACTGTAGTGGTGGGGGGTAGATAGTGACTGTAGTGGTAGTGGGTAGATAGTGGCTGTAGTGTTGGGGGGTAGATAGTGGCTGTGGTGGTGGTGGGTAGATATTGACTGTGGTGGTGGGGGGTAGATAGTGACTTTAGTGGTGGGGGTAGATACTGACTAGATTGGTGGGTGTAGATACTGACTGTAGTTTTGGTGGGTAGATAGTGACTGTAGTGGTGGGGGGTAGATTCTGACTGTAATGGTGGGGGTAGATACTGACTGTAGTGGTGGGGGGTAGATACTGACTGTAGTGGTGGTTGGTAGATAGTGGCTGTAGTGGTGGTGGGTAGATAGTGACTAAAGTGGTGGGGGGTAGATAATGACTATAGTGGTGGTGGGTAGATAGAGACTGTAGTGTTGGTGGGTAGATAGTGACTGTAGTGGTGGGGGGTAGATTGTGACTATAGTGGTGGGGGGAGATACTGACTATAGTGGTATTGGGTAGATAGGGACTATATTGGTAGTGGGTAGATAGACTGTAGTGTTGGTTGGTAGATAGAGGCTATGGGTCCGGTGGGTAGATCCTGACTGTAGTGGTGGGGGGTAGAATCTGACTATAGTGGTAGTTGGTAGATAGTGACTGTAGTCGTGGTGGGTATATTCTGGCTGTAGTGGTGGCTGGTACGTAGTGACTGTAGTGGTGGTGGGTAGACAGTGACTGTAGTGGTGGTTGATACATAGTGACTGTAGCAGTGGGGGGGTAGACACTGACTACAGTGGTGGGTTAGATATTGACTATAGTGTTGGGGGTAGATAGTGATTGTAGTGGTGGTGGGTAGATAGTGACTGTAGTGGTGCTTGGGAGATAGTGACTGTAGTGGTGGGGGTAGATAGTGACTGTAGTGGTATTGGGTTGATAGAGACTATAGTGGAATTGGGTAGATACAGACTGTAGTGGTGGTGGGTCGATAGTGACTATAGTGGTAGTGTAGTGTTGGTGGGTAGATAGTAACTGTTGTGGTGGTGGAAAGATAGTGACAATACTGGTGGATTAAAGTTAGTGGCTGTAATGGTTGTTGGTAGACAGTGGCTGTAGTGGTGGTGGGTAGATAGTGGCTGTGGAGGTGGTGGGTAGAGACTGACTGTCGTGGTGGTGGGTCGACAGTGACTGTAGTGATGGTTGGTAGATAGTAGCTGTAATGGTGGTGGGTAGACTTTGACAGTAGTGGTGGTGGATAGATAGTGACTATAGTGTTGGGGGTAGAGAGTGGCTGTAGTGGTGGTGGGTAGATAGTGGCTGTAGTGGTGGGGGGTAGATACTGAATGTAGTGGTTGTGGGTAGATAGTGACTGTAGTGGTGGTGGGTAGATATTGACTGTAGTTGTGGGGGGTAGATAGTGACTGTAGTGGTGGGGGGTGGATACTGACTGTAGTGGTGGGGGGTAGATAGTGACTGTAGTGGTAGTGGGTAGATAGTGGCTGTAGTGTTGGGGGGTAGATAGTGGCTGTGGTGGTGGTGGGTAGATATTGACTGTGGTGGTGGGGGGTAGATCGTGACTTTAGTGGTGGGGGTAGATACTGACTAGATTGGTGGGTGTAGATACTGACTGTAGTTTTGGTGGGTAGATAGTGACTGTAGTGGTGGGGGGTAGATTCTGACTGTAATGGTGGGGGTAGATACTGACTGTAGTGGTGGGGGGTAGATACTGACTGTAGTGGTGGTTGGTAGATAGTGGCTGTAGTGGTGGTGGGTAGATAGTGACTAAAGTGGTGGGGGGTAGATAATGACTATAGTGGTGGTGGGTAGATAGAGACTGTAGTGTTGGTGGGTAGATAGTGACTGTAGTGGTGGTGGGTAGATAGAGGCTGTAGTGGTGGGGGGTAGATTCTGACTATAGTGGATGGGGGGTAGATAGTGACTATAGTGGTATTGGGTAGATAGTGACTGTAGTGGTGGTGGGTAGATAGTGACTGTAGTGGTGGTGGTTAGATACTGACTGCAGTGGTGGGGGTAGATAGTGACTGTAGTGTTGGATGGTAGATAGTAGCGTTAGTGGTGGGGGTAGATAGTGACTGTAGAGGTGGTGGGTAGATAGTGACTGTAGTGGTGGGGGGTAGATACTGACTATAGTGGTGGTTGGTAGATAGTGACTGTAGTGGTGGGGGGTAGATAGTGACTGTAGTGGTGGTTGGTAGATAGTGACTGTAGTGGTGGGGGGTAGATAGTGACTGTAGTGGTGGTTGGTAGATACTGACTATAGTGGTGGTGGGTAGATAGTGACTGTAGTTTTGGTGGGTAGATAGTGACTGTTGTGGTGGGGGGTAGATAGAGGCTGTAGTGGTGGTGGGTAAATAGTGACTGAATTGGTGGGGGGTAGATAATGACTGTAGTTTTGGTGGGTAGATAGTGACTGTTGTGGTGGGGGGTAGATAGAGGCTGTAGTGGTGGGGGGTAGATTCTGACTATAGTGGTTGGGGGTAGATAGTGACTGTAGTGTTGGGGGGTAGATAGTGACTGTAGTTTTGGTGGGTAGATAGTGACTGTAGTGGTGGGGGAAGATACTGACTGTAGTGGTGGTGGGTAGATAGTGACTGTAGTGGTACTGGGTAGACAGTGACTGTAGTGGTGGTGGGTAGATAGTGACTGTAGTGGTGGGGGGTAGATAGTGGCTGTAGAGGTGGTGGGTAGATACTGACTGTAGTGGTGGTGGGTAGATAGTGACTGTAGTGGTGGGGGGAAGATAGTGGCTGTAGTGATGGGGGGTAGATACTGACTGTAGTGGTGGTGGGTAGATAGTGGCTGTAGTGGTGGTTGGTACATAGTGACTGTAGTGGTGGTGGGTAGATAGTGACTGTAGTGGTGGTTGGTACATAGTGACTGTAGTGGTGGTGGGTAGACATTGGCTGTAGTGGTGGTGGGTAGATAGTGGCTGTGGTGGTGATGGGTAGATAGTGGCTGTGGTGGTAATGGGAAGATAGTGGCTGTAGTGGTGGGGGGTAGAGGTGGTGGGTAGATAGTGACTATAGTGGTGGGGTAGATACTGACTATAGTGGTATTGGGTAGATAGTGACAATAATGGTAGTGGGTAGATAGACGCTATGGGTGTGATGGGTAGATACTGACTGTAGTGGTGGTTGGTACGTAGTGACTGTGGTGGTGGGTAGATAGTGACTGTTGTGATGGTGGATAGATAGTGACAATAGTGTTGGGGTAGAGAGTAGATGTAGTGGTGGTGGGTAGATAGTGACTGTAGTGGTGGTGGGTAGATAGTGACTGTAGTGGTGGGGGGTAGATAGAGACTGTTGTGTTGGTTGGTAGATTGAGGCTATGGGTGTGGTGGGTAGCTACTGACTGTAGAGGTGGGGGTTAGATTCTGACTGTAGTGGTGGTGGGTACATAGTGACTGTAGCAGTGGGGGGGTAGATACTGACTACGGTGGTTGGGGTAGATAGTGGCTGTAGTGGTGGGGGGTAGATAGTGACTGTAGTGGTGGGGGGTAGATAGTGACTGTAGTGGTGGGGGTAGATACTGACTGTAGTGGTGGGGGGTAGATAGTGACTGTAGTGGTGGTTGGAAGATAGTGACTGTGATGATAGTGGGTAGATAGTGACTGTAGTGGTGGTGGGTAGACAGTGACTGTAGTGGTGGTGGGTATATTCTGGCTGTAGTGGTGGTGGGTAGATAGTGACTGTAGTGGTGGTGGTAGATTGTGACAATAGTGGTGGTGTGTAGATATTTACTGTAGTGGTGGTGGGTAGACAGTGACTGTAGTGGTGGTGGGTATATTCTGGCTGTAGTGGTGGTTGGTACATAGTGACGGTTGTGGTGGTGGATAGATAGTGACAATAGTGTTGGGGGTAGACAGTGGCTGTAGAGGTGGTGGGGAGATAGTGACTGTAGTGGTGGTTGGTGGATAGTGACTGTAGTATTGATGGTAGATAGTAACTGTAGTGGTGGTTGGTATGTACTGACTGTGGTGTTGGGAGTTAGGTAGTGACTATAGTGGTGGGGTAGATAGTGACAATAGTGGTAGTGGGTAGATAGAGGCCATGGGTGTGATGGGTAGATACTGACTGTAGTGGTGGGGGGTAGATTCTGACTATTGTGGTAGTGGGTAGATAGTAGCTGTGGTGGTGGGGGGTAGATACTGACTGTAGTGGTGGTGGGTATATTCTGACTGTAGTGGTGGCTGGTACGTAGTGACTGTAGATAGTGGTGGATAGATAGTGACAATAGCGTTGGGGTAGAGAGTAGATGTAGTGGTGGTGGGTAGATAGTGACTGTAGTGGTGGTGGGTAGATAGTGACTGTGGTGGTGGTGGGTAGATAGTGACTGTAGTTTTGGTGGGTAGATAGTGACTGTAGTGGTGGGGGGTACATAGTGACTGTGGTGGTGGTGGGTAGATAGTGACTGTGGTGGTGGTGGGTAGATAGTGACTGTAGTGGTGGGGGGTAGATAGTGACTGTAGTGGTGGGGGGTACATAGTGACTGTGGTGGTGGTGGGTAGATAGTGACTGTGGTGGTGGTGGGTAGATACTGACTGTAGTGATGGTTGGTAGATAGTATCTGTAGTTGTGGGGGGTAGATAGTGACTGAAGAGGTGTGGGGTAGATAGTGACTGTGTTGGGGTAGATAATGTCTATAGTGGTATTGGGTAGATAGTGACAATAGTGGTAGTGGGTAGATGGTTAGATACTGATTGTAGTGGTGGTAGGTATATTCTGGCTGTAGTGGTGGTTGGTACGTAGTGACTGTAGTAGTGGAGATGGGTAGATAGTGACTGTAGTGGTGGGGGGTAGATAGTGACTATAGTGGTAGTGGGTAGACAGTGACTGTAGTGGTGGTGGGTAGATAGTGACTGTAGTGGTGGGGGGTAGATAGAGACTGTTGTGTTGGTTGGTAGATTGAGGCTATGGGTGTGGTGGGTAGCTACTGACTGTAGAGGTGGGGGTTAGATTCTGACTGTAGTGGTGGTGGGTACATAGTGACTGTAGCAGTGGGGGGGTAGATACTGACTACAGTGGTTGGGGTAGATAGTGGCTGTAGTGGTGGGGGGTAGATAGTGACTGTAGTGGTGGGTGGTAGATAGTGACTGTAGTGGTGGGGGTAGATACTGACTGTAGTGGTGGGGGGTAGATAGTGACTGTGATGATAGTGGGTAGATAGTGACTGTAGTGGTGGTGGGTAGACAGTGACTGTAGTGGTGGTGGGTATATTCTGGCTGTAGTGGTGGTGGGTAGATAGTGACTGTAGTGGTGGTGGTAGATTGTGACAATAGTGGTGGTGGTAGATATTTACTGTAGTGGTCGTGGGTAGACAGTGACTGTAGTGGTGGTGGGTAAATTCTGGCTGTAGTGGTGGTTGGTACATAGTGACGGTTGTGGTGGTGGATAGATAGTGACAATAGTGTTGGGGGTAGACAGTGGCTGTAGAGGTGGCGGGTAGATAGTGACTGTAGTGGTGGTTGGTGGATAGTGACTGTAGTTTTGGTGGTAGATAGTAACTGTAGTGGTGGTTGGTATGTAGTGACTGTAGTGGTGGGAGTTAGGTAGTGACTATAGTGGTGGGGTAGATACTGACTATAGTGGTATTGGGTAGATAGTGACAATAGTGGTAGTGGGTAGATAGTGACTGTAGTGGTGGGGGGAAGATAGTGGCTGTAGTGATGGGGGGTAGATACTGACTGTAGTGGTGGTGGGTAGATAGTGGCTGTAGTGGTGGTTGGTACATAGTGACTGTAGTGGTGGTGGGTAGATAGTGACTGTAGTGGTGGTTGGTACGGACGTAGGGGGGGGTGCAGGCTGTAGGGGGTGGGTGAAGGGCGGGTGGGAGGGAGATAGTGGCTGTAGTGGTGGGGGGTAGAGGTGGTGGGTAGATAGTGACTATAGTGGTGGGGTAGATACTGACTATAGTGGTATTGGGTAGATAGTGACAATAATGGTAGTGGGTAGATAGACGCTATGGGTGTGATGGGTAGATACTGACTGTAGTGGTGGTTGGTACGTAGTGACTGTGGTGGTGGGTAGATAGTGACTGTTGTGATGGTGGATAGATAGTGACAATAGTGTTGGGGTAGAGAGTAGATGTAGTGGTGGTGGGTAGAAAGTGACTATAGTGGTGGTGGGTAGATAGTGACTGTAGTGGTGGTGGGTAGAAAGTGACTGTAGTGGTGGGGGGTAGATAGTGACTGTAGTGGTGGTGGGTAGATAGTGACTGTAGTGGTGGGGGGTAGATAGAGACTGTTGTGTTGGTTGGTAGATTGAGGCTATGGGTGTGGTGGGTAGCTACTGACTGTAGAGGTGGGGGTTAGATTCTGACTGTAGTGGTGGTGGGTACATAGTGACTGTAGCATTGGGGGGGTAGATACTGACTACAGTGGTTGGGGAGATAGTGGCTGTAGTGGTGGGGGGTAGATAGTGACTGTAGTGGTGGGGGGTAGATAGTGACTGTAGTGGTGGGGGTAGATACTGACTGTAGTGGGGGGGGTAGATAGTGACTGTGTGGTGGTTGGAAGATAGTGACTGTGATGATAGTGGGTAGATAGTGACTGTAGTGGTGGTGGGTAGACAGTGACTGTAGTGGTGGTGGGTAGATAGTGACTGTAGTGGTGGTAGATTGTGACAATAGTGGTGGTGTGTAGATATTTACTGTAGTGGTGGTGGGTGGACAGTGACTGTAGTGGTGGTGGGTATATTCTGGCTGTAGTGGTGGTTGGTACATAGTGACGGTTGTGGTGGTGGATAGATAGTGACAATAGTGTTGGGGGTAGACAGTGGCTGTAGAGGTGGTGGGGAGATAGTGACTGTAGTGGTGGTTGGTGGATAGTGACTGTAGTATTGATGGTAGATAGTAACTGTAGTGGTGGTTGGTATGTACTGACTGTGGTGTTGGGAGTTAGGTAGTGACTATAGTAGTGGGGTAGATAGTGACAATAGTGGTAGTGGGTAGATAGAGGCCATGGGTGTGATGGGTAGATACTGACTGTAGTGGTGGGGGGTAGATTCTGACTATTGTGGTAGTGGGTAGATAGTAGCTGTGGTGGTGGGGGGTAGATACTGACTGTAGTGGTGGTGGGTATATTCTGACTGTAGTGGTGGCTGGTACGTAGTGACTGTAGATAGTGGTGGATAGATAGTGACAATAGCGTTGGGGTAGAGAGTAGATGTAGTGGTGGTGGGTAGATAGTGACTGTAGTGGTGGTGGGTAGATAGTGACTGTGGTGGTGGTGGGTAGATAGTGACTGTAGTTTTGGTGGGTAGATAGTGACTGTAGCGGTGGGGGGTAGATAGTGACTGTAGTGGTGGGGGGTACATAGTGACTGTGGTGGTGGTGGGTAGATAGTGACTGTGGTGGTGGTGGGTAGATACTGACTGTAGTGATGGTTGGTAGATAGTATCTGTAGTTGTGGGGGGTAGATAGTGACTGAAGAGGTGTGGGGTAGATAGTGACTGTGTTGGGGTAGATAATGTCTATAGTGGTATTGGGTAGATAGTGACAATAGTGGTAGTGGGTAGATGGTTAGATACTGATTGTAGTGGTGGTAGGTATATTCTGGCTGTAGTGGTGGTTGGTACGTAGTGACTGTAGTAGTGGAGATGGGTAGATAGTGACTGTAGTGGTGGGGGGTAGATAGTGACTATAGTGATAGTGGGTAGACAGTGACTGTAGTGGTGGTGGGTAGATAGTGACTGTAGTGGTGGGGGGTAGATAGAGACTGTTGTGTTGGTTGGTAGATTGAGGCTATGGGTGTGGTGGGTAGCTACTGACTGTAGAGGTGGGGGTTAGATTCTGACTGTAGTGGTGGTGGGTACATAGTGACTGTAGCAGTGGGGGGGTAGATACTGACTACAGTGGTTGGGGTAGATAGTGGCTGTAGTGGTGGGGGGTAGATAGTGACTGTAGTGGTGGGTGGTAGATAGTGACTGTAGTGGTGGGGGTAGATACTGACTGTAGTGGTGGGGGGTAGATAGTGACTGTGATGATAGTGGGTAGATAGTGACTGTAGTGGTGGTGGGTAGACAGTGACTGTAGTGGTGGTGGGTATATTCTGGCTGTAGTGGTGGTGGGTAGATAGTGACTGTAGTGGTGGTGGTAGATTGTGACAATAGTGGTGGTGGTAGATATTTACTGTAGTGGTCGTGGGTAGACAGTGACTGTAGTGGTGGTGGGTAAATTCTGGCTGTAGTGGTGGTTGGTACATAGTGACGGTTGTGGTGGTGGATAGATAGTGACAATAGGTTTGGGGGTAGACAGTGGCTGTAGAGGTGGCGGGTAGATAGTGACTGTAGTGGTGGTTGGTGGATAGTGACTGTAGTTTTGGTGGTAGATAGTAACTGTAGTGGTGGTTGGTATGTAGTGACTGTAGTGGTGGGAGTTAGGTAGTGACTATAGTGGTGGGGTAGATACTGACTATAGTGGTATTGGGTAGATAGTGACAATAGTGGTAGTGGGTAGATAGAGGCTATGGGTGTGATGGGTAGATACTGATTGTAGTGGTGGGGGGTAGATTCTGACTATAGTGGTGGTGGGTAGATAGTAGCTGTGGTGGTGGGTGGTAGATACTGACTGTAGTGGTGGTGGGTATATTCTGACTGTAGTGGTGGCTGGTACGTAGTGACTGTAGATAGTGCTGGATAGATAGTGACAATAGCGTTGGGGTAGAGAGTAGATGTAGTGGTGGTGGGTAGATATTGACTGTAGTGGTGGTTGGTAGATAGTGACTGTAGTTTTGGTGGGTAGATAGTGACTGTAGTGGTGGGGGGTAGATTGTGACTATAGTGGTGGGGGGAGATACTGACTATAGTGGTATTGGGTAGATAGAGACTATATTGTTAGTGGGTAGATAGACTGTAGTGTTGGTTGGTAGATAGAGGCTATGGGTCTGGTGGGTAGATCCTGACTGTAGTGGTGGGGGGTAGAATCTGACTATAGTGGTAGTTGGTAGATAGTGACTGTAGTCGTGGTGGGTATATTCTGGCTGTAGTGGTGGCTGGTACGTAGTGACTGTAGTGGTGGTGGGTAGACAGTGACTGTAGTGGTGGTTGATACATAGTGACTGTAGCAGTGGGGGGGTAGACACTGACTACAGTGGTGGGTTAGATATTGACTATAGTGTTGGGGGTAGATAGTGGTTGTAGTGGTGGTGGGTAGATAGTGACTGTAGTGGTGCTTGGGAGATAGTGACTGTAGTGGTGGGGGTAGATAGTGACTGTAGTGGTATTGGGTTGATAGAGACTATAGTGGAATTGGGTAGATACAGACTGTAGTGGTGGTGGGTCGATAGTGACTATAGTGGTAGTGTAGTGTTGGTGGGTAGATAGTAACTGTTGTGGTGGTGGAAAGATAGTGACAATACTGGTGGATTAAAGTTAGTGGCTGTAATGGTTGTTGGTAGACAGTGGCTGTAGTGGTGGTGGGTAGATAGTGGCTGTGGAGGTGGTGGGTAGAGACTGACTGTCGTGGTGGTGGGTCGACAGTGACTGTAGTGATGGTTGGTAGATAGTAGCTGTAATGGTGGTGGGTAGACTTTGACAGTAGTGGTGGTGGATAGATAGTGAGTATAGTGTTGGGGGTAGAGAGTGGCTGTAGTGGTGTTGGGTAGATAGTGGCTGTAGTGGTGGGGGGTAGATACTGAATGTAGTGGTTGTGAGTAGATACCGACTGTAGTCGTGGGGTGTAGATTGTGGCTGTAGTGGTGGGGGGTATATAGTGGCTGTAGATTTAGGGATAGATATCGACAATAGAGGTTGGGGAAGATAGTGGCTGTAGTGGTGGAGGGTAGATAATGACTGTAGTGGTGGGGGAAGATACTGACTACAGTGGTGCTAGGTAGATAGTGACTGTAGTGGTGGGGGGTAAATAGTGGCTGTAGTGGTGGGGGGTAGATACTGACTGTAGTGGTGTGGGGTAGATAGTGACTGTAGTTGTGGGGGGTAGATAGTAGCTGTATTGGTGGGGGGTAGATAGTGACTGTAGTGGTGGGGGGTAGATAGTAGCTGTAGTGGTGGGGGGTAGATAGTGACTGTAGTGGGGGGGCTAGATTGTGACTGTAGTGGTGGGTGTAGATAGTGACTGTAGTGGTGGGGGGTAGATAGTAGCTGTAGTGGTGGGGGTAGATAGTGACTGTAGTGGTGGGGGTAGATAGTGACTGTAGTGGTGGGGGGGTAGATAGTGACTGTAGTGGTGGAGGTAGATAGTGACTGTAGTGGTGGGGGTAGATAGTGACTGTAGTGGTGGAGGGTAGATACTGACTTTAGCGGTGGGGTGTAGATAATGACTATAGTGGTGGGGGGTAGATAGAGACTGTAGTGGTGGAGGTAGATAGTGACTGTAGTGGTGGGGGTAGATAGTGACTGTAGTGTTGGGGGGTAGATACTGACTTTAGCGGTGGGGTGTAGATAATGACTATAGTGGTGGGGGGGTAGGTAGTGACTGTAGTGGTAGTGTGTAGATAGTGACTCTAGTTGTAGTGTGTAGATAGTGACTCTAGTTGTAGTGGGTAGATAGTGACTGTAGGGGTGGGGTGTAGATACTGACTGTAGTGGTGGGGGGTAGATACTGACTATCGTGGTGTTGGTAGATAGTGACTGTAGTGGTGGGGGTAGATACTGACTATAGTGGTGGGAGTAGATAGTGACTGTTGTGGTGGGGGGTAGATACTAACTATAGTGGTGGCGGTTGATAGTGGCTTTAGTGGTGGTGGGTAGATTATGGTTGTAGTGGTTGTTGGTAGATAGATGGTGACTGAAGTGGTGGTGGGTTGATACTGACTTTTGTGGTGGTGGGTAGATGTCTGTAGTGGGGGTGGGTAGACAGTGTCTTTGGTGGTGGGGGGTAGTTATTGACTGTAGTGGTGGAGGGTAGATCCTCAATGTAGTGGTTGTTCGTAGATACCGACTATAGTGGTGGGGGAAGATCGTGGCTATAGTGGTGGAGGGTATATAGTGAATGTAGTGGTTGGGGGCAGATACTGACTATAGTGATGGGGAAAGATAGTGGCTGTAGTGGTGGAGGGTATATAGTGAATGTAGTGGTGGGGGGCAGATACTGACTATAGTGGTGCTTGGTAGATACTGACTGTAGTGGTGGGGGTAAATAGTGGCTGTAGTGGTGGGTGGTAGATACTGACTGTAGTGGTGGGGGGTAGATACTGACTATAGTTGTGGTGGGTAGATAGTGACTGTAGTGGTGGGGGGTAGATACTGACTGTAGTGGTGGGGGGTAGATACTGGCTGTGTTGGTGGGGGTTAGACAGTGACTGTAGTGGTGGTTGGTAGATAGTGGCAGTAGTGGTGACAGGTAGACAGTGGCTGTAGTGGTGGTGGGTAGATAGTGGCTGTAGTGGTGGGGGGTAGATAGTGGCTGTAGTGGTGGGGGGGTAGACAGTAGCTGTAGTCTTGGGGGGTAGAAAGTGGATGTAGTGGTGGGGGTAGATACTGACTGTAGTGGTTGGGGGTAGATACTGACTATAGTTGTGGTGGGTAGATACTTACTGTAGTGGTGGGGGTAGATACTGACTGTGGTGGTGGGGGGTAGATAGAGACTGTAGTGGTGCTGGGTAGACAGTGACTGTGGTGGTGGGTGTTAGACAATGGCTGGTGTGGTGTTGGGTAGACAGTGACTGTAGTGTTGGTGGGTAGACTGTGACTGTAGAGATTGGCCCTAATGTTTCTGTCCGATAGCTCATCCGATAGCCAGTCAATTTTGCATTCCTGCAGTATTTTTGAGCATGTCAAATTCGTGATGGTAAATGCCCATTGAAACATATTGCAAATGGACAGCCGTGCGCCTGGTGATTGGAAAGGGTTACCAGGAGAACATTTTTAAAATGGGTTTTATTGCCTTTAGGGGGGTGCAAGGGGTCCACGGTTGGGTAGGGTGCACCCCCCACCCGTGCCTATTCAATAGGGGGCGCCCCTGGTCATTTTGGACATTTTTTCAAAACTTGTTAACCTTTCTAGGGTAGTGGGCAATATTTTCACATCCGGATAAAAAACGTACCCGATTTAATCTGGTTATTACTACTGCCCAGAAACTAGAATATGCATATAATTGTTTGATTTGGATAGAAAACACCCCAATGTTTCTAAAACTGTTTGAATTGTGTCTGTGAGTATAACAGAACTCATATGGCAGGCAAAAACCTGAGAAGATTCTGTACAGGAAGTGCCCTCTCTGACCATTTCTTGGCCTTCTACACTCTCTTTATTGAAAACAAAGGATCTCTGCTGTAACGTGACACTTCCTAAGGCTCCCATAGGCTCTCAGGAGGCGCCAGAACGTTGAATGAGGACTTTGCAGCCCCAGGCTGAAAAACAGTAGCGCATTTGGTAAGTGGTCGATCTGAGAACAATGAGACGGGGGCGCGCGTGCACGTGAAGAGTCCATTTTAGATTTTGAGTCTTTGAACGAAAACAGGGTTTCCCGGTCGGAATATTATCGCTATTTTACGAGAAAATGATTTTAAACAGCGTTTGACATGCTTCGAAGTACGGTAATGGAATATTTTGACATTTTTTGTCACGATACGCGTCCGCGCGTCACCGTTCGGATAGTGTCTTGAATGCAAGAACAAAACACAGGATATTTGAACATAACTATGGATTATTTTGAACCAAAACAACATTTGTGGATGAAGTAGAAGTCCTGGGAGTGCATTCTGACGAAGAACAGCAAAGGTAATCCAATTTTTCTTATAGTAAATCTGAGTTTGGTGAGTGCCAAACTTGCCGGGTGTCAAAATAGCTAGCCCATGATGGCGAGCTATCTACTCAGAATTATGCAAAATGTGCTTTTGCCGAAAATCTATTTTAAAATCGGACACCGCGATTGCATAAAGGAGTTCTGTATCTATAATTCTTAAAATAATTGTTATGTTTTTTGTGAACGTTTATCGTGAGTAATTTAGTAAATTCACCGGAAGTTTGTGGTGGGTATGCTAGTTCTGAACGTCACATGCTAATGTAAAAGCTGGTTTTTGATATAAATATGAACTTGATTAACCTGTTAGGGCTAGGGGGCAGCATTGACACGGCTGGATAAAAAACATACCCGATTTAATCTGGTTACCACTCCTACCCAGTAACTAGAATATGCATATACTTATTACATATGGATAGAAAACACCCTAAATTTTCTAAAACTGTTTGAATGGTGTCTGTGAGTATAACAGAACTCAAATGGCAGGTCAAAACCTGAGAGATTCCTTTACAGGAAGTGGCCTGTCTGACCATTTGTTGAACTTCTTTTCCATCTCTATCATTTACTAAGGATCTCTGCTCTAACGTGACACTTCCCACGTCGTCCATAGGCGCTCAGAGCCCGGGAAAAAACAGAATGTCGTCATTCCAGCCCCAGGCTGAAACACATTATCGCCTTTCTCAAGTGGCCGATCAAGGGACACTGGCTTATGCGCGTGACCCCGACCGCCCCCGCCTTTGGGATTTTTTCCTCTGTTTGCCGAAAAGGAGATTCCCTGTCGGAATATTATCGCTTTTCTACGAGAAAAATGTCGTAAAAATTGATTTTAAACATCAGTTGACATGCTTCGAAGTACGGTAATGGAATACTTAGAATTTTATTGTCACGAATTGCGCCATGCGCGTGACACTTCTTTACTATTTCGGATAGTGTCTGGAACGCACGAACAAAACGCCGCTATTCGGATATAACGATGGATTATTTTGGACCAAACCAACATTTGTTATTGAAGTAGCAGTCCTGGGTGTGTATTCTGACGAAGACAACAAAAGGTAATGAAACTTTTATAATAGTAAATATGATTATGGTGAGTGCTAAACTTGCCGGGTGTCTAAATAGCGAGCCCGTGATGCCTGGGCTATGTACTTAGAATATTGCAAAATGTGCTTTCACCAAAAAGCTATTTTAAAATCGGACATATCGAGTGCATAGAGGAGGTCTGTATCTATAATTCTTAAAATAATTGTTATGCTTTTTGTGAACGTTTATCGTGAGTAATTTAGTAAAATGTTAGCGAATTCCCCGGAAGTTTGCGGGGGGTATGCTAGTTCTGAACGTCACATGCTAATGTAAAAAGCTGGTTTTTGATATAAATATGAACTTGATTGAACAAAACATGCATGTATTGTATAACATAATGTCCTAGGGTTGTCATCTGATGAAGATCATCAAAGGTGAGTGCTGCATTTAGCTGTCTTCTGGGTTTTGGTGACATTATATGCTGGCTTGAAAAATGGGTGTCTGATTATTTCTGGCTTGGTACTCTGCTGACATAATCTAATGTTTTGCTTTCGTTGTAAAGCCTTTTTGAAATCGGACAGTGTGGTTAGATTAACGAGAGTCTTGTCTTTAAATGGCTGTAAAATAGTCATATGTTTGAGAAATTGAAGTAATAGGATTTTTAAGGTTTTGAAAATCGCGCCACAGGATAGCAGTGGCTGTTACGTAGGTGGGACGAATTCGTCCCGCCTAGCCTAGAGAGGTTAAACAAAACATGCATGTATTGTATAACATAATGTCCTAGGAGTGTCATCTGATGAAGATCATCAAAGGTTAGTGCTGCATTTAGCTGTGGTTTTGGTTTTTGTGACATTATATGCTAGCTTGAAAAATGGGTGTCTGATTATTTCTGGCTGGGTACTCTGCTGACATAATCTAATGTTTTGCTTTCGTTGTAAAGCCTTTTTGAAATCGGACAGTGTGGTTAGATTAACAAGAGTCTTGTCTTTAAAATGGTGTAAAATAGTCATATGTTTGAGAAATTGAAGTAATAGCATTTCTAAGGTATTTGAATATCGCGCCACGGGATTCCACTGGCTGTTGAGTAGGTGGGACAATTTCGTCCCACATACCCTAGAGAGGTTAAAAAACGACAGAGTCCCACTACTCTCATGTCACCATCGAGCGATTGAGAGGAACCACTATCACTGCCCAGGCCATCCCGAGTTCATCGGGCCAGTCAATTTTGCATTTCTGCAGTATTTTTGAGCATGTCAAATTCGTGATGGTAAATGCCCATTGAAACATATTGCAAATGGACAGTACATTTGCAATAAGTTTCAACAGTGGAAAAACATCACCAAATGGACATGATGAAATCAACACAACGAGCGATGGAGAGGAACCACTATCACTGCCTGGGTATCTCGAGTTCATCGGGCCAGTCAATTTTGCATTTCTGCAGTATTTTTGAGCATGTCAAATTTGTGATTGTAAATGCCAATTGAAACATATTGCAAATGGACAGTACATTTGCTATATGTTTCAACAGTGAAAAAACATCACCAAATGGACTTGATGAAATCAACACAACAAGCGATGGAGAGGAACCACTATCACTGCCCGGCCATCCCGAGTTCATCGGGCCAGTCAATTTCACAATTCTGCAGTATTTTTGAGCATGTCAAATTCGTGATGGTAAATGCCCATTGAAACATATTGCAAATGGACAGCCATGCACCTGGTGATTGGAATTGGTTACCAGGAGCACATTATTAAAATGTTTTTTAATGCCTTTAGGGGGAGCAAGGGGTCTACGGTTGGGTAGGGAGCAACCACCACCCGTGCCCATCCAATAGGGGTGGGTCATTTTGGACGTTTTTCAAAAAATTGTTAAAAAACAGAGTCCCACTTCTCCCTCATCATTCATGCAAATAGACCATCTATGTTGATTCATGGCTTAACATAGTGCTATATGCCATTTGGACATGGTTCACTGATTTTGGGGTTTGGAAACTGACTTCCTATGATCGTACATGGCGAATGGACATAACATCCTGATTTGGCACTTTCAATAGTTTCATATTGCATTTGGAAATTTCTTATGGCATTTGGCAATGGTTCACTGACTTTTGACTTCAACTTTTGAATTTCTATGATATCATATTGCAAATGGACAAAACATCCTGATTTGGCACTTTCAATACGTTCATATTGCATTTGGACATTTCTTATTGCATTTGGCAATGGTTCACTGACTTTTGACTTCAACTTTTGACTTCCTATGAAATCATATTGCAAATGGACAAAACATATGCCTTATGGACAAGTAAAAATATATATAATTATGACAATACAATATGACAAAAGTATGTTCATACAGATCTTATACATGTATAATTGACCAAACAAATCGAAAGAATTTTGAAAAACGGTCCAGAAAGCACTTCTTTAAGGGGGTGTTACGTTTTTGATTTTTTTTCTCACATTTTCTAAATTTGACCCCCAAACAGCAAGCAATGCAGGTGTAGAAGCACGGTGGCTAGGAAAAACTCCCTAGAAAGGCCAAAACCTAGGAAGAAACCTAGAGAGGAACCAGGCTATGAGGGGTGGCCAGTCCTTTTCTGGCTGTGCCGGGTGGAGATTATAACAGCACATGGCCAACATGTTCAAATGTTCATAAATGACCAGCATGGTCAAATAATAATAATCATAGTAGTTGTCGAGGGTGCAACAAGTCAGTAACACAAGAGTAAGTGTCAGTGGGCTTTTTCATAGCCGATCTTTGAGAGTATCTCTACCGCTCCTGCTGTCTCTAGAGAGTTGAAAACAGCAGGTCTGGGACAGGTAGCGCGTCCGGTGAAAAGGTCAGGGTTCCAACAGGTCTGGGACAGCAGCTCTGGGACAGGTAGCACATCCGGTGAACAGGTCAGGGTTCCATAGCTGCAGGCAGAACAGTTGGAACTGGAGCAGCAGCACGGCCAGGTGAACTGGGGACAGTAAGGAGTCATCAAGCCAGATAGTCCTGACGCATGGTCCTAGGGCTCAGGTCCTCCAAGAGAGAGAGAGAAAGAAAGAGAGAGAGAAAGAAAGAGAGAAAGAGAGAATTAGAGAGAGCATATTTAAATTCACACAGGACACCGGAAAAGACAAGAGAAATACCCCAGATGTGACAGACTGACCCTAGCCCCCCGACACATAAACTACTGCAGCATAAATACTGGAGGCTGAGACAGGAGGGGTCAGGAGACACTGTGGCCCCATCCGATGAAACCCCCGGACAGGGCCAAACAGGTAGGATATAACCCCACCCACTTTGCCAAAGCACAGCCCCCACACCACTGGAGGGATATCTCCAACCACCAACATACCATCCCGGGACAAGGCCGAGTATAGCCCACAAAGATCTCTGCCACGGCACAACCCAAGGGGGGGCGCCAACCCAGACAGGAAGACCACGTCAGTGACTCAACCCACTCAAGTGACGCACCCCTCCCAGGGACGGCATGGAAGAACACCAGTAAGCCAGTGACTCAGCCCCTGTAATAGGGGTAAAGGCAGAGAATCCCAGTGGAAAGAGGGGAAACCGGCCAGGCAGAGACAGCAAGTGCGGTTCGTTGCTCCAGCCTTTCCGTTCACCTTCACACCCCTGGGCCAGACTACACTTAATCATAGGACCTACTGAAGAGATGAGTCTTCAGTAAAGACTTAACCTGTTAGGGCTAGGGGGCAGCATTGACACGGCTGGATAAAAAACATACCCGATTTAATCTGGTTACCACTCCTACTCAGTAACTAGAATATGCATATACTTATTACATATGGATAGAAAACACCCTAAATTTTCTAAAACTGTTTGAATGGTGTCTGTGAGTATAACAGAACTCAAATGGCAGGTCAAAACCTGAGAGATTCCTTTACAGGAAGTGGCCTGTCTGACCATTTCTGGAACTTCTTTGCCATCTCTATCATTTACTAAGGATCTCTGCTCTAACGTGACACTTCCCACGTCTTCCATAGGCTCTCATAGCCCGGGAAAAAAGAGAATGTCGTCATTCCAGCCCCAGGCTGAAACACATTATCGCCTTTCTCAAGTGGCCCATCAAGAGACACTAGCTTATGCGCGTGACCCCGACCGCCCCCGCCTTTGGGATTTTTTCCTCTGTTTGCCGAAAAGGAGATTCCCTGTCGGAATATTATCGCTTTTCTACGAGAAAAATGACGTAAAAATTGATTTTAAACAGCGGTTGACATGCTTCGACGTACGGCAATGGAATACTTTGAATTTTATTGTCAGGAATTGCGCCAAGCGCGCGACACTTCTTTACTATTTCGGATAGTGTCTGGAACGCACGAACAAAACGCCGCTATTCGGATATAACGATGGATTATTTTGGACCAAACCAACATTTGTTATTGAAGTAGACGTCCTGGGTGTGCATTCTGACGAAGACAACAAAAGGTAATGACATTTTTATAATAGTAAATATGATTATGGTGAGTGCTAAACTTGCCGGGTGTCTAAATAGCGAGCCCGTGATGCCTGGGCTATGTACTTAGAATATTGCAAAATGTGCTTTCACCAAAAAGCTATTTTAAAATCGGACATATCGAGTGCATAGAGGAGGTCTGTATCTATAATTCTTAAAATAATTGTTATGCTTTTTGTGAACGTTTATCGTGAGTAATTTAGTAAAATGTTAGCGAATTCCCCGTAAGTTTGCGGGGGGTATGCTAGTTCTGAACGTCACATGCTAATGTAAAAAGCTGGTTTTTGATATAAATATGAACTTGATTGAACAAAACATGCATGTATTGTATAACATAATGTCCTAGGGTTGTCATCTGATGAAGATCATCAAAGGTGAGTGCTGCATTTAGCTGTCTTCTGGGTTTTGGTGACATTATATGCTGGCTTGAAAAATGGGTGTCTGATTATTTCTGGCTTGGTACTCTGCTGACATAATCTAATGTTTTGCTTTCGTTGTAAAGCCTTTTTGAAATCGGACAGTGTGGTTAGATTAACGAGAGTCTTATCTTTAAATGGCTGTAAAATAGTCATATGTTTGAGAAATTGAAGTAATAGGATTTTGAAGATTTTGAAAATCGCGCCACAGGCTGGCAGTGGATGTTACGTAGGTGGGACGAATTCGTCCCGCCGGTCCCATAGAGGTTAAAGGTTGAGACTGAGTCTGCATCTCTCACATGGGTAGGCAGATTATTCCGTAAAAATGGAGCTCTATAGGAGAAAGCCCTGCCTCCAGCTGTTTGCTTAGAAATTCTAGGAACAATTAGAAGGCCCGCGTGTTGTGATCGTAGTGTACGTGTAGGTATGTACGGCAGGACCAAATCGGAAAGATAGGTAGGAGCAAGCCCATGTAATGCTTTGTAGGTTAGCAGTAAAACCTTGAAATCAGCCCTTGCCAAACCCTTGCGAATTACAAATACCTCAAAAATGCAAAAACTTCAATTTTTCAAACATATGACTATTTTACACCATTTTCAAGACAAGACTCTCCTTTATCTAACCACATTGTCCTATTTAAAAAAGGCTTTACAACGAAAGCAAAACATTAGATTATGTCAGGAGAGTACCCAGCCAGAAATAATCACACACCCATTTTTCAAGCTAGCATACAATGTCACAAAAACCAAAACCACAGCTAAATGCAGCACTAACCTTTGATGATCTTCATCAGAAGACACTCCTAGGACATTATGTTATACAATACATGCATGTTTTGTTTAATCAAGTTCATATTTATATCAAAAAACAGCTTTTTACATTAGCATGTGACTAGCACGTGACTAGCATTCCCACCGAACACTTCCGGTGAATTTACTAAATTACTCACGATAAACGTTCACAAAAAACATAACAATTATTTTAAGAATTATAGATACAGAACTCCTTTATGCAATCGCTATGTCCGATTTTAAAATAGCTTTTCGGTGAAAGCACATTTTGCAATATTCTGAGTAGATTGCCTGGCCATCATGGCTAGCTATTTTGACACCCACCAAGTTTGGCACTCACCAAACTCAGATTTACTATAAGAAAAATTGGATTACCTTTGCTGTTCTTCGTCAGAATGCACTCCCAGGACTTCTACTTCAACACCCAATGTTGTTTTGGTTCCAAGTAATCCATAGTTATATCCAAATAGCTGCGTTTTGTTTGTGCGTTCAAGACACTATCCGAAGGGTGACGCGACGGCGCTTATCGTGACAAAAAAAATCTAAATATTCCATTACCGTACTTCGAAGCATGTCAAACGCTTTTTAAAATCGATTTTTATGCGATTTTTCTCGTAAAATAGCGATAATATTCTAACCGGGAGACGTTGTATCTGTTCAAACACTGAAAAAAGAAAAATGGAGTCGTCACATGCACGCGCGCACCCATGTCATTGTTCTCAGAACGACCACTTTCTGGCGCCTTCTGAGAGCTTATTGGAGCCTTAGAAAATGTCACGTTACAGCAGAGATCCTATATTTTCGATAAAGAGGCTACAGAAGGCCAAGAAATGGTCAGACAGGGCACTTCCCATATAGAATCTTCTCAGGTTTTGGCCTGCCGTATGAGTTCTGTTATACTCACAGACACCATTCAAACAGTTTTAGAAACTTTAGGGTGTTTTCTATCCAAATCAAATAATTATATGCATATTCTAGTTTCTGGGCAGGAGCAATAAACAGATTAAATCGGGTACGTTTTTTATCCGGCCGTGAAAATACTGCCCCCTATCCTAAACAGGTTAACAGGAAGCCAGTGTAGGGAGGCTAGCACTGGAGTAATATGATCAAATTTTTTGGTTCTAGTCAGGATTCTAGCAGCCGTATTTAGCACTAACTGAAGTTAATTTAGTGCTTTATCTGGGTAGCCGGAAAGTAAAGCATTGCAGTAGTCCAACCTAGAAGTAACAAAGGCATGGATTAATTTTTCTGCATCATTTTTGGACAGAAAGTTTCTGATTTTTGCAATGTTATGTAGATGGAAAAAAGCTGTCCTTGAAACAGTCTTGATATGTTCTTCAAAAGAGAGATCAGGGTCCAAAGTAACGCCGAGGTCCTTCACAGTTTTATTTGAGACAACTGTACAACCATTAATTGTCAGATTCAAAAGCAGATCTCTTTGTTTCTTGGGACCTAGAACAAGCATCTCTGTTTTGTCCGAGTTTAAAAGTAGAAAGATTGCAACCATCCACTTCCTTATGTCTGAGACACAGGCTTCTAGTGAGGGCAATTTTGGGGCTTCACCATGTTTCATTGAAATGTACAGCTGTGTGTCATCCGCATAGCAGTGAAATTTAACATGATGTTTTCGAATGACATCCCCAAGAGGTAAAATATATAGTGAAAACAATAATGGTCCTAAAACGGAACCTTGAGGAACACCAACATTTACAGTTGATTTGTCAGAGGACAAACCATTACCAGAGACAAACTGATATCTTTCTGACAGATAAGATCTAAACCAGGCCAGAACTTGTCCATGTAGACCAATTTGGGTTTCCAATCTCTCCAAAAGAATGTGGTGATCGATGGTATCAAAAGCAGCACTAAGATCTAGGAGCACGAGGACAGATTCAGAGCCTCGGTCAGACGTCATTAAAAGGTAATTTACCACCTTCACAAGTGCAGTCTCAGTGCTTTGATGGGGTCTAAAACCTGACTGAAGCGTTTCGTATACATTGTTTGTCTTCAGGAAGGCAGTGAGATGCTGCGCAACAGCTTTTGCAAAATTTGTTGAGAGGAATGGAAGATTCGATATAGGCCGATAGTTTTTTAAATAATTTCTGGGTCAAGATTTGGCTTTTTCAAGAGAGGCTTTATTACTGCCACTTTTAGTGAGTTTGGTACTCATCCGGTGGATAGAGAGCCGTTTATTATGTTCAACATAGGAGGGCCAAGCACAGAAAGCAGCTCTTTCAGTAGTTTAGTTGGAATAGGGTCCAGTATGCATCTTGAAGGTTTAGAGGCCATAATTATTTTCATCATTGTGTCAAGAGATATAGTACTAAAACACTTTAGTGTCTCCCTTGATCCTAGGTCCTGGCAGGGTTGTGCAGACTCAGGACACCTGAGCTTTGGAGGAATACGCACATTTAAAGAGTCCGTAATTTGCTTCTGAGAGCCCATGGGAGCCGTAGGAAGTGTCACGTCATGCCAGAGATCCCCTGTATTTGTTAGAGATGATCAAGGAGGGCAAGAAATGGTCAGACAGGCCACTTCCTGTAAGGAATCTTCTCAGGTTTTGGCCTGCCAAATGAGTTCTGTTATACACACAGACACCGTTCAAACAGTTTTAGAAACTTTAGGGTGTTTTCTATCCAAAGCCAATAATTATATGCATATTCTAGTTACTGGGCAGGAGAAGTAACCAGATTAAATCGGGTACGTTTTTTTATCCGGCCGTGCAAATACTGCCCCCTAGCCCCAACAGGTTAACTTTGCGACAGTATCAAAAATAAATTTTGGATTGTTCTTATTTTCCTCAATTAAGTTGGAAAAATAGGATGATCGAGCAGCAGTGAGGGCTCTTTGATACTGCACGGTACTGTCTTTCCAAGCTAGTCGGAAGACTTCCAGTTTGGTGTGGCGCCATTTCCGTTCCAATTTTCTGGAAGCTTGCTTCAGAGCTCGTGTATTTTCTGTATACCAGGGAGCTAGTTTCTTATGACAAATGTTTTTAGTTTTTAGGGGTGCAACTGCATCTAGGGTATTGCGCAAGGTTAAATTGAGTTCCTCGGTTAGGTGGTTAACTTCTCTAGGGCCAGTGGGACGATTTCGTCCCACCTACGTAACAGCCAGTGGAATCCCGTGGCGCGTTATTCAAATACCTTAGAAATGCTATTACTTCAATTTCTCAAACATATGACTATTTTACACCATTTTAAAGACAAGACTCTCGTTAATCTAACCACACTGTCCGATTTCAAAAAGGCTTTACAACGAAAGCAAAACATTAGATTATGTCAGCAGAGTACCCAGACAGAAATAATCAGACACCCATTTTTCAAGCTAGCATATAATGTCACATAAACCCAAACCACAGCTAAATGCAGCACTAACCTTTGATGATCTTCATCAGATGACAACCCTAGGACATTATGTTATACAATGCATGCATGTTTTGTTCAATCAAGTTCATATTTATATCAAAAAACAGCTCTTTTACATTAGCATGTGATGTTCAGAACTAGCATACCCCCCGTAAACTTCCGGTGAATTTACTAAATTACTCCCGATAAACGTTCACAAAAAACATAACAATTATTTTAAGAATTATAGATACAGAACTCCTCTATGCACTCGCTATGTCCGATTTTAAAATAGCTTTTCGGTGAAAGCACATTTTGCAATATTCTAAGTAGATAGCCCGGCATCACAGGGCTAGCTATTTACACACCCACCAAGTTTAGCCCTCACCAAAGTCAGATTTACTATAAGAAAAATGTTATTACCTTTGCTGTTCTTCGTCAGAATGCACTCCCAGGACTTCTACTTCAATAACAAATGTTGGTTTGGTCCCAAATAATCCATAGTTATATCCAAATAGCGGCGTTTTGTTCGTGCGTTCAAGACACTATCCGAAAGGGTAAATAAGGGTTACGCGCCCGATGCGTTTCGTGACAAAGAAAATCGAAATATTCCATTACCGTACTTCGAAGCATGTCAACCGCTGTTTAAAATCAATGTTTATGCCATTTTTCTCGTAAAAAAGCGATAATATTCCGACTGGGAATCTGTGTTTTAGTTCAAAGAGAGAGAAAGTAAAAACATGAGGTCGCCCCGTGCAGCCAGCGGCTGGAATTACATCATTCAGCTTTTTCACGGGTTCTGAAAGCCTATGGGAGCGGTAGTAAGTGTCACGTTACAGCAAAGATCCTAAATTTTCAATAAACAGAGCCAAGAAACCCAAGGAATGGTCAGAGAGGGTACTTCCTGTACAGAATCTTCTCAGGTTTTTGCCTGCCATATGAGTTCTGTTATACTCACAGACACCATTCAACCAGTTTTAGAAACGTTAGGGTGTTTTCTATCCAAAGCCAATAATTATATGCATATTCTAGTTTCTGGGCAGTAGTAATAACCAGATTAAATCGGGTACGTTTTTTATCCGGCCGTGTAAAAACTGCCCCCTAGCCCTAACAGGTTAACTGATTTTTGTCCTCTGACATCCTTGGGCAGGCAGAAGGAGTCTGGAAGGGCATCAAGGAATCTTTGGGTTGTCTGAGAATTTATAGCACGACTTTCAATGCTTCTTGGTTGGGGTCTGAGCAGATTATTTGTTGCGATTGCAAACGTAATAAAATGGTGGTCCGATAGTCCAGGATTATGAGGAAAAACATTAAGATCCACAACATTTATTCCATGGGACAAAACTAGGTCCAGAGTATGACTGTGGCAGTGAGTAGGTCCAGAGACATGTTGGACAAAACCCACTGAGTCGATGATGGCTCCGAAAGCCTTTTGGAGTGGGTCTGTGGACTTTTCCATGTGAATATTAAAGTCACCAAAAATTTGAATATTATCTGCAATGACTACAAGGTCCGATAGGAATTCAGGGAACTCAGTGAGGAATGCGGCATATGGCCCAGGAGGCCTGTAAACAGTAGCTATAAAAAGTGATTGAGTAGGCTGCATAGATTTCATGACTAGAAGCTCAAAAGACAAAAACGTCGTTGTTTTTTGGGGGGTAAATTGAAATTTGCTATCGTAAATGTTAGCAACACCTCCGCCTTTGCGGGATGCGCGGGGGATATGGTCACCAGTGTAACCAGGGGGTGAGGCCTCATTTAACACAGTAAATTCATCAGGCTTAAGCCATGTTTCAGTCAGGCCAATCACATCAAGATTATGATCAGTGATTAGTTCATTGACTATAACTGCCTTGGAAGTGAGGGATCTAACATTAAGTAGCCCTATTTTGAGATGTGAGGTATCGCGATCTCTTTCAATAATGACAGGAATGGAGGAGGTCTTTATTCTAGTGAGATTGCTAAGGCGAACACCGCCATCTTTAATTTTGCCCAACCTAGGTCGAGGCACAGACACGGTGTCAATGGGGATAGCTGAGCTGACTACACTGACTGTGCTAGTGGCAGACTCCACTAAGCTGGCAGGCTGGCTAACAGCCTGCTGCCTGGCCTGCACCCTATTTCATTGTGGAGCTAGAGGAGTTAGAGCCCTGTCTATGTTCGTAGACAAGATGAGAGCACCCCTCCAGCTAGGATGGAGTCCGTCACTCCTCAACTGGCCAGGCTTGGTCCTGTTTGTGGGTGAGTCCCAGAAAGAGGGCCAATTATCTACAAATTCTATCTTTTGGGAAGGGGCAGAAAACAGTTTTCAACCAGCGATTGAGTTGTGAGACTGCTGTAGAGCTCATCACTCCCCCTAACTGGGAGGGGGCCAGAGACAATTACTCGATGCCGACACATCTTTCTAGCGGATTTACACGCTGAAGCTATGTTGTGCTTGGTGACCTCTGACTGTTTCATCCTAACATCGTTGGTGCCGACGTGGATAACAATATCTCTGTACTCTCTAGACTCGCCAGTTTTAGCTTAAGCCAGAACCGTCTTTAGATTAGCCTTAACGTCGGTAGCCCTGCCCCCTGGTAAACAGTGTATGATCGCTGGATGATTCGTTTTAAGTCTAATACTGCGGGTAATGAAGTCGCCAATGACTAGGGTTTTCAATTTGTCAGAGCTAATGGTGAGAGGCTTCGGCGTCTCAGAACCCATAACGGGAGGAGCAGAGACCAGAGAAGTCTCGGCCTCTGACTCCGACCCGCTTAATGGGGAGAACCGGTTGAAAGTTTCTGTCGGCTGAATAAGCGACACCGGTTGAGCATTCCTACAGCGTTTCCCTCCAGAAGCCATGAGAAAGTTGTCCGGCTGCGGGAACCGTGCGAGGGAGTTTATACTAACGTTACTATCTGTACTTACTGGTGGCACAGACGCTGTTTCATCCTTTCCTACACTGAAATTGCCCTTGCCTAACGATTGCATCTGAAGCTGGGCTTGCAGCCGTAAGGCGATCGTTCTCCTGTATATTATAAGTACAACGACTGCAATTAGAAGGCATCATGTTAATGTTACTTAGCTTCGGCTGTTTGAAGTCCTGACGAACCATGTCCAGATAAAACCTCCGGGGTGAAAAAGTTGAATGAAAAAAGTTGAGTGAGGGAAAAACTAAAAATATACGGTAATGAAAAAGTAAAAACCGTGAAGTAGTCAGGTAGCAAAGTAAGATTGGCAACAAAACGCACAGCAGCACGCAAACAAGTCTGCAAGTTCACTGACAAACAGTAATACACTGCCTGGGTAGTTCACTGTCAAACAGTAATACACTGCCTGGGTAGTTCACTGTCAAACAGTAATACACAGCCTGGGTAGTCCACTGTCAAACAGTAATACACAGCCTGGGTAGTCCACTGTCAAACAGTAATACACTGCCTGGGTAGTTCACTGTCAAACAGTAATACACAGCCTGGGTAGTCCACTGTCAAACAGTAATACACAGCCTGGGTAGTCCACTGTCAAACAGTAATACACTGCCTGGGTAATTCACTGTCAAACAGTAATACACTGCCTGGGTAGTCCACTGTCAAACAGTAATACACAGCCTGGGTAGTCCACTGTCAAACAGTAATACACTGCCTGGGTAGTCCACTGACAAACAGTAATACACTACCTGGGTAGTCCACTGACAAACAGTAATACACTGCCTGGGTAGTTCACTGTCAAACAGTAATACACTGCCTGGGTAGTCCACTGTCAAACAGTAATACACAGCCTGGGTAGTCCACTGTCAAACAGTAATACACTGCCTGGGTAGTCCACTGACAAACAGTAATACACTGCCTGGAACAGTAATACACTGCCTGGGTAGTCCACTGTCAAACAGTAACACAATGCCTGGGTAGTTCACTGTCAAACAGTAATACACTGCCTGGGTAGTCCACTGTCAAAGAGTACTACACTGCCTGGGTAGTTCACTGTCAAACAGTAATACACTGCCTGGGTAGTCCACTGACAAACAGTAATACACTGCCTGGGTAGTTCACTGTCAAACAGTAATACACTGCCTGGGTAGTCCATTGACAAACAGTAATACACTGTCTGGGTAGTTCACTGTCAAACAGTAATACACTGCCTGGAACAGTAATACACTGCATGGTTAGTCCACTGTCAAACGTAATACACTGCCTGGGTAGTCCACTGTCAAACAGTAATACACTGCCTGGGTAGTTCACTGTCAAACAGTAATACACTGCCTGGGTAGTTCACTGTCAAACAGTAATACACTGCCCGGGTAGTTCACTGTCAAACAGTAATACACTGCCTGGGTAGTCCACTGACAAACAGTAATACACTACCTGGGTAGTTCACTGTCAAACAGTAATACACTGCCTGGGTAGTTCACTATCAAACAGTAATACACTGCCTGGGTAGTCCACTGTCAAACAGTAATACACTGCCTGGGTAGTTCACTGTCAAACAGTAATACACTGCCTGGGTAGTTCACTGACAAACAGTAATACACTGCCTGGGTAGTTCACTGACAAACAGTAATACACTGCCTGGGTAGTCCACTGTCAAACAGTAATACACTGCCTGGGTAGTTCACTGTCAAACAGTAATACACTGCCTGGGTAGTTCACTGACAAACAGTAATACACTGCCTGGGTAGTCCACTGTCAAACAGTAATACACTGCCTGGGTAGTTCACTATCAAACAGTAATACACTGCCTGGGTAGTTCACTGACAAACAGTAATACACTGCCTGGGTATTTCACTATCAAACAGTAATACACTGCCTGGGTAGTCCACTGTCAAACAGTAATACACTGCCTGGGTAGTTCACTGTCAAAACGTAATACACTGCCTGGGTAGTCCACTGTCAAACACTGCATTCACTCCCACTCAGAGGACAATATGAGAGGCTAAACACTGATGTAAAATAATACATTTATCTATTGGTGGATTATAACTGCAAGTCATCCCTTTACATACAATGATATAATACATGGCGATTAGATACTTGGTAAAGGGCCCTAGTCTTCAGCTTGTTTGGTTAATTGCATGTATTGGTAGTGGGGCTAGGTCACTGTTGTTGTGCCTGTAATCAGTGGGGGTCGAGCCCTGGTGGTGGAAGCCACCTGCGTTACATTGGTGCCATGACATGGATTACTAAAGGCTGCCGTGGATAGGTCGAGCGAACGTGGGAGGTCAGAGTCGTATGCAAAACAATGACAGGTGATAGGTTCTACAGCAACCCACACATGCACCCGCCCCATTCTATCCACAGACACATACTCAAAGGACTGTCAGTACAGTATGACTGTACTTTTGTGACTCACACACTGCACAGTCGATCCCTCTCTTGACAGAATGAGGTGTGTAATCTTGTCGGGATTATCCCTAATCTGGTTTCTAGGTTAACATTCCATCAGACCAACATGCCCCCAGAGACACATAGGTCACACACACAGATCAGCAGCCCCCTATGGAGACATGCCACACAGACGCGAGTGCGCACACACTCATCTGTTTGCTTAAACACACACATATTGAGATGAACATCCAACAGACAGGGTCTTCCATTACGGCACACACTCAACCAGCTTGGATTCATGACATCAAAGCAGAACAAGGATCTAATGTTCTAAATGAATGAACCTAATAGTGATGTCTCGTTTATTCTCATTCTCTTCTGAATAGCAGAGTTCTATGAGTCAATATATTGTACCTTACCCTGTGTGATGAGTATTATCTGTCTAAACCAACCCACAACATGTATTGCAATTTCAGAAGCATTTCTCAAAATCTAAATTGTCTATAAACATATCATGTTGCATAGCCTTGTTATTAACTCTCTTCCTTCCCTCCCTCTCTCTTCTCTCTCACTTATCTCTCGCTCTCTTTTCTCTCTCCCTCCCACTTCTCTCTTCTCTGTCCCTCTCTAACTCTCTCTCCCTCTATCTCTCTCTCTCTCCATCCTTTAAGACAAAAGGTCTATGTTTTGTGATATGAATAAACTTCCAAACCCATCCCCTCTGTTTTGTTTTGATAGCCGTGGCCTTTGACCCTGCCGTTGGAATGTGCATGTGAGAGAAGATCGAGACAGATGGGGGAGAGGGGAGGGGAGGTTTCTCCACACAGCAAAACCTGTCAACCGAAGAGCAAAAACACTGTGGAATCTGACCAAAGGGGCACTGAGCTGTATCAAATGGGTGTGTGTGTGTTAGTGCTGTGTTAGTGGTGTGTTTCGGGGGAGGGGGGCACATGGTGGTTGTAATGGTGGATGTAATTAGAATGTTGTGACCAGTGACAAGCTATATTGTGGGGCCCCAGGCCTCTCTCCCCTCCCGGGCCCCTCTGGTACCCTCTGTTCAACCTTAGCACCCCTCCATGGTACCATGATGATGCACCACATCATATAGAATACTGCTGGTAATGACTGAATTATCAGATTACTGAAGAGCAGCTCAAAAGTAATGTCACCCTGACAGAGCTGTGTGTAAAGCAGGTCTGCAGGTTATAAACACAATGCCCACCCTCCATGCCCAATGCACGAGCACACACACACAACCCGTCTGTATGTGTGTCTCAGATGTGCCCCCCCCCCCCCCCCCCCCCCGGCCTGTTTGTCTCTGGTGTGTCTGTTTGTCCCACTCTATGCCAAGCACATCCACCCTCAAATCAAATCTGCTCTCAAAGGTCAGCAGCCCCCGACAGCACAGACACACAGAGCCTCACAACACCTTGCCCCAATACTCAACAGGCTCAGTCATATCAGCCTGGATGTCTCACTCCATCTCACTCCTCACTCCCTCCTTTCCTCTCTCTTATTCACTTCTTCTCCCTCTCTCTCTCCTGTATGCAGTCTTCTCCCTCTCTCTCCTGTATTCAGTATTCTCCCCCTCTCTCTCTCCTGTATGCAGTCTTCTCACTCTCTCTCTCCTGTATGCAGTCTTCTCCCTTCTCCTGTATGCAGAATCCCTCTCTCTCTCCTGTATGCAGTC
Organism: Salmo salar; assembly: GCF_965601325.2. NCBI lineage: Eukaryota > Metazoa > Chordata > Actinopteri > Salmoniformes > Salmonidae > Salmo > Salmo salar. The sequence continues at coordinate 104,004,240 of NC_138301.1, forward strand.
TTCTCCCTCTCTCTCTCTCTCTCTCCTGTATGCAGTCTTCTCCCTCTCTCTCTCTCCTGTATGCAGTCTTCTCCCTCTCTCTCTCTCCTGTATGCAGTCTTCTCCCTCTCTCTCTCCTGTATTCAGTATTCTACCCCTCTCTCTCTCCTGTATGCAGTCTTCTCCCTCTCTCTCTCCTGTATGCAGTCTTCTCCCTCTCTCTCTCTCCTGTATGCAGTCTTCTCCCTCTCTCTCTCCTGTATTCAGTATTCTCCCTCTCTCTCTCCTGTATGCAGTCTTCTCCCTCTCTCTCTCTCTCTCTCCTGTATGCAGTCTTCTCCCTCTCTCTCTCCTGTATGCAGTCTTCTCCCTCTCTCTCTCCTGTATGCAGTCTTCTACCTCTCTCTCTCTCCTGTATGCAGTGTTCTCCCTCTCTCTCTCTCCTGTATGGTCTTCTCCCTCCCTCTCTCTCCTGTGTGCAGTCTTCTCCCTCACACACACACACACACACACACACACACACACACACACACACACACACACACACACACACACACACACACACACACACACACACACACACACACACACACACACACACACACACACACACACACACACACACTCTGCCTCTCTCTCTCTCTCTCTTCTCTTCCAGACTTAGAGGTAATAAGTCAATCAGGCAATCTCTGTTCGTCTTTCTACTGTACTTTTAATGCAGTCTTACAATTGATTTAATTAAGGCTGACCTGTGACCTCATTAACCTTGTCTGCTCTGTCTCTGTCTTTGTCTCTGCTGTGTGAGCCACAGCTTCAGACTGAGCAGTAATTGCACTCATCAGATTGACACACGTTCCTCCTTTCTCCTCTCCTCTAATCTCTTCAAAGTTTTATGCCATGTATATTCCCTTTTTACAAGCTGTGTGTGGGTGCATGCTTGCATGTCAGTGTGCTTGTGTGTATGTTTGTGTCTGACTGTGTGTTGATGTATCACTTCCTATGACAAAGCTTTCTTTCACTGTACATCTCTCTCAAGCCTCCTTCATGTGTCTGAAGGCCACCATATCTTCCTAACACTTTCTTTCCTATCATCCCCCATCATGTCTAGCATGCTCTGCTGTCTGCATCTCTCTTTCCTCTGTCACTCCCTCCATCTCTCTCACCTTCTTCCTCTTCCTCTGCTGTCTGCATCTCTCTTTCCTCTGTTACTCCCTCCGTCTCCTTTCTCATCTTCTTCCTCTGCTGTCTTCATCTCTCTTTCCTCTGTCACTCCCTCCATCTCCTCTCTCTCACCTTCTTCCTCTGCTGTCTTCATCTCTCTTCCCTCTGTCACTCCCTCCATCTCCTCTCTCTCTCATTTTTCCTCTGTGTCACTGGTTCTATTAAAAGATGTCTGTTATTTTCTCCCTATACGACTCTTGAACAAAAAGAGATGCTAGTATGTGTTTTGTTTGTGGGACGATAAGAAAATACTTATACTTATGTAAATGAGAGCGAGAAAAGCTTGAATTCATCATTTGCATATACTGTATGTGTGTAGTTTTGTGTCTGGTCCATGTTTGTGTTTTTGTCTCGGCACCACAACCGTGGTTTGGGATTGAGTGTGTCTGTACTTCTTGTGTGTGTGTATGTGTGTATGTGTGTGTGTGTGTGTGTGTGTGTGTGTGTGTGTGTGTGTGTGTGTGTGTGTGTGTGTGTTTGTGTGTGTGTGTGTGTGTGTGTGTGTGTGTGTGTGTGTGTGTGTGTGTGTGTGTGTGTGTGTGTGTGTGTGTGCGCGCGTGCGCATGCGCGTGCGTGTGGCAGAAATGGTTTGGGAGTTTGCCCTACATTCTGTTCTAACCCAGTTCACTCAGCTAGAATGTTGTGCTCTCTGTATCTCCCCATGGCACATCAGCAGAATTAGCCAAATGTGCCCAACTGAGCTCAGCACACCACTAAACTGTGTCAACTGAAGGGCGGCCATCCCTCCACACTCATACTCAGTGCAGCCACCTAGGACCTGCGTTAATGCGCCTGTGTGTGTGTGTGTGTGTGTGTGTGTGTGTGTGTGTGTGTGTGTGTGTGTGTGTGTGTGTGTGGTGTGTGTGTGTGTGTGTGTGTGTGTGTGGTGTGCATGATTGTGGTTTTGCTGTGATGGCCATTCTTTGCAGTTCTTTACATCCCCCTGCTGTCTTTGTTTGGTACTGCTACTGTAATTTGTCGCCCTACAAAATTACGCACAATGTCAAACCTGGATTCACACAATTAGGGCTCTATTTTCGGGTGGCGTTATGGCAGCGCTAGTGTTAAACTGGCACTTTCCAGCCTTAACGCCAGGTTCGGCAATTTACCTGTCTTATATCAGCTCGCTTGCGCTCAGTTGGGCGGGTGGAAATATTTTTGCGGTGTGTCCTTAAAACAATTATCCAAAGTGCTAATTTCAGGCAACTCTGATAGAGATATTTAAGACCAACCAAATGCTGGTTTTATCGCTAACGCAGTTTGACCACGGAAACGCAGCCTATCCAGCCGTGACGCACAATGCCCTTATGCGCATGGAACTAGAGTAGCCTAACGTGCTTTTGGTGCTTATTTAGAAACATAAAAAACGAAAGTTTTTTACCATTTCGTTTAATTTGAAAAGAAAAACAAGCATGGCCTCCCCTTTTCTCATTGAAGGTTTTGTTTTTGTCTGCCCAACGCAACCGCGAACTAGTCAAGACTGTCCAGAAAGGGTTTGGCTCCTGAGACCGCTTGGAAATAAATCTTAATCACCAAAGCTTTATTAAAATATCAAGTTTGAGAGGAGTATAACAGTGAACTCACATGTCCATCTATGCATTGTAAGCAGGCCCACATTATTTTAGCCATACAGGTCCCGTTCTAGACGTTCGTAAAACCCCCCCTGCCTATCATGAAACGATTGATGAGAATGTTTCTGTAACCTGTAAAAATGGCTTGTTTTCCCAAGCACATGTTCAAAATGTGCACATGTTCAAAAAGCACTCCATTAGGCCGGCTTTAACGAAGGCTGGTTCACTTATTTATTTATTTATTGTTGTTGTTGTTTAAAGAAAAGTATTTCTTATTTTTGTTTAATTGTATTACAACCAAGCTTATTAGAATGATTCACCTCCCTGGTTTTATGGTGACAACGTCCGTGGTGCTCTTGCAATGCAACTTCTGGAGATGTGTGAACGCGATCTGATCTGTAAAATGGGTCTGATTATGTTCATAAAACACAGGCCTATTGGGGAGCAGTATAACGGTGGTTGGACATTCTCCCTTTCTATTTATATTGGATATTTTTCCAGCTACTGTGAAAAGTTTTCATGTGTGTAAAACCCTCCAAACCCTCCATAGGGTTTTAATCATATATGTCTTTGGGAAGCAATCATGGTGCCAGGAAATGTATTTAGACATAGCCTATTTAGAACAAGTTGTTGTTTCGTTTTGTTTAGAATTTGATTCGAATTATTCACTCTCTTTTTAGTTAATTTAATCTTGCTTATTTACAACATTTGGAATTTCCATGCTCAGCCATAATGCAATTTGCAGTAGGCCTAGCTCCTATTTCAGTGTGAATTCTATGTATATATTTCAACATGGAGCCATGCAATTACTTAGAACGATGTGGATTGCAAACAGGTTGAAGTTAACATATTTAGCAAAGATGGGATAGGTCTACATTTTGTTATTTTGTTTCTGTAAACTGTGTAACAAACTATATGTCAAAAACAGTTCTGCAGGAGGGGTGAAGTCAGGCGCAGGAGACACAGGTACATGAAACACGTTTAATGAAGAATAAAAGTCCAAAGAACCGAACTGACAAGGCAGGGTAAAAATAATTCCAAACAAGACAAACTCAGTCTCGGAAAATGTAGCAGGACGCAGCCCAGCAACCCTAATGCCAAAAACGCGTAACGTATTCTAAGGACAAGAATAATAATCCCTCAACCTGCAACAACAGACACGAAACAATCCCGCACAACCCCAAACACAAAACAGACAGACTAAATACCCCACTAATTACTAAACACAAAACAGGTGCTACCCTAACCAGACATTACCAAACAAAACAGAAAAGGAAATCGGCGGCAGCTAGTAGGCCGGCGACGACGACCGCCGAGCGCCGCCCGAACGGGGAGAGGCACCACCTGTGGACGTTGTGACACTATAACAGACTATCAATGGAATTGCTGTTCATTCCAATACATAAAATACCTAAAATACACAACTTGAAGCAACCACAAATTTTGCCATGGAGCACATTCTGATTGGCAAGTGAGGGGCCAAGCCTCGACCCACCCTCAACTTGTTTATTCATCAAAGAAGAGCTCAATGACTTTCAACATGGCACCGTCATAGGATGCCACCTTTCCAACAAGTCAGTTCATCAAATTCCTGCCCTGCCAGAGCTGCCTCGGTCAACTGTAAGTGCTGTTATTGTGATGTGGAAAGTCTAGGAGCAACAACGGCTCAGCCGCAAAGTGGCCACACAGGCTCACAGAATGGGATCGCCGAGTGCTGAAACGCATAGCGCGTAAATATTGTATGTCCTCGGTTGCAACACTCAGTACCGAGTTCCAAACTGCCTCTGGAAGCAACGTCAGTACAAGAACTGTTCGTCGGGAGATTCATGACATGGGTTTCCATGGCCAAGCAGCCACACACAAGCCTAATATCACCATGCGCAATGTCAAGCGTCGGCTGGAGTGGTGTAAAGCTCGCCGCCATTGGACTCTAGAGCAGTGGAAACGCTATCTCTGGAGTAATGAATCACGCTTCACCATCTGGCAGTCCGACGGATGAATCTGGGTTTGGCGGATGATAGGAGAACGCTACCTGCCCCATGGCTTAATGCCAATTGTGTCAGGAATCCCGCTTCCTGAGTCTGTTTTCTGCCTGAGCTGACTGTTTTTTGTTTTGGAGTCTGTTTCCTGAGGTTCCTGAACGCACCCTGTCTGGTTGCCAGGCGACGAAGCTAGGCGGGAGAACTCTTGATTACCCGCACCTGCATCTCATCAGCCATCTACACACCTGGTCCTGATCATCACCTCTTCTCTTCATAAGCCCTGACCTGACATCCATTCCCTGCCGGATCGTTAGCAATGAACAGTATGTTGTGTCAGCGTATCAGCCTCATGTTACCAGAGTTAGTTTTGTTGTTCTGTACTTTTTGCCGGTTACTCACCCCGTTTACTCTGTCTACAGTCATCCTCCCGGAACATTCAACTCCCTTGCCTGGCCGTCGGTGGTTTCAGTGACATCATTGGATCTGCCTATTCACTCTCATCAACTCAGCTCCGCTGCCGCTCTGTCTCCTGGATTATTCTATTTTCACTTCGAGACTGTAAATAAATACTCACCTTCATTTTACTCACCTTGTCCTGGTCTGCTTCTGGGTTCAGCTTTAGAGAATCGTGACAAATTGTAATGTTTGGTGGAGGAGGTATAATGGTCTGGGGCTGTTTTACATGGTTCGGGCTAGGCCCCTTAGTTCCAGTGAAGGGAAATCTTAATGCTACAGAATACCATGACATTCTAGACGATTCTGTGCTTCCAACTTTGTGGCAACAGTTTGGGGAAGGCCCTTTCCTGTTTCAGCATCAATCAATCAATCAAATTGTATTGGTCACATACACATATTTAGCAGATGTTATTGCGGTTGTAGGGAAATGCTTGTGTTCCTAGCTCCAACAGTGCCGTAATATCTAACAATTCACAACAATACACACAAATTTAAAGTAAAAGAATGGAGTTAAGAAATATATAAATATTAGGACGAGCAATGTCGGAGTGACATTGACTAAAATATAGTAGAATGAGTAAAGTAGTATGTAAACATTATTAAAGTGACTAGTGTTCCATTATTAAAGTGACCAGTGATTCCATGTCTATGTATATAGGGCAGCAGCTTCTAAGGTGCAGGGTTGAGTAACCGGGTGGTAGCTGGCTAGTGATGGCTATTTAACAGTCTGATGGCCTTGAGATAGAAGCTATTTTCAGTCTCTCGGTCCCAGCTTTGATGCACCTGTACTGACCTCGCCTTCTGGATGGTAGCGGGGTGAACAGGCCGTGGCTTGGGTGGTTGTAACCTTGATGATCTTGTTGGCCTTCCTGTGACATCAGGTGCTGTAGGTGTCCTGGAGTGCAGGCAGTGTGCCCCCGGTGATGCGTTGGGCAGACCGCACCACCCTCTGGAGAGCCCTGTGGTTGCGGGCAGTGCTGTTGCCGTATCAGGCGGTGATACAGGCTGTCTCGTCATTGTTGGTAATCAGGCCTATAACTGTTGTGTCATCTGCAAACTTGATTGAGTTGGAGGAATGTATGGCCACGCAGTCATGGGTGAACAGGGAGTACAGAAGGGGGCTGAGTACGCACCTTTGGGGGGGCCCCTGTGTTGAGGATCAGCGAAGTGGAGGTGTTGTTTCCTAACTTCACCACCTGGGGAAGTCCAGGACCTAGTTGCACAGGGCGGGGTTCAAATACAGGGCCCCAAGCTTAATGGTGAGCTTGGAGGGTACTATGGTGTTGAAGGCTGAGCTATAGTCAATGAACAGCATTCTTACATAGGTATTCCTCTTGTCCAGATGGGATAAGGCAGTGTGCAGTGCGATGGCGATTGCATCGTCTGTGGATCTATTGGGGCGGTATGCAAATTTAAGTGGGTCTAGGGTGTCAGGTAAGGTAGAGATGATATGATCCTTAACTAGCATCTCAAAGCTAGTTATTTTAGTTCAGTTACCTTTGCTTTCTTGGGTACAGTAACAATGGTGGACATCCTGAAGCAAATGGAGACATCAGACTGGGATAGGGAGAGATTGAATATGTCTGTAAACACTCCAGCCTGCTGGTCTAAGCATGCTCTGAGGACGCGGTTAGGGATGTCATCTGGGCCGGCAGCCTTGGGAGAGTTAACATGTTTAAATATCTTACTCACGTCAGCCACGGAGAACAAGAGCCCACAGTCCTTGGGAGCGGGTGGCGATGGTGGCATTGTGCTATCCTCAAAGCGGTCGAAGAAGGAGTTTAGCTTGTCCGGGAGTAAGACGTCGGTGTCCGCGACGTGGCTAGTTTTCCCTTTGTAATCCATGATTGTCTGTAAACCCTGCCACATACGTCTCATGTCTGAGCCGTTGAATTACGACTACACTTTGTCTCTGTACTGACGTTCTGCCTGTTTGATTGCCTTTGGGAGGGAATAACAAATACTGTTTGTATTCAACCATTTTCCCAGTCACCTTTCCATGGTTAAATGCGGTGGTTCGCGCTTTCAGTTTTGTGCAGATGCTGCCATCTATCCACAATTTCTAATTTAGGTAGGTTTAATTAGTCACAGTGGGAACAACATTCGCTATACACTTCCATTGATTCCGATTGGTCAGACCAGTGTTGAATAGACCTTAGCATGGGTACTTCCTATTTGAGTTTTTGCCTATAGGAAGTGATGAGCAAAATGGAGTCATGATCTGATTTGCCAAAGGGAGGGCGGGGGAGGGCATTGTAGGCATCCCGGAAGTTGAAGTAGCAGTGGTCGAGTGTTTTAGCGGCATGAGTACTACAGTCAATGTGTTGATAGAACTTCAGTAGCATTTTACTCAAATTTGCTTTGCTAAAATCCCCAGCTACAATAAATGCGGCCTCAGAATATGTGGTTTCCAGTTTGCAGAAAATCCAGTATAGTTCCTTGAGGGCCATCGTGTTATCGGCTTGAGGGGGAATATACACGGCTGTGACTATAACCAAAGATAATTCTTTTGGGAGGTAATACGGTCTGCATTTGATTGTGAGGTATTCTAGGTCGGGTGAACAAAAGGACTTGAGTTTCTATATGTTATCACAATCACACCATGAGTAGTTCATCATGAAACATACACCCCCACCTTTCTTCTTCACGAAGACTTCTTTATTCCTTTCTGCGCAATGTACTGACAACCCAGAGAGAGCCATGATTCCGTGAAACAGAGTATGTTACAGTCCCTGATGTCTCTCTGGAAGGAGATCCTCGGCCTGAGCTCATCTACTTTATTGTCCAGAGACTAAATATTAGCAAGTAATATACTCGGAAGCGGTGAATGGTGTGCACGCCTTCTGAGTCGGACTAGAAGTCCACTCCAAATAACTCTTCTCAGCCGGCGGCATCTTGGAGCAGCCTCTGGGATAAGTTAAATTGCCCTTTGGGTAAGAACAAAGGATCCAATTTGGGAATGTCGTATTCCTGGTCGTAATGCTGGTGAGTTACCGCCGCTCTGATATCCAAAAGTTATTTCCGGCTGTATGTAATAACACAAAAAACTTTCTGGGCTAATAATGTAAGAAATAACTCACAAAAAAACTTGCTTCTAGCTTAGGAGCTAGAAGCAGAGCTGCCAGGTCTGTCGGCGCCATCTTGTGATGACAATGCCCCCATGCACAAAGCGAGGTCCATACAGAAATGGTTTGTCGAGATCGGTGTGGAATAACTTGACTGGCCTGCACAGAGCCCTGACCGCAACCCCATCGAACACCTTTGGGATGAATTGCAATGCAGACTGCGAGCCAGGCCTAATCACCCAACATCAGTGCCCAACCTCACTAATGTTCTTGTGGCTGAATGGTAGCAAGTTCCCACAGCAATGTTCCAACATCTAGCGGAAAGCCTTCCCAGAAGAGTGGAGGCTGTTATAGCAGCAAAGGGTGGACCAACTCCATATTAATGTCCATGATTTTGGAATGAGATGTTCGACGAGCAGGTGTCCACATACTTTTGATCATTTAGTGTATGTAGATATCTTTTTATGGAAAGAATACTCTATTTCCCTTGACAGAGTGATGCTGAATGTAAAAAAATGGCTCAACTTACCCCACTCCCCTACTAAATCATTGATATACAATTGTGTGTAAGAGCATCGAGTTTTACCCACAGCTTTCAACATAGGTTTCAGGCATAAGTCACAAAAACAGAGAGAGATTGGCAGGCACTGTGAGGGAGATAGGGACATAAAGAGTGAATGACAGACAGAGATAGAGACAGAAAAAGACAGAAAAGGACAAGAAAGAAACTGAGAGATTTATATCAGCCGCTCAACCGGCAGCCGTTCGGATTCTATGACAGCCAGTCACCTGGCAATGGCATAGACAAAAGCTTGGTAACCTTGGCAACCAGATGTGTCTGTCTATCAGTCTGAGAGGAAAATTGGTAGGGGGTGATGAAGAGTGTGAGACAGAGGGGTCGAGAGGGAGAGAGACAGGACTCACAATTACAAAACACTTCAGTTAAATACGTACAACAAAACAAAGCCATCTCTTCATCTCTTCAGGTCCACCTCTTCAGCATCTCTCTCTCTCTCTCTCTCTCTCTCTCTCTCTCTCTCTCTCTCTCTCTCTCTCTCTCTGTCACTCAATTTTTGTGATAGGTTGTTTTTCGATTACTGAAGGGGCTGTGTTTGTTACACTGCTGCAGGCTGGAGATGTCCAGTCTGAGTGAACATTGTTAATGTTTGATGAGACAAATCATCCTTGTGGGGATGATTGGCATGGAGTCCGTTGACCCCCAAAGCAGCCCAAGGCAGAGAGACAGGAACAGACATACAGGTTTATTTCTGCCCTGTGTTTGAATGTGTCTTTGTCTATAGTAGATGAGTCTGGTCTATTTGCCGGATGGGCCTGTGTCTGTCTGTCTGTCTATATCTCTTTCTCTGTCAGTCTCTCTCAGCCCCTTGGAACAACTGTATTCCCACTGCTCTGCACTTTGCTTCAACCCCACAGTAATTTCCTGTATATATTGCTTATTCATGGTCTCTAAATCATTGTACCTATCTTCAAGTAATGGTGGTGCTTTGGCCTTAAAACGTACAACACCTCCAGAGGATTTAGTAGAGTGGCAGGATTTAGTACAGTGGCAGGAGATGCAGTGAGAAAACTGTGACCTAAAGCACTTCACTAAAGTTTCTATTACACCCAGAGACTGGAGATGTCTCACACAGATAGTTAAACAAGTCCTGAAAGAGAGAGAAGAGCGAGAAAGAGAGAGACAATATTGGAAAAGAAAGAAATTACATTTTCTCTCTGCTTCACTTCTTTGCTCTCCTTATCTCACACTCTAGAGTGAGTATTTACCGTTGGGCAGAAAAAAGCCTTTGCATTTCTCACAGGGCTGAGAGAGAGAGAGAGAGAGAGAGAGAGAGAGAGAGAGAGAGAGAGAGAGAGAGAGAGAGAGAGAGAGAGAGAGAGAGAGAGAGAGAGAGAGAGAGAGAGAGAGAGAGAGAGAGAGAGAGAGAGAGAGAGAGAGAGAGAGAGAGAGAGAGAGAGAGAGAGAGAGAGAGAGAGAGAGAGAGAGAGAGAGAGAGAGAGAGAGAGAGAGAGAGAGAGAGAGAGAGAGAAAAAGAGAGAGAGAGAGAGAGAGAGAGAGAGAGAGAGAGAGAGAGAGAGAATTAACTTAACTAAGCAGAGAGGAATAAAAGAAGGGAAAGTATGGAGGGAAAGTGTTCATTTCTTTGCAGTGCTTCTCCACACAACAATACAAGTAGCAGACAGGCGAGAGAAAGAGGGAGGAAGCGGGGGAGGTGGATGTCAATATTTGTCCTCTAGTTCTACTGGTGGTGACAGACACATTACACAGTGTCTGAAGCCAACTCAATAACCCAGTAACACACACACACACATAAATACACACAGCCATGTATGCACACTCGCTCGCTGTCACACACGCCCACACACAAACACACACACACAGACACACAGACACACAGACACACCGTTGCCATGCCCTCGGCCTGCCTGTACAGTCTGTGAAAGAGATTATTTGAGGATGACCTCCACCAAACAATACCTGTTGCGGAGGAAAGAGGTATCCTGCTAAAATGAAAATACAATTTTAAAAGCATTGAACCATCTCTTAGAAGAAAGTGATATAAGAGGTATCATATAAAACCTACTGTATATCTTTCCACTGTATACACATTCAGGCTTTTACTATAGAGAGAAACACAACCACTACACACCTCAGATTGAAAACAGAGACTTACTGAACACACATGCATGTACAGTACGTAAACACACACTCTCTCTCATACTGTGTCATCATCTTTCTCTCCTCTCTTTCCTCCCTCTCTTTCTTGCTCTGTCACACACTGTCAATTCAGTAGAAACTCATTTCTTAGCATCAACAAAGCAGCGTCCACCTGTTCAGTTCTCTATAATTGATATAGCTTCAGTAATTAGAGTCTCCTGAACAATTAACAGACAGACAGGAGGAGATTCACATGCAAATCGGAGTGCACATCCTACACCCATGCCCACAGTTCATTTAGCATCATTATGGAGGCCCTGCGGCCATATTGTTCTGGAGGAAGAGTTGGCTGTCTGATGTATTTCAAAGGCTCTGTTTGTGTTTAGAGGGGGTGTGTGGCTGAGGGTGAGCAGCAGTAGGCTGTTTTATCTTAGGGTTAAAAGAGAGAGGAAAAGGGGCATGGGGAAAGACTAGAGCTTTTAGCCAGTCAATGATTATTAGTATCTCCTCTGGCATCTCGCTTCACTGAGAGCACATTTGTAGAGACATTAGAGTGCTCCTCCATATAGTACAGTACTTGTGTTCATGAATTACACTGCTATGAAGCCAATTAGTAAAGCAGCATGCTTTGTGTGTGTGTGGATAGGATAGTAAAACAAGGAAAAATTCTCCCTTGTGGGGACAATTCCCATGTCCCCATGAGGACAAAGGCTATTTTAGGCTTAGGGGTTAGGTTTAGGGTTAGAATTAGGGTAATGGTAAGGGGTTAGTGGTTAGGTTTAGGGTTACGGTTAGGGGTTAGGGAAAATAGGATTTTGAATGGAAATCAATTTTAGGTCCCCACAAGGATAGAAGAGCAAAACTGTGTGTGTGTCCATGCGTGTGTGCGTGTGTGTGCGTGCATGTGTGTTATGACATGACTGATTTGTAGGGTGATGAGTACAATGAGTGTGGCCCCTAAGGAGTCCAAAAGTATGATGGGGTCTGACGACCATACTGGCAGAGAAGGAAGAAAAAAAAGAAGAAGACTGCACTAGACCCAGCCAGACATCACAATGCCCGCCCCCGGCTCATTGCAACCAATTACACACTTTTCTGCAACATGAAGAGATTTGGCCTCTGGATTAATCCGACCAATTGTAGGTCTGTCCCCAGTACTAATGGGGCCAATTAAACCAGCACCTGGTTTATGGTTACTAATCAGCCTGTTAGGACTCTTCATAGGCTTTTTTCACCATTTACTGACTCCTACAGAAAGGTCAACTTTACTTGTCAAATGTAGAGTGTCAGTGCTTGACATTCTCGCACAACACCAAAGGCCATGCCTTGTTAAATATCATTACGCAACTATCAGTCAGGAAGTGGTTCTGCTCTACAGTCCTGTAAAGGGTAATGGTGATGATCATGAAAAGCACTGCAGAGGGAGACTATGTGAGAAACAACATTAAAGGGCAACAATATGCACGAAGCTCCATTTTAGCTAAAGCGAAGTGACAGCTGAGAATATATCAGATTTGTGCTGGATGTGCTGAAGTGGATGCCGGCAGATCCAGATTTGGACGGTGGTTGAGTCAATCCCCAGCAGACATAGATCTGGTCTGGCTGTACGGACCTATTAAATCAAACATCATTTTGTGAATGCTGATGTCAAATGTGTCCATGAGGATTTTGGTCAGAGTGACTCGAATGAGAAGAAAACATTGTTGAGATTGCAGAGAGAATGTTACAGTGTTGTTTCAAGGCGTTTTGTTTCAAATGACGCAGGAAGAGTGTGTGTGTATATCTGTATGTATGCTGCGTGTGTATTTAGGAGTGTGTGTGTCCCCGTGTGTGTCTGTGTGTGTGTGTGTGTGTGTGTGTGTGTGTGTGTGTGTGTGTGTGTGTGTGTGTGTGTGTGTGTGTGTGTGTGTGTGTGTGTGTGTGTGTGTGTGTGTGTGTGTGTGTGTGTGTGCGTGCATGAGCGTGCATCTATGAGCACCTCATCTGACATTGGTATTGTCATGACGTTGGCCTGTGGGTAAGGTTTATGACCCCCCATAAATACCTTTCTCCCTTCCCCTCTCTCTCTGACCCTACTGAAGGACTCTCGAATAGCCTTTGTTAAACATAGAGAGTCTGGGAACATCAAACAAGTGGTGGGAAATGAACCATATTTCGGTAATAGAACCAGTTGGAAATATACCAGGTACTTAATGAGTATGGATGTCAGTTCGGTTGTCATCTGAGACATTATGACTGATGACAGGATGACATAAACTGTACCTGGGAAAGTCTACACATTCTAGTTATCAGATTCACATGGAATTGTTGTGCAATTTAAATGTTTGATAGTGAAACTGTTTGTTAGGAGATTAAATGTAGTTAAAGCTTCCAATTGAGAGAATTGGGTTTTCATAAGGAAAGAGCCCTACTCAATCAGTGGCCCGCCCCTGTGAAAAGACATGGGTTATAAACGATGAAACACACCCTCCTCCCCTCTCCTCTATATAAGCCTTTGACGAAAATGTAACCAGCCTGTTCCGGGTACGTGAGGTCTGCAGCCTCTACGTTAAAAGGACTAACATGTCAAGTACAGAACTAAGCCAACCTCAGCGTGAGCTTTGGTTGTAAATGGTATGAACTTTGAACTCTTATTCACTACAGAAGTGATACTTCCTAGCCGTTGAGTTAGCAGCGGCCGCTGTAAACGTGGGCTAGGAAAGGACGTACGACGTATCCAGTCTAACACACAACGAAGATACTACAACATATCCAACTTACCACCGGTGACATTCTTCCGAGGACAGGAAGATCTCTGTTGGCCAACACGGCCAGCATCTACGACCAACCTACCGAAGCGCAGCTCAGAGTAAATATTTATTGCATTTTCCTTTTTCAAATGGCCGGTAATTTAGAATGCATAAGATACTGTATTTATGATAGCATAGCTGTTTCTTTTGTTCCTCAGTCTTCCCGCTCTTTCATTCAAGCCCAACCCCCTTTCTTTGTGTAACAAGCCTCATACAGGTAACGTCCACCACGGACGTTTTCTGTATGACATAATTTGTATTCTGTGTATATGTAATTCTGTGTTATTAGTTAGGTATTTGGTAAATAAATAATTAAACCCAATTTTGTATTGCTGATTCAACTTGTTAGTCAGGGTTCATGAAGATAACCAAAAATGTACAACTTTCATATGAGACTGAAAATAAGGTGACGATTAATAATGACTGCTATTGATGTAAAATATTACTAGGTCTTTAAGAGTTTATTCGGAAGATAACGGCTCTATAAACACTCTTCCGTGGTGTCCCGACTTTCTAGTTAATTACATTTACATGATTAGTCAATCAGGTAATATTAATTACAGAGAAAGAATTTTATAGAATAGCATGTCATATCACTTAATCCGGCATAGCCAAAGACACGACAGTATGTATAACATGAGGACAGATTTTTCCTCTCTAACCTCCCATTCAGGTATGCATTATTCATTTATATGTGGGATTTCGGAGGTGTCACATGGGTATGAATTATAGATTATTAGGAGAAGTATATTAATAGAACACAAGAGACACAGAATAAATGTTTACAGGTTGGATTTGAATATCCAAACACTCCATATGACCTCACTGAGGTGTTGCATACCATATGACCTCACTGAGGTGTTGCATACCATATGACCTCACTGAGGTGTTGCATACCATATGGATGGAATGGAATATATGGAATGGTTCCATTAATTCCATTCCAGCCAATACAATGAGCCCATCCTCCTATACAGTGCATTTGGACCCCTTGACTTTTTCCACATTTTGTTACGTTACAGCCTTATTCTAAAAGGGATTCAATCGGGGGGGGGGGGGGGGTTCTCATCAATCAACACACAATACCCCATAATGACAAAGCGAAAACTGTTTTTTGGGGGGAAATTTATTACAAATTCAGACCCTTTGCTATGAGACTCGAAATTGAGCTGCATCCTGTTCCCTTGATCATCTTTGAGATGTTTCTACAACTTGATTGGAGTCCACATGTGGTAAATTCAATTGATTGGACATGATTTGGATAGGCACACACCTGTCTATATAAGGTCCCACAGTAGACAATGCATTTCAGAGTAAAAACCAAAGCATGAAGTTGAAGGAATTGTCCATAGAGCTCCTGCAGCATTGAAGGTCCCCAAGAGCACAGTGGCCTCAATCATTCTTAAATGGAAGAAGATTGGAACCACTAAGACTCTTCCAAGAGCTGGCCACCCAGTCAAACTGAGCAATCAGGGGAGAAGGGCCTTAGTCAGGGAGATGACCAAGAAAACGATGGTCACTCTGACAGAGCTCCAGAGTTCCTCTGTGGAGATGGAAGAACCTTCCAGTAGGACAACCAACTCTGCAGCACTCCCCCAATCAGGCCTTTATGATAGAGTGGCCAGACGGAAGCCACTCTTCAGTAAAAGGCATTTGACGCTTGGAGTTTGCCAAAAAGGCACCTCTTTGGCCTGAATGCCAAGCGTCACGTCTAGAGGAAACCTGGCACCATCACTACGGTGAAGCATGGTGGTGGCAGCATCATGCTGTGGGGATGTTTTTCAGTAGCAGGGACTGGGAGACTAGTCAGGATCGAGGCAAAGATGAATGGAGCAAAGTACAGAGATATCCTTGATGAAAACCTGCTCCGGACCGCTCAGGACCTTAGACTGGAGCAAAGGTTCACCTTCCAACAGGACAACGACCCTATGCACACAGCCAAGAAAACGCACGAGTGGCTTCAGGACAAGTCTCTGAATGTCCTTGAGTGGGCCAGCCACAGCCTAGACATGAACCCGATCTAACATCTCTGGCGAGATCTGTAAATAGCTGTGCAGTGATGCTCCCCATCCAACCTGACCGATCTTGAGAGGATCTGCAGAGAAGAATGGGAGAAACACCCCAAATACAGGTGTGCCAAGCTTGTAGCGCCATACCAATGAAGACTAGAGGCTGTAATCGCTGCCAAAGGTGTTTCAACAAAGTCCTGACTAAAGGGTCTGAATACATTTTTTTTTAAACTGTTTTTGCTTTGCAATTATGGGGCATTATGTGTAGATTGATGAGGGGGAATACACTATTTAATACATTTTATAATAAGGCTGTAACGTAACAAAATGTGTAAAAAGTCAAGGGGTCTGAATACTTTCTGAATGCACAGTAGCTCCTCCTACCAGCCTCCTCTGGTCTCTTTGTATCTGTCTCTCCCACTGACTCTCTTCCTTGTGTACATGAATAATTTAAACAGGCCAGTCACTGTGCCTTTTGGAGAAAAAAGAAGAGCTGTCCCTAGACATGACATATTTTATTAAAAATGTTTTAGTCTTTTTCATCAGATGCTTTGAAAATACACCAACACACACACACAGTCTCATTCTCTCACACACATACGCACACACACAATCTCTCATGTGAAATCACACACATTTAGGGATGAATCCTAACACCACACCACCACTGAGTACTGGGAGATGGGACATGAGAGAGTGAAACTCTGATGCTGTGGCTGGTCCCGTGCTGGGAGAGGGAGGTGTTTGAGCATGCAGGTCACCCGGGGGTCCATAGGGGCCCAGCCTCAGTGTGTGTCTGCTGTGGGGCTAGCAGCTCCCCCTCCTTACCCCTTACCAGCCCATCTCTCCGTCGCCTTTAGGAAAGAGCTGCAGCGATGAAACACAACTGAAGCTTTTGAAAAAGGGACTTTGAAATATGAACGATCTCAGCAGACTTGTTTGAAAAATGGGTATTGAAATGAAAAAGGGAAAGAGGGAGTTGGTGGATGAGAAGGATGAGAAGGGTGAGAAGCATGGGTAATACTTGCTTAGAGTAGCCTGGTCTTCCACGAGGGAGTCCTACACTCTTAGAAAAAAAGGTGCTATCTAGAACCTGAAATAGGAGAACCTTCCAATAGGAGAACCTTTTGAAGACCAATTTTTGGTTCCAGGTAGAACCCCTTTGATTACAGGTAAAACCATTTTGGGTTCCATGTAGAAGGCTTTCCACAGAGGCTTCTACATGGAATCCAAAATAGTTCTACCTGGAACAAAAAAGGGTTATATCGGGAACCAAAAAGGGTTCTCCTATGGGGACAGCCAAAGAACCCATTTGGAACCCTTTTTTCTAAGAGTGTATGACCCCTGTACAGGGGTCTCGTTCACATATTTAGACATTTATCAACTGTTAAATGAGATATGATGGGTTGTGTGAAAGCAGAAAGAGGCACTGTGAATCTCAATCCCCACAGTGGTCATCAATCCCCATAGTGGTCATCCATCCCCACAGTGGTCATCAATCCCCACAGTGGTCATCAATCCCCACAGTGATCATCAATCCCCACAGTGATCATCAATCCCCACAGTGGTCATCAATCCCCACAGTGGTCATCAACCCCCACAGTGATCATCAATCGCCACAGTAATCATCAAAGAGCCTTCATGAAAATAGTTAGATATGCGTTCAACAATGAACACAGACTGTGTTTCTGTGACAGGACGGAGCAGCTTTGATGAAATCCCACAGGAGGAACTGTACCTCTCTGATGGGTGCCGCATCAAGGCTTCCGTTATGAAATACGGTTGTCCTCAAGAGGATTTCCATGTCATTTGTTTTATTTCCTGAGCCATAAAAAAGTTCCCTTCAGCCTGGGGAAGGGTTGCACTGCGGAGAAGCCACAGCTGTGAAAGGTGAAACAGGTATACAATAGGCAGAAATTCAGACTGGTGTCTGATTACTACTTCAAGGGACTACATTAGTGCCATGGTTACAGTAAGAGGCTTGAAACACTTTAAAGATAATTAGAAGTGTGATAACCTACTGTGAGTAAGATGGCGCCAGAACAGAAGGCAGATGTTTTACGTGCCCCAAACGATTGTGTTTTTTTGTTTGTTTATCTGCGTTGTTTGTAACTTATATTTTTACTCTTTTTGTACATAATGTTGCCGCTACCGTCTCTTATAACCCAAAATAACTTCTAGACATCAGGAATGCGATTACTCACCACGGACTAGCAGAATCCTTTTTCTTCTTTCACGACTCTGACGAGCCCGAGGCGAAGTACATACAGCTCCCTCGGGAACAGGCCCCGACCCCAGTGATCTGCGTGAAGAGGAGGCAGAGAAAGAGAGGCCAGAGAGCGGGCTGCCTTCTGAGAAGTCGGAGGCGATCGAATATACCCTCACTTCCCTCAATTCTGATAGCAAACATGCAAACTTTGGACAATAAAATGGACGAGTTACTGGGAAGATTAAACTACCAACGGGACACTAAAAACTGTAACATCTTGTGCTTCACAGAGTCGTGGCTGAACGACGACAATATCAACATACAGCTGGCTGGTTATACGATGTTCCTGGCAGGATAGAACAGTGGCATCTGGTAAGACAAGGGGCGGCGGTCTATGTATTTTTGTAAACAACAGCTGGTGCACGATATCTAAGGAAGTCTCGAGCTATTGCTCGCCTGAGGTAGAGTTTCTCAGACCACACTACCTCCCGAGAGAGTTTTCATCTATTTTATTTGTAGCTGTTTACATACCACCACAGTCAGAGGCTGGCACTAAGATAGCATTGAATGAGCTGTATTCCACCATAGGCAAACAAGAAAACGCTCACCCAGAGGCTGCGCTTCTAGTAGCTGGGGACTTTAATGCAGGGAAACTTAAATCAGTTTTACCAAATTTCTATCAGCATGTTAAATGTGCAACCAGAGGAAAAACAACTCTGGACCACCTCTACTCTACACACAGAGATGCATAGAAAGCTCTCCCTCGCCCTCCATTTGGCAAATCTGACCATAATTCCATCCTCCTGATTCCTGCTTACAAGCAAAAATTAAAGCAGGAAGCACCAGTGACTACATCAATAAAAAAGTGGTCAGATGAAGCAGATGCTAAGCTACAGGACTATTTTGCTTGCAAGACTGGAATATGTTCTGGGATTCCTCCAATGGCATTGAGTAGTACACCACATCTGTCATTGTCTTCATCAATAAGTGTATTGATGATGTCGTCCCCACGGTGACCATACGTACATAACCCAACCAGAAGCCATGGACTACAGGCAGCATCCGCACTGAGCTAAAGGCTAGTTCTGCCGCTTTCAAGGAGCGGGACTCTAACCCGGAAGCTTATAAGATATCCTGCTATGCCCTCCGACGAACCATCAAACAGGCAATGCATCAATACAGGACTAAGATCAAGTCATACTACACCGGCTCTGACGCTCGTCAGATGTGGCAGGGCCTGCAAACCATTACAGACTACAAAGGGAAGCACAGCCGAGAGCTGCCCAGTGACACGAGACACTCACGGACGAGCTAAACTAATTACTATGCTCGCTTTGAGGAAAATAACACTGAAAAATGCATGAGAGCACCAGCTGTACCGGAAGACTGTGTAATCACGCTTTCCGCAGCCGATGTAAGACCTTTAGACAGGTCAACATTCACAAGGCTGCAGGGTCAGACGGATTACCAGGACATGTACTGCGAGCATGCGCTGACCAACTAGCATGTGTCATCACTGACATTTTCAACCTCTTCCTACCCGAGTTTGTAATACCAACATGTTTTAAGCAGAGTGCCTGTGCCCAAGAACACTAAGGTAACCTGCCTAAATGACTACAGACCCATAGCACTCACGTCCGTAGCCATGAAGTGCTTTGAAAGGCTGGTAATGGCTCACATCAACACCATTATCCCAGAAACCCTAGACCCACTCCAATTTGCATATCGCCCAAACAGATCTACATTTGATGCAATCTCTATTGCACTCCACACTGCCCTTTCCCACCTGGACAAAAGGAATGTATTTGAGAATGCTATTCATTGACTACAGCTCAGCGTTCAACACCATAGTACCCTCAAAGCTCATCAATAAGCTAAGGATCCTGGGACTAAACATTTCCCTCTGCAACTGGATCCTGGACTTCCTGACGGGCTGCCCTCAGGTGGTGAGGGTAGGTAGCAACACATCTGCCACGCTGATCCTCAACACTGGAGCCCCCCAGGGGTGCGTGCTCAGTCCCCTCCTGTACTCCCTGTTCACCCACAACTGCATGGCTAGGCACGACTCCAACACCATCATTAAGTTTGCAGACGACACAACAGTGGTAGGTCTGATCACCGACAACGACGAGACAGCCTATAGGGAGGAGGTCGGAGACCTGGCCGAGTGGTGCCAGAATAACAACCTATCCCTCAATGTAACCAAGACTAAGGAGATGATTGTGGACTACAGGAAAAGGAGGACCGAGCACGCCCCCATTCTCATCGACGGGGCTGTAGTGGAGCAGGTTGAGAGCTTCAAATTCCTTGGTGTCCACATCACCAACAAACTAGAATGGTCCAAACACACCAAGACAATCGTGAAGAGGGCACGACAAAGCCTATTCCCCCTAGTCTGGTATGGCAACTGCCGGAGCCTATGCCTAGCTTCACTGGAGCCAAGCTTCCTGCCATCCAGGACCTCTATACCAGGCAGTATCAGAGGAAGGCCCTAAAAATTGTCAAAGACTCCAGCCACCCTAGTCATAGACTGTTCTCTCTGCTACCACATGGCAAGCGGTACGCCAAGTCTAGGTCCAAGAGGCTTCTAAACAGCTTCTACTCCCAAGCCATAAGACTCCTGAACATCTAGTCATCTAGACTATTTGCATTGCACCCCCCCCCCCCCCCAACAAACTAGAATGGTCCAAACACACCAAGACAGTCGTGAAGAGGGCACGACAAAGCCTATTCCCCCTCAGGAGACTGAAAAGATTTGGCATGGGTCCTCAGATCCTCAAAAGGTTCTACAGCTGCAACATCGAGAGCATCCTGACTGGTTGCATCACTGCCTGGTATGGCAACTGCTCGGCCTCCGACAGCAAGGCACTACAGAGGGTAGTGCGAACGGCCCAGTGCATCACTGGAGCCAAGCTTCCTGCCATCCAGGACCTCTATACCAGGCGGTATCAGAGGAAGGCCCTAAAAATTGTCAAAGACTCCAGCCACCCTAGTCATAGACTGTTCTCTCTGCTACCACATGGCAAGCGGTACGCCAAGTCTAGGTCCATGAGGCTTCTAAACAGCTTCTACTCCCAAGCCATAAGACTCCTGAACATCTAGTCATCTAGACTATTTGCATTGCCCCCCCCCCCCCCCCTCCACACCACTGCCACTCTCTGTTGTCATCTATGCATCTACTGCTGCTCTTTAATTACTTGTTACTTTCATCTCTTATTTGATCCTTATTTTTTGAAACTGCACTGTTGGTTATGGGCTCATAAGTAAGCAATTCACTGTAAGGTCTACACCTGCTGTATTCGGCACATGTGACTAATAACATTTGATTTGATTTGATATGTCCTATAATACTATCCCATTGGGCACAGATGTCAATTCAACTTCTATTCCACGTTGGTTCAATGTCATTTCATTGATTCAGTGGGATGGGTCTCTGAGGAGAGCAGGTTCATACTGCCTCAGGATGTTTACTTTCATTTGTAATATTTATTCAGATTATCCCTAAAGTGGGCTGGCGTCTGATTAAGCTCCATTTGTTTTATATAATATAAACACAAAAAGGAGAGGGGTTTGTGGGTAAACTGAGAGGTTTTTGGCCCTTAAAAAAAAAATGTTGTATATGGATTTAGAATATAAACTTCAAAATGTGTTTGTGAGTTCATACGAAGCCCAAATGAAAGCAAAAAGCTTTTTGGACTGTTTGCATCAGCACCAGAAACCCACTAACCAGTTCCCCTCCAGAGGTGTCTGCATATTACATCAACATTAGCCAGCTGCTATTGGGCTGTGGGCTGGGTCACAAGTATTGACCATATTTCAGTCTGCTACACTGACCCTCTCCTGTCCTCCCATCCTCTCTCCTTCTCCTCTCCTCCCATCTGCTCTCCTTCTCCTTTCTCCTCTCCTCCCATCCCCTCTCCTTCTCTTCTCCTCTCTCCTCCCATCCACTCTCCTTCTCCTCCCATCCCCTCTCCTTCTCTCCTTTCCTCTCCTCCCATCCCCTCTTCTTCTCTCCTCTCCTCCCAACCCCTCTTCTTCTCCTCTCTCCTCTCCTCTCCTCCCATCCCCTCTCCTTCTCTTCTATTCTCCTTCTCCTCCCATCCCCTCTCCTCCTCTTCTCTCCTCACATCCCCTCTCCTTCTCTTCTCTCCACCCATCCCCTCTCCTTGACCTCTCTTCTCTCCTTCCATCCCTTCTCTTCTCTCCTCTCCTCCCATCCCCTTTCCTTCTCCTCTCTCCTCTCCTCCCAACCCCTCTCCTTCTCCTCTCTTCTCTCCTCCCATCCCCTCTCCTTCGCTCCTCTCCTCCCATCCCCTCTCTTTCTCCTCTCTTCCCCCCTCCCAACCCCTCCTTCTCCTCTCCTCTCTCCTCTCCCCATCCCCTCTCCTTCCTTCCTCTCCTCTCCTCACATCCCCTCCTCCCCTCTCCTCCTCTTCTCTCCTCTCCTCTCTCCTCTCCTCTTATCTGCTTTCCTCTCTCCTCCAGATGGGCAGTCTGTCAGAGGATGTTTTTAAACCATGTAGTCTTTATTCCATCTGATGAGGAAGGAGACACAGTATGCAGAGAGCAGTCTTTTTTTATTTCACCTTTATTAAGCCAGGGAGTCATGCTGAGACCACAGTCTCTTTTTCAGTTGATCCCTGCATGAACACATCAATAAACAATCATGAACTCTACATATCTATATACACATCAATTACACAATACATGAAAAAGCTAACACAAAGCATGCAGAAGGTCAGAGACATCTGTAATGGTTCCTGTGTTCATTTACTCTCAGACTGCACCGCCTTCCTGTCTCTAAGCCTCGTCAGCCTCTCTCTGAAATAATGATTTCAGACACCTATTTCTCTCATTGGGTTTTCTCCTCTTATTTTCTCCCCAATTAAAAAACTTTGGCTTGTTTTTCCGTAATTACAAAGTTGAGCACCATCTTCTCTCTGGCTATCCAATTACACCAGCCAAGCCAGTGTAAGCCCTATAACAACAACTGCACTGATTCCTGGAAATCATCTTCCTAAGGCTGATTTGTTTACTCTTAAACTGATAAACAGCTATTGTTTACGCAACCGCACCACAAAGTCAGAGGATTTAAAGAACTTAAAATCACAATAACTATGATATCGTATTGCTGTGTTGCCATATACATGTAGGCTGACTTGGCTCAAAGCATGAATATCTATCACAGTATCTGCCATTACGTAACAGATGAAAACACAAGAACAAATCACTAGAAGTAGATCCATCGGATCAAAGAAGCCTCAGCATATATGAGTCACCATATGTGGGTGGTCATGTATTTAGTATTGATGGTGTTAGTAGTTTTCAAGCCACTTATCCTCCTCTGTTTGCCGAAAAGAGATTTCCACAGGGCATCATAGTGACTGGCTTACTCTCCCCTCTACAGATATACAGGGAGATGTATAAATGGGAATTGATTTTGTGAGATTGCCGGGGACCCCCACTACAGCTAGGCTCCTAAACACACTCCCTTGTGCCAACATGAATAACACCAGGGGAATACAATACATGCCTGCAAACACACAGTCATACACCCTTACACACACTCATGCCATGGCCTACTGCCCACTGCATCCACCCCCGTTCTACACAGGCAAACACACCTCTCATATCAATCAAATCAAATCAATCAAATTTATTTTTATATAGCCCTTTGTACATCAGCTGATATCTCAAAGTGCTGTACAGAAACCCAGCCTAAAACCCCAAACAGCAAGCAAAGCATGTGAAAGAAGCACATTGGCTAGGAAAAACTCCCTAGGAAAAACTCCCTAGAAAGGCCAAAAACCTAGGAAGGAACCTAGAGAGGAACCAGGCTATGAGGGGTGGCCAGTCCTCTTCTGGCTGTGCAGGGTGGATATTATAACAGAACATGGTCAAGATGTTAAAATGTTAAAATGTTCATAAATGACCAGCATGGTCAAATAATGATAATCATAGTAGTTGTCGAGGGTGCAACAAGCACGTCCGGTGAACAGGTCAGGGTTCCATAGCCGCAGGCAGAACAGTTGAAACTGGAGCAGCAGCACGGCCAGGTGGACTGGGGACAGCAAGGAGTCATCATACCAGGTAGTCCTGAGGCATGGTCCTAGGGCTCAGGTCCTCCGAGAGAAAGACAGAAAGAGAGAAAGAGAGAATTAGAGAGAGCATATTTAAATTCACACAGGACACCGGATAAGACAAGAGAAATACTCCAGATGTAACAGACTGACCCTAGCCCCCCGACACATAAACTACTGCAGCATAAATACTGGAGGCTGAGACAGGAGGGATCAGAAGACACTGTGGCCCCATCCGATGATACCCCCGGACAGGGCCAAACAGGCAGGATATAACCCCACCCACTTTGCCAAAGCACAGCCCCCACACCACTAGAGGGATGTCTCCAACCACCAACTTACCGTCCTAAGACAAGGCCGAGTATAGCCCACAACGATCTCCGCCATGGCACAACCCAAGGGGGGGCGCCAACCCAGACAGGAAGACCACGTCAGTGACTCAACCCACTCAAGTGACGCACCCCTCCCATGGACGGCATGGAAGAACACCAGTAAGCCAGTGACTCAGCCCCTGTAAAAGGGTTAGAGGCAGAGAATCCCAGTGGAAAGAGGGGAACCGGCAAGGCAGAGACAGCAAGGGCGGTTCGTTGCTCCAGCCTTTCCGTTCACCTTCACACTCCTGGGCCAGACTATACTTAATCATAGGACCTACTGAAGAGATAAGTCTTCAGTAAAGACTTAAAGGTTGAGACTGAGTCTGCGTCTCTCACATTGGTAGGCAGACCATTCCATAAAAATGGAGCTCTATAGGAGAAAGCCCTACCTCCAGCCGTTTGCTTAGAAATTCTAGGGACAATTAGGAGGCCTGCGTCTTGTGACCGTAGCGTACGTGTAGGTATGTACGGCAGGACCATATGACTCTGTTCTCTGCGTGTAAAACACAGGGTTAACAGGAGGTCAGGTGGGCGGCATATTGTGGAGGGGAGGGGGCTGGCCAGCTGGATTACAGAAACAGATTATGCCCTGAGTGAGATTGTGATGCTGTTAGGCACATACAACCATACATACAGGTTTAACCCTGATTAACCCTTTATGTGTCTTTTAATTTTTGTGCTGTTAAATTGGTTGCGTACCCCTGCTCAGACGTTACATACATCAACCAATGGTTGAATGACATGTCATCGACAATGCCGTCGGGCACCAGATTGCTAGAACATTATGTGGTTTGCCGATAAGTAAAATACATTAAAGGCTGCTGAGGGGAGGAGCGAATGGAGCGAATGGAATGACACCATTCTACCACACTACATGACCAAAAGTATGTGGACACCTGCTCGTCGAACATCTCATGCCAAAGTCATGGGCATTAATATGGAGTTGTTCCCCCCCTTTGCTGCTATAACAACCTCCACTCTTCTGGGAAGGCTTTCCACAAGAGGTTGGAACATTGCTGCGGGAAATTTAGAACCAGGAACAGATATAGCCCTTGGTACACTCCAGACCTGACTGCCCTTGACCAGCACAAAAACATCCTGTGGCGTACTACATTAGCATTGAATAGTCCCCGCGACATGCAACTTTTCAGGGAAGTTAGGAACCAACACACACAGGCAGTTAGGAAAGCAAAGGCTATCTTTTTCAAACAGAAATTTGCATCCTGTAGCACAAACTCCAAAACGTTCTGGGACACTGTAAAGTCCACGGAGAATAAGAGCACCTCCCAGATGCCCACTGCACTGAGGCTAGGAAACACTGCCACCACCGATAAATCCACGATAATTGAGAATTTCAATAAGCATTTCTCTACAGCTGGCCATGCTTTCCACCTGGCTACCCCTACCCCGGTCAACAGCCCTGCACCCCCCCACAGAAACTTGCCCAAGCCTCCCCCATTTCTCCTTCACCCAAATCCAGATAGCTGATCTGAAAGAGCTGCAAAATCTGGACCCATACAAATCAGCCGGGCTAGACAATCTGGACCCTCTCTTTCTAAAATGATCCGCCAAAATTGTTGCAACCCCTGTTAACAGTCTGTTCAACCTCTCTTTCGTATCGTCTGAGATCCCTAAAGATTGGAAAGCTGCCGTGGTTATCTCCCTCTTCAAAGGGGGAGACACTCTAGACCTAAACTGCTACAGACCTATATCTATCCTACTCTGCCTTTCTAAGGTCTTCAAAAGCCAAGTTAACAAACAGATCACCGACCATTTTGAATCCCACCGTACCTTCTCCGCTATGCAATCTGGTTTCTGAGCTGGTCATGGGTACACCTCAGCCACGCTCAAGGTCCTAAACGATATCATAACTGCCATCGATAAGAGACAATACTGTGCAGCTGTATTCATCGACCTGGCCAAGGCTTTCGACTCTGTCAATCACCACATTCTTATCGGCAGACTCAACAGCCTTGGTTTCTCAAATGACTGCCTCGCCTGGTTCACCAACTACTTCTCAGACAGAGTTTAGTGTGTCAAATCGGAGGGCCTGTTGTCCGGACCTCTGGGAGTCTCTATGGGGGTGCCACAGGGTTCAATCCTCGGGCCGACTGTCTTCTCTATATACATCAGTGATGTCGCTCTTGCTGCTGGTAATTCTCTGATCCACCTCTACGCAGACGACACCCTTCTGTATACATCTGGCCCTTCTTTGGACACTATGTTAACTAACCTCCAGACGAGCTTCAATGCCATACAACTCTCCTTCCGTGGCCTCCAACTGCTCTTAAATGCAAGTAAAACTAAATGCATGCTCTTCAACCAATCGCTGCCCGCACCTGCCCGCCCATCCAGCATCACTACTCTGGACGGTTCTGACTTAGAATATGTGGACAACTACAAATACCTAGGTGTCTGGTTAGACTGTAAACTCTCCTTCCAGACTCACATTAAGCATCTCCAATCCAAAATTAAATCTAGAATCGGCTTCCTATTTCGCAACAAAGCATCCTTCACTCATGCTGCCAAACATACCCTCGTAAAACTGACTATCCTACCGATCCTTGACATTGGCGATGTCATTTACAAAATAGCCTCCAACACTCTACTCAGCAAATTGGATGCAGTCTATCACAGTGCCATCCGTTTTGTCACCAAAGCCCCATATACTACCCACCACTGCGACCTGTATGCTCTCGTTGGCTGGCCCTCGCTTCATATTCGTTGCCAAGCACACTGGCTCCAGGTCATCTATAAGTCTTTGCGAGGTAAAGCCCCACCTTATCTCAGCTCACTGGTCACCATAGCAGCACCCACCCATAGCACGCGCTCCAGCAGGTATATTTCACTGGTCACCCCCAAAGCCAACACCTCCTTTGGCCGTCTTTCCTTTCAGTTCTCTGCTGCCAATGACTGGAACGAACTGCAAAAATCCCTGAAGCTGGAGACTCAACTCTCCCTCACTAACTTTAAGCACCAGCTGTCAGAGCAGCTCACAGATCACTGCACCTGTACATAGCCCATCTGTAAATAGCCCATCCAACTACCCCATCCCCATACTGTTATTTATTTATTTTGTTCCTTTGCACCCCAGTATCTCTACTTGCACATTCATCTTCTGCACATCTATCACTCCAGTGTTTAATTGCTATTTTGTCATTATTTCGCCACTATGGCCTATTTATTGCCGTACCTCCCTTATCCTACCTCATTTGAACACACTGTATATAGACTTTTTCTATTGTATTATTGACTGTTTATTCCATGTGTAACTCTGTGTTGTTGTTTGTGTCGCACTGCTTTGCTTTATCTTGGTCAGGTCGCAGTTGTAAATGAGAACTTGTTCTCAACTAGCCTACCTGGTAATGGTGAAATAAATAAAATTAAAATTAAAACTTGCTTCCATTCAGTCACAAGAGCATTAGTGAGGTCAGGCACTGATGTTGGGCGATTAGGCCTGGCTCGCAGTCGGCGTTCCAATTCATCCCAAAGGTGTTCGAGGGGACTGAGGTCAGTGCTCTGAGCAGGCCAGTCAAGTTCTTCCACACTGATCTCGGCAAAACGTTTCTGTATGGACCTCTCTTTCTGCACGGGGTCATGGTGAAACAGAAAATGGCCTTCCCCAAACTGTTTCCACAAAGTTGGAAGCACAGAATCGTCTAGAATGTCATTGTATGCTGTAGCGTTAAGATTTCCCTTCACTGGAACTAAGGGGCTTAGACTGAACCTTGAAAAACAGCCCCAGACCATTACTCCTCCTCCACCTAACTTTACAGTTGGCACTAGAGGTCGACCGATTAATCGGAAAGGCCGATTAATTAGGGCCGATTTCAAGTTTTCATAACAATTATTAATCGGCATTTTTGGACACCGATCATTGCCGATTACATTGCACTCCACGAGGAGACTGCGTGGCAGTCTGACTACCTGTTATGCGAGTGCAGCAAGGAGCCAAGGTAAGGTGCTAGCTAGCATTAAACTCATCTTATAAAAAACAAACAATCTTAACATAATCACTAGTTAACTACACATGGTTGATGATATTACTAGTTTATCTAGCTTGTCCTGCGTTGCATATAATCGATGCGGTACCTGTTAATCTATCATTGAATCACAGCCTCCTTTGCCAAACGGGTGATTTAACAAGCACATTCTTGAAAAAAGCACCATCATTGCACCAATGTGTACCTAACCATAAACATCAATGCCTTTCTTAAAATCAACACACAAGTATATATTTTTAAACCTGCATATTTAGTTAATATTTCCTGCTAACATGAATTTCTTTTAACTAGGGAAATTGTGTCACTTCTCTTGCGTTCTGTGCAAGCAGAGTTTGGGCCACCTGGCTCGATGCAAACTGTGGAAGACCATTTCTTCCTAACAAAGACCGTTTTTAATTTGCCTGAATTTTACATAATTATGACATAACATTGAAGGTTGTGCAATGTAACGGCAATATTTAGACTTAGGGTTGCCACCCGTTAGATAAAATACGGAACGGTTCCGTATTTCACTGAAAAAATAAACATTTTGTTTTCGAAATGATAGTTTCCGGATTTTACCATATTAATGACTAAAGGCTCGTATTTCTGTGTGTTATTATATTATAATTAAGTCTATGATTTGATAGAGCAGTCTGACTGAGCGGTGGTAGGCAGCAACATGCTCGCAAGCATTCATTCAAACAGCACTTTCCTGCATTTGCTAGCAGCTCTTCGCTGTGCTTCAAGCATTGCGCTGTTTATGACTTCAAGCCATTTCAACTCCCGAGATTATGCTGGCAATACTAAAGTACCTATTAGAACATCCAATATTCAAAGGTATATGAAATACAAAAGGTATAGAGATAAATAGTATTATAATAACTACAACCTAAAACGTCTTACCTGGGAATATTGAAGACTCATGTTAAAAGGAACCACCAGCTTTCATATGTTCTGAGCAAGGAACTTAAACGATAGCTTTTTACATGGCACATATTACACTTTTACTTTCTTCTCCAACACTTTGTTTTTGCATTATTTAAACCAAATTGAACATGTTTCATTATTTATTTGAGACTAAATTTATTTTATTGATGTATTATATTAAATTAAGTGTTCATTCAGTATTGTTGTAATTGTCATTATTACAAATATATATATAAAACTCGGCGGATTAATCGGTATCGGCTTTTTTTGGCCCTCCAATAATCGGTACCGGTATCGGCGTTGAAAAATCATAATCGGTCGACCTCTAGTTGGCACTATGCATTTGGTCATGTAGCGTTCTCCTGGCATCCGCCAAACCCAGATTCGTCCATCAGACTGCCAGATGGTGAAACGTGATTCATCACTCCAGAGAATGCGTATCCTCTGCTCCAGAGTCCGATGGCGGCGAGCTTTACACCACTCCAGCCGACACTTAGCATTGCGCATGGTGATCTTAGGCTTGTGTGCGGCTGCTTGTCCATGGAAACCCATTATGAAGCACCCAACGAACAGTTCTTGTGCTGATGTTGCTTCCAGGGGCAGTTTGGAACTTGGTAGTGACAGTTGCAACCAAGGACAACACAATAACAGCACATACAACTGACCAGGGCAGCTCTAGCAGGGCAGAAATGTGATGAACTGTCACGGTTGTCGTTGGGAAAGGAGGACCAAAATGCAGCAGGTATGTGGTTGCTCATCTTGAACTTTTATTAGACTCAAAATGGACACCAAAATAACAAAACGAACTCACGATCACCGAACAGTCTTCTCAGGCTCATACACGCTAGACAAGAAACAATCTCCCACAAAACCTACACCAAACAATTACCCATATATAGGACTCTCAATCAGAGGCAACGAGGAAGCACCTGCCTGCAATTGAGAGTCCCAACCCCCCCATTAACCTAACATAGAAATACTCTCACTCGACTAAACATAGAAATACCTAAACATAAACCAAAACCCGGAAATAATAAATCAAACGCCCTTCAACAAACACACCACCCCGAACCACATAAAACAAACTTTCCTCTGCCACGTCCTGACCAAACTACAATAACAATTAACCCTTATACTGGCCAGGACGTGACATGAACTGACTTGTTGGAAAGGTGGCATCCTATGACGGTGCCACATTGAAAGTCACTGAGCTCTCCAGTAAGGCAATTCTACTGCCAAAGTTTGTCTACGGAGATTGCATGGCTGTGTGCTCGGTTTTATATACCTGTCATCAATGGGTGTGGCTGAAATAGCCGAATCCACTAAAAGCCGAATCCACAAATTTTAAGGGGTGTCCACATACTTTTGTTTTCGGAAAGTATTCAGACACCTTGACTTTTTACACATTTTGTTACAGCCTTGTTTTTTTAAATACTCATCAATCTACACACAATACCCCATAATGATGAAGCAAAAACAGGTTTTCACAACATCTACACTTCCTGATAAACTCAGTCACCGTAACAGCGTATTCGTCAATGTTATTCTCGAAGGCTACCCGGAACATATTCCAGTCCGCGTGATCTTAAACAATCTTGAAGCATGGATTCCAATTGGTCAGACCAGCGTTGAATTGTCCTTAGCACGGATACTTCCTGTTTGAGTTTCTGTCTATAGGAAGGGAGGAGCAAAATGGAGTCATGATCAGATTTGCCAAAGGGAGGGCGGGGGAGGGCCTTGTAGGCATCCCAGAAGTTGGAGTAGCAGTGGTCGAGTGTTTTAGCAGCACGAGTACTACAGTCAATGTGTTGATAGAACTTCGATAGCGTTTTCCTCAAATTTGCTTTGTTAAAATACCCAGATACAATAAACGCAGCCTCAGAATATGTGATTTCCAGTTTGCTTAAAGTCCAGTGAAGTTCTTTGAGGACTGTCATGGTATCGGCTTGAGGGGGAATATACACGGCTGTGACTATACCCGAAGATAATTGTCTTGGGGGGTAATACAGTCGGCATTTCATTGTGAGGCATTCTAGGTCGGGTGAACAAAAGGACTAGAGTTCCTGTATGTTATCACAATCACCCCATGATTAGTTAATCATGAAACATACACTCCCGCCCTTCTTCTTCCCGGAGAAAAATGTATTCCTGTCTGTGCGATGAACTGAGAACCCAACTGGCTGTACAGACAGTATATCCAGAGTTTCCGTGAAACAGAGTATGTTACAATCCCTGATATATCTCTGGAAGGAAATCCTCGCCCTGAGCTCGTCAACTTTATTATCCAGAGACTGAACATTAGTGAGTAATATACTCAGAAGCGGTGGGTGGTGTGCACTCTTCTCCACTGGCAATGATTTGATCAGCCTCTGGAATCAGTTCAATTGCCCTGGGGGGTACAAACCAAGGATCCGATTTGGAAAAGTCGTATTCCTGATCGTAATGCTGGTAATGGTGGTGAGTTACCGCCACTCTGATATCCAAAAGTTATTCCCAGCTGTATGTATTAACACAAAAAAAATTCTGTGCTAATAATGTAACAAATAAAACTACTGCAAAGTTGTCATTTTCCTTGAACTACAGTAAGTGAAGTAGATTAACACCTGAAAACAGAATGCCGGTAACAAAGTGACAGCATGGGTCCCTGATCTGTACTATACAGAAATGCATAATTATGGACAAGTGATGTATTCATTGTGATGTATGCTAAATAGGTACACAAATGTAGAGAAATGTAGTATCCTCCTTTGCATGAGTAGAGTACTACAGTGAAACTAAGAGTATATTTGTTTGACATGGAATTGCCCCTTCATAAAACAAATTATATAGACTCTTAGCTTTCATTTGGCACCAAATTTGATGTGATCCTATGAACCTCACATGTTGCTGATCATGGGTTCTTTTACATGGAAATGTATGCATCTTAAAATCTGACAATGGAAATAACTTCCTCAATGTTTCTGATCAGACAGTATAAATTGACATAATGACTCTCCCACTAACACGAGTCCACAAAGAGATCAGACTTTATGGTGTCCAGATGTTTCCAATCTCGTTCCAAGAAATGAATCGTCATGCTGTTCGTGAAATGCCTGCCAGCCAACTAATGGAGTGTATCTGTCTTCCTCTCTCACTATGACAGCTTCATTGGCTTTATCAATTAACCCTCTACTGAATCTTTTGCTCTCTGTATGTTTCAGCCTTTCTTACTCTCTGTGTCTACAAGCTCTCACACTGTCAAGTCAAAATTAGACGTTCATCCATGTTTCCCAAACGTCAAATTTCTAAGTTGTTCCAAACCTCAAATTTGTAAGTGTTGAAGTTTAAGTTTAGGCATTAACTCAGAATTCTTAAGGTTAGGCATTAACTCCGAATGGTTACAGTAAGGGTTAAGGTTTGGGATAAGCTTAAAATAGCTAAAACAACTTTCTATTGCTGGATTCGAATATGCAACCTTAGAATCAGTGTCACATGCTTACGCTCATACACCATCCCCATCCACAAAACCCTAGCAAAACCCAAACCTACAGCACTCACTGTTGGCCCCTAGTGGCCAGTTTCCACATCATATCCTGACATCCTCAGACATGGTTGGATGTCAAATACTGACTTGTATCACGGGTGATCTGCCTACTCTGTGTACACAGTAGGCAGAGTAGCTCTCCAACTTCCCCACTGAAGGGTTAAAAACATAGAGGGGAAACTACTATGAAAATATAGTTTACCAAGCTATCAATTACTTCAAACTGGAAGAAGTAAACCTACACTAAAGTTACTTTGAAAAAAGTAGCCAAACTACTACATTTGAAATTATCATTCCTAAATCTGAAATGTCAAAGATTACAAATTGCAAGAACAGATCACAGGAGTCAGATATTAACAGAATGTGTAATATAGTCTATTAAACACAAAAACTATGGGTCACACTTTATTTGGATAGTCAACAAATGATCTGTTGCTAAGAAACTGCTTGCTAAGGTTATGGTTAGGGTTAGGTTTAGAGTAAGGGTTAGGGCTAGGGTAAGTGTTAAGTTTAGGCTTAGGATAAGGGTTAATGTTAGGATTAGAGCTAGGGTAGGGTTTGTAGACAGTTAGTGCAAATGTTACCAATTAGTCTGCAGGCAGAGCATCTACAGATGGAAAATCCAAATAAAGTGTTACCAAATTATGTTTCCGGTGAGAATTAGGCTGGTCTGATGCCAAAAAAGAAAGGAAATTCTTGCCTACTTCACCCATATTTTCTTTTCTTTTTACAAAAAAAGTAGTCTGTAGTTCCAGTAGTTAGCTACATCGCTAGATGGCAGAAAAGTAATGAACTACTGAAAACACTACCAAAATTTCAATGTAGTTAAAACTACCTCCAAACTACTGTAAAATGTAGTTAAAACCCAGACTGCTTTTCAAATGACGTAGAATTGCATGACATTATTATGAGATACTATTTTTTCTCAGACCTCCAAATATGATGATAGATTCATGCAATGCTTTTACTAGAAATGAGGTCTTTCCACCCCTACTCTTGTCCACGGTGGTCTGCGAACCCATAACCTTCTGGCCCACAGCCCTGTGCGCTATCAAAATTCCTGCTTTGCCATGTAATACTTACAGGAGGAAGAACAATTTCTAAAACTGCATATCTAAGGCGCTGGTCTGTTAAAGAAGTGACAGTAAACTGCAAACATGTTTTCTGCTATCCACTTTGTTTTAGTTATTATCTTGGGTATAGGGTAGGGTAAAAAAAAAAAAATTCAAGCGTTCAGGGAGGGTTTAGGTCAAATATTTTTAGCTGAAGGGAGGGCCATCTGTTTTCATTTCATAGAGGTCCGATATTCTCCATGTAACCCTTATTATAAATAACGTTCACTTCCTTAAATTACTAGTTGAACTACATGTAGTTCACTACTCCCCAACACTGGATACATCCCAAAGTCATTCAGCACTCAAAGGGTGCTCAGTCACTGTGAAGCTTCAGTCAGAACCCGGAGGCTGGCAGTTGACAGACTAGCAGGATGAATACTCTCAGAAAGATATGTTGAGTTGCATCTTTGATGTGCAAAGACACGCTCCCTTTCCTGTTTGTTGTACCCGTTAATCGTGTAAACGCTTTGGCAAAAACACCACGTCCGTCTGCTGTGAATCAAGAGGAATTGCCCAATTGAATCGGAGTGAATTGGAAGAGATGGCTGAGGCGTGTCATGTGTCCACACAGCCAGCGGGACCTGAACAGGGGTGCAGTTGTCTGCTGCTGCATCCATCCATCTGTCAGAGTCTCTCTTATCACCCATCCTCAAACAACACTCACCCAAACATCAAGGCTTTGTCCTCTACTGTTTCATGGG
The DNA here is from genome assembly GCF_965601325.2 of Salmo salar. NCBI lineage: Eukaryota > Metazoa > Chordata > Actinopteri > Salmoniformes > Salmonidae > Salmo > Salmo salar. The sequence continues at coordinate 104,038,904 of NC_138301.1, forward strand.
CCAAAACCAGTCAAAGACACGCAAAACTTCCGTATTTCAACGATGACAGAACTAGTAACACGTGCACGTGTGTGCGTGCGTGTGTGTGATTGATTCCTTTTTTGTAAGTCAGTAAGGTGTAATTTGTTAATTTGATTTCTGCAGTTACACAGGGTTTTCAGGATGAATTATTGATGAGTTTGTTTAAATATTACTTGGTCCATAAAACTGCAGTAGCCTATACTACATCTTAAAAATATTAAAGTTCTGAACATATTAGATTTTCTTCTGAAAATGAAAGGTTTGTGGTTTGTGAGGTTGTTTTGATTTTGGAATGTGATCTCTCTTCATCATGACTTGTTCCCTCTATAATCATCTCTCTATTACTATAACAGGAAGATATGATATTGGCATTCTCACAGTATAGAGCCATTTGTGTAGAATAAAGAGAATGGATACCCTTTGTCCTTAAACACCAGACCTAAAGTAACATGCTGTACTGTGATGCACTGTTTGGAGTTTAAATAATAGATTGTGTTGTTCATTGATGCAGAAACTCTAAGATAAGGGACTGGAGACAACAACAAGTGTTGATTTCCCCCAAGTTAGAGGTTGCCTCAATGGTTACCAGCTACATTTCACGCAGTGGCGATTTTAGCATGTAAATCTTGGTGGGGCAAAAACCACAAATAAAAGTGGGATGCATGCCAGCAAAACCACCACACAACACAACACTAAACATTACATTAATTACACTATAACGGTGACAAATGGTGCCCACAAACTGTTAGGGCTTACATAAAGCTGTCCCAACAGCAGAGTCCCAACACTTTACCACTGCTACACCTGGCTATCAGCGGAGCCTTGTCTGGCAGCGAAACAGTTTATTCAGCCTCATTTACTGCCTTTTAAAAAAACATAGCTGACATGGCTGACTTGCTTAAACAAATGTGGTTTCTAATGTCAATTGAGATGTACAAACTATGGCATAAGGGGACGACAAGCAGATAAGAGGCAATTCGTAATTTCGATTAAGACATTAATAAGCGAGCTCGGACGGACGTAGTCAATATAACTATTTGTTTAGCACTTTTGAAATGTACAGCGACAGAACTTAGAACATTGGCCATTCTTACAGTGTTCTCCCTGTACACCAAGTCAGAACTGTAGGATAAATAAAGAGGGCATAAAGGCAGACAATGAAAGTGCTTACAAAATTCAATGATTACATTTCTCTAAAACAGGTTATAGGCTACATGTGCACCACCAAGTCAGAACAGTAGGCGAAATTAAAAGGTGTAAATAGACCAAATTATTAGGGTGAGGCACATGGGCTACTAACAGCTTACTACACAACATACACTTAGTATTACTTTCTTAGCTACAGTATACATATCTCCCTGGCATATTACATCATTCATGCAGCAGCATACAAGACATTTTTGGACTCATTTTTGGACTCATTTTTGGACTCACCTTGTCATTGATCTTCAGGTCGTCGCTCTAGAAAGAGGCCCGAGTTCCCTACTTACAATTCCGAGTTGGATGACTGTTCAAAACTCAAGCTCGTTTTTTCTGGAATTCTCAGTTGTCTTGAACTCACTGAAGTTTTCGCAGTTCTGCGACAACAGTTGTTTTGTGCACGGCACGAATCATGCTCATTGACAGGATGGCCAATGTTGAATTTGTATGATTTTAAACTTGGAAAATTTACACTTAATCCAAGATTAGGGACCACACAGCCACTCCACTGAATAGCAGGCTAATGATTGCTTTGCAATGCTTGCAGTTAGCCACTGTCACTGATTCCTTCCAAACCACTCATTGTTGAATTTGCCATTTTCCAACTTATTGTGTAATGTTTATGTCCAATGGCCGATGAGCACCGATACGTTTTATCTATAATTTCTCTTAATTATTTCTTTTCATATGACAAGGATTAAAAAGGATTTGCCAGTAGATTGTCGACTTGATTCATGATATGAATCAAGCGGAGTCAATCACCACCTTCCGGAGACACCTGAAACCCCACCTCTTTAAGGAATACCTAGGATAGGATAAAGTAATCCTTCTAACCCCCCCCCCCCCCTTAAAAGATTTAGATGCACTATTGTAAAGTGGTTGTTCCACTGGATATCATAAGGTGAATGCACCATTTTGTAAGTCGCTCTGGATAAGAGCGTCTGCTAAATGACTTAAATGTAAATGTAATGATGATGACTGCTAGCTAAGATTTTGAAAGTATAATGTTGACATGCTCAGTCCAATCAAAGCTACTGTAGATATAATGTGATTTGACCTCATTTTATCTGTGGCCAATGACCTTGAGCCTTCTTGAATGGGCACTTCTAATGTAACTCTATGGCAGCACCCAGGGGGCTAGAATTTCCGAGGTCTACCCATAGTGTCACGTCCTGACCAGTAAAGGGGTTATTTGTTATTGTAGTTTGGTCAGGATGTGGCAGGGGTGTGTTTGTTTAGAGTGTTTCGGGGTTTGTTGGGCTATGTTCTGTTTTCAGAGGGCTGTTTGTTTAGAGTGTTTCGGGGTTGGTTGGGCTATGTTCTGTTTTGAGAGGGGTGTTTGTTTAGAGTGTTTCGGGGTTTGTTGGGTTATGTTCTAGTATGTCTATTTCTATGTGGTGTTTGTTGGGTTGACCTTCAATTGGAAGCAGCTGCTTCTAGTTGCTTCTAATTGAAGGTCCTATTTAAGAGGGGTGTTTTTCTATGGGATTTTGTGAGTAGTTGTTTCTTGTTTAGCTGTGTGCCTGACAAGACTGTTATCGTCGTTATATTTGTAGACGTGTGTTTTGTTTTGTTTTTCCTTCTTTCTGCCTATTAAAAAGAAGATGAGTATACACATTCCCGCTGCGTTTTGGTCTAATCCTTGCGAAACCCGTGACACATAGACTTGGTGGTGACATACTGTCCACGCGAGTGACAGAACAATGAGCTAATCATGGCACAAGTAGAGAACACCTACGCTCCATATTTTCTGCTGGCTGCCCCACCCCCACAGAAAGCACTGAGCTAGGCTGAAACACCTGCATTTTGGAAAAGAGACCATGTTTGTGTGCAGCTTTATTAACTCAATGCTGATTTTTTTTTTTTACATTGTTTCCAAACTGATATGTGACACGTATTAATGGCAAAAGAAAAAACACTCGAAATGTGGGGCTCAAAACAGGTGCGGTTGCCCTGATTAATGGGTCACCACAGGTTCCAGGAATATTTCATGGGATGGGTTGTGTTATCGCTAGTGAGCTACCAAACACATGGCTGGTGAACATGTTTTCTATATTCCTATCTCTCTCTATATCTCTCAATCCCTTATCGCCATTTCTCATTTTATGCACTGCCCTTATCCATCATTCTCCTTCATACATCTCTCGTTCACCTTTCTCTGTCTGTATCCTTATTCCTCGCTTTGGGCTTGGTTTTCTTTGCACCAATTTGATAACCTGACAACCTCCTCTAATCCTAAAAGCCTAAAGGATTTTGTACTACTAACATAAACACACAAATACACAGTAATACATTCACACAAATAAATCATGCACCACACCAACAAACAAACACACACACACACACATGCTCTCTCACTCTCATGCACAGACCATCAAATCTTGACTAAGATGGCAGCCATCCACAGACCTGCAGGACCCCTAGCTAGGCCAGAGAGGAAGAGGCGAAGTGAGAATGGTTATCTCTCGCCAAAATGTATCCAAAATAAGCACAATGCGTTTCTCTGGGCTTAATATGCAGGCCTGCCTTCTCGCCTTTGGGACAACAGCTCCCATTGTTTGGGCGGAGACCCATATACAGATCTCTGGCTAGGCTAATTCAACCTAGTGGCAGCCTGTGGTGATGTGTTAGAGAGAGGGAGACTGGAAGAGGCCAGGCATTCTGTAAGGCAGTAATCCCAGAGTTGGGTAGCGAAGGAGAAAAAGAATCCATTACCTTGGGCTGGGCTTAACCCCAATCCAAATCCCTAATAATTACACTTGGATGGACTCACATTGGATCATTAAATGTGGGAACTGCAACTCTTTCTGATTCATATTAACCCACACAGGGGCATTTGACCCTTTCACAGGGATTATACTGTAGTGAAATAAAACTGGACAGCTATACAGTACATTGAGCGGGCCTCCCTCTCTCCAACACAAACACACACTATGCAAATCACCTGGCCGATGTCTTGCATACTAAACATCTCTCATTTTCGATAAAAGGAGTTAAAAACCTGTTTTTGATGCAGAGGACAAATATCTTTGTGTGTTTCTGAGTGGGGCGTATAGCTGTGGGAATTGAACATCTGTGTGTGGAGCTGAAAGAATGTATGAGTGTGCTGTGCAGTGGGTTTGATGCAGAGAGAGTTAAGCGTTTGGATGTGGAGAGCTCCTCTAAAGCCCTGGCTCCCGGCTGTTTCCAATCCGCTGCAGTTTCCCTGGATGCCAGCGCAGGCAGGCCCGGGCCAGGCAAGGAAATCAATACCAAACATCAGCTCCAAATAAACCTGGCACTGGACATAATCGACTGTCACACTCTCTCTCCCCAGACGCTTTTCATTTCAATATTTCTCCCAGTATTTGTCTTTCCCTGACATCTGCCAATCTCTTTCTCTGCTTGCCCCGATGTCTGTATCTGTGTCTCTGTTCGTATGTGCCCATCTACTTTTCTGACTTCCTCCAATTGATTTCTGTCTTTTCATTTCCTGTCTAAGAGGGTTAATATTTGCTGAGGTTTCAATAACCGGGATTTGTTGGATTATCCCCCCTGAAGGCCGAATTAGAGAGGCTGTGGCCCCCCCATATAGATATGTCTGATGCAATCCTGGCCACTCACAAATGGGATGCAGCCCCTCCGTCGCAGATATAAAAAGGAATATTTAAGATGGTTTAAGACAATCATTCAAATCCCGGTGCGTCTGCTACTCATATCCAGGCTGATAAAGGGCTGAATAGAAAGAAGTGCTGTTGGAGAGCAGAGGAGTCGTCCCTCAGCCTGCAGAGAGTGTCAGTAATTGGCTTGGAAAAATTGTTTAGGGGAGCGGGAGCCCGAGTGTGTCTCTGGGTGGATGGCAGCCTGCAGCAGCTACATTCATATGGTAACTGGTCCAATGAGCCTGATCCAGGGAGGCAGTTGTGCACATCAAGCATTTCCTTTCCTATCTATTCAGCCCAAATGTTGGTTTTACAGCAGGCTCATTCAAGGGCAGGCACTCGTCTTGTCTCCCAAACCCACAGCAGCTCTGTTATGAAGGACCCTTGGCTCTAGCCGTTGCTCTGTTAGGAGCCTTGGATCCAGGCGAGTTCCAGCATGAGTTTCAAGGAATACCTGGGATAGGATAAAGTAATCCTTCTAACCCCCCCCCTTAAAAGATTTAGATGCACTATTGTAAAGTGGTTGTTCCACTGGATATTATAGGTGAATGCACCAATTTGTAAGTCGCTCTGGATAAGAGCGTCTGCTAAATGACTAAAATGTAAAATGTAAATGTAAATCACCATGGAGCTGTAGCCTTGGAAATGATGACCACACAGAGCACCATGAAGCCTGGGCTTGACCTTCTCAAATGGTATGGACACACGAATGTCTACAGGAAAGGTACACTCTGTCTTGACATGTGGAAGTGCACATTCATATTCATACATTTCTCATTATTCATGAATGCTCTACTACACAATGATGTTTTGGCAGTTGAGCATAATTCATATCACAACACATCACAAGATATCATGTTCTGTCAAAATGTTGCACAAGTCAGCAGCTTGGAAACAACATGAACATGATCATCTCCCTAGCCAGGGTCAGAGAGCTGTGAAGATGAGAGAAAGATGAAAATATTGTCAATTTAATAACACTTTGTTATTCAACGCAGTGGAGTTGAGACTCGAATAGAAATCATGTGTATTTGATTCAGTGTTTAGCATGGTACATAAGGGTTTCCAGGAAATGTTCCTACCAATCAGCAGCAAGACCTTTCACAAGAGCAACATAAAGTCTGTGATCTCAACAACAACCACAGCAGACAGAGACAGTCAGAGAGTTATTTCTAGGACTCAAGCCCAGCCAGGGTTCAAATTCCTGTCCTAACTGACAGCCCTAACTGACTTTGCGCTATAATTGGTGTATTCGATGATTGGATCTACTGTCTAATTCAGCCATAACTTTCATGTGTTCTCTTTGTGCTACTGGGGTAAGAGGATATTTAAGGGGAGCTGTAAAAGCATTCTAAAAACAATGAGGAAACGCTGGTGGAAAAAAATACCTGCCGCATTCATACCTGCAAGAGAGATGTAACAAGACACACTGGGTCATAATAACGGAAGGATGATGATGATTGATGATGATGATGTTGCTGATGATGAGGAGGATGAAGGAGCGACAATAATGGGTTTCTACCGGTTTCTGTGATAATCTCTTTCTAAGAGGCATAAACTTTCAAATGAAGATGCCACAAACATTCCCTCACGGGCCAACTACCGTCTACTCAAAGTGTAATATTGCCTCCTGGTGTTTAGAATGAGCACCACATGACAGGTAAATACAGTGCCTTCAGAAAGTATTCACACCCCTTGACTTTTTCCATATTTTGTAGTTACAGCCTGAATGTATGTTGTGTCGCTGATCTACAGTACACACAATACCCCATAATGTCAAAGTGGAATTTTGTTTTTAGAAATGTTATTTCACATTATCAAACCACATTATGACCATCCATAATATATCTATCTATCTGCTGTATAAGTATACTGTGCTTAGTAGAGCATACCTGTGGGAATGTGAATATATGCAATGTGCTGTGAATATCTTTGAGGGGAGGCTGTGTGTGTGTGTGGGGAGGGGGGGGGTTGCATGTAACATGCTCAGGTTGGATAACATGTAACATGAGGTTCTGTATTTTGTCTTCATCAATGTCTCTTCTCCCTATGTATGAGTTGTTTGCCTGTGTATGTGTGGTGGATACTCCCTCATCTGTGCTGGAGGTCAAGAGTGTGTCTCTATGCTGAAGAGGCTGTTTCTCTCATTTCCTGAAGCATTTGGTATTCTCCGCTCCACACACTGCCATGACGACGGCAGCCCTCCAGACAGCCAGCGAATGGGGTCTCAGTATCTCACTAGAATAGCCCACTGGTAGCTTCTTGACCTACGCTGCTAAAACACACTCACATGTTACATAATACAAATGAGGCCATTATTAGGCTAAACTAATTTCCTCAAAAGTGATTGTTCCACTTATCCCTGAGCACAGTCCTCCTTGGACAATCAAATGCGCTCTCAGACCTGCTTTAGAGAGTAGTGATACATTAGATTGTTATGTCCTGCTGGCTGGGCTGCAACAAGTTTTATGTATGTCTTTACTGAGCATTCATTGTTGTCATGTCAAGATTATGGTATGATGTGTATTCCTGGATACAAACTTCTATGAAGGAAATGTGAATACTAATAATTACAGTTGGCATTTTCAGGTTATTTGAAAACCCTGTTTTGCTTCTCCAGTTTTTTTTAATCAGGAGTACCTAGGCTTTCTCTATGTACTCCTTAATGGACTATGGCATGTTGAATTTGAATTGAGTTTCAATTGGAAGGACCATTGAAAAGGGAATAAGCAATGTGGTGTGACAGGGTTTGTGTGTAATACTTCTATAGAGGAAAAATACATCTTAGAATTTTGATTGAAATTCAGGCATCTTGTGAATAAGGGAATATGTGCAATGCCTTCAAAGTGAAGTGACCTGAATACCATTTGAATGAATTGACCTTGAGATAAAAATGGAAATTGTTGAATTTGAGTGACTGGTATAATGAGACAGCTAATTTTTATTTTGGCAAGTCAGTTGGAAAATGAATAGCCAACACTTAGCACCCTCTATGTAACCAGTTATAGCATGGACATTGCCATTGAGGGCTTCCACCATTTTTAAAGTAGTCAACTGGGTGGAGATTCCTATGGAAGGGGAGCAATCAGCCAATGATCACAGCATTGTCTTCTTCTTCAAATTGGGTACTATGGTTTGCAAATAGCTTTAACGCCGCCATCTAGTGGCCACAAATGAATGACTCAAGAATGTGTTCTGTGCTCCAGCAATGCAGGTGGTGGTAAAATCACCAAAATAATATGTAAGCATTTATCAAACACAAAAGATGAAGAAAATTGACATGACCTGTCTTGAACCTTATCTAACACATTATTAACGTTTTTATCTTCAAATGGGTATAGAATACAACATTTTAGAGTAAACCAAGGGCCTTTTACACCATCATAATTCACTTCCATGTCATTATGTGTTGGGACAGCCTGTGGGACCAAAACTTTTGTGAACTATAAAATGTTTAATATAAAGACAATTTAATATTATGTACACTGGACAAAAATATAAATGCAACATGCAACAATTTCTAAGATTTTACTGAGTTACAGTTCATATAAGGAAATCAGTCAACAGCATCAGTTCCGACTTACCACTCATGTATATAGTAAATAAGTAGTGAAACACATATTATTGAATAGAACTTGTAAGGGAGTGATGAATAGTAAAGAATTTTATGAGGTTTTGGCAATAGACTGCCATCTGGTGGTGACTTGAAACAATTGTATAATAAAATCAAAATAAAATAACATTTTATTGGTCACGTACACATATTTAGCAGACGTTATTGCGGGTGTAGTGAAATGCTTGTGTTCCTAGCTCCAACAGTGCCATAGTATCTAACAATTCACAACAATACACACATTTAAAGGTCAAAGAATGGAATTAAGAAATATATAAATATTAGGACGAGCAATGTCGGAGTGGCATTGACTAAAATACAGTAGAATGGAATACAGTATATACATATGAGATAAGGAAAGCAGTATGTCAACATTATTAAAATTACTAGTGTTCCATGATTAAAGTGGCCAGTGATTCCATGTCTTTGTATAGAGGGCAGCAGCCTCTAAGGTGCAGGGTTGAGTAACTGGGAGGTAGCCGGCTAGTGATGGCTATTTAACTGTCTGATGGCCTTGAGATAGAAGCTGTTTTTCAGTCTCTCGGTCCCAGCTTTGATGCACCTGTACTGACCTTGCCTTCTGGATGATAGGGGGTGTACAGTGGCTCAGGTGGTTGATGTCCTTGATGATCTTTTTGGCCTTCCTGTGACATCGGGTGCTGTAGGTGTCGGGCACCCTCTGGATTGCCCTGCGGTGCAGTTTCCGTAACTGGCGGTGATACAGCCCGACAGGATGCTCTCAATTGTGCATCTGTAAAAGTTTGTGAGGGTCTTAGGGGCCAAGACAAATTTCTTCAGCCTCCTGAGGTTGAAGAGGCGCCGTTGTGCCTTCTTCACCACACTGTCTGTGTGAGTGGACCATTTCAGATTGTCAGTGATGTGTACGCCAAGGAACTTGAAGCTTTCCACCTTCTCCACTGTGGTCCCGTCGATGTGGATAGGGGCATGCTATCTCTGCTGTAACCTGAAGTCCACGATCAGCTCCTGCGTTTTGTTGACGTTGAGGTTATTTTCCTGGCACCACTCCGCCAGGGCCCTCACCTCCTCCCTGTAGGCTGTCTCGTCATTGTTGGTAATTGGGCCTACTACTGTTGTGTCGTCTGTGAACTTGATGATTGAGTTGGAGTCGTGCGTGGCCACGCAGTCATGGGTGAACAGGGAGTACAGGAGGGCATGCACCCAGCATGCACCCTTGTGTTCCCCTGTGCTGAGGATCAGTGAAGTGGAGGTGTTGTTTCCTACCTTCACCCCCCAGGGGCAGCCTGTCAGGAAGTCCAGGACCCAGTTGCACAGGGTGGGGTTTAGACCCATGGCCCCGAGCTTAATGATGAGCTTGGAGGGTACTATAGTCAATGAACAGCATTCTTACATAGGTATTCCTCTTGTCCAGATGGGATAGGGCAGTGTGCAATGCGATGGCAAATGCATCATCTGTGGATCTATTGGGGCGGTAAGCAGATTGAAGTGGGTCTAGGGTGTCAGGTAAGGTAGAGGTGATATGATCCTTAACTACCCTCTCAAAGCACTTCATGACAGAAGTGAGTGCTACGGGGCGATAGTCATTTAGTTCAGTTACCTTTACTTTCTTGGGTACAGGAACAGGAACTATTACAAATGGATGGTCCTTGAAAATAAATATTAGTGCTTGAAAAAGTAGTTGAAAGTCCTTGAATTTGACTTGCCACTTTCTGTACAAACGCTGCTTTGATATTCATCCCTTAAGATTTGCTGTGCCTTTTGAGATACATGTACTTGACAATGGAATGTTGCATGGCTTTTTTTGAAAATTTGAAACCCCCCCTTTTCAATGTAATTCCAAGTCCACCAGCTATGGACCTGTTGTCCAATTTTAATCTTAATTCACTGTAATAAAATCTATATTTTGCGTGGCTTCATTGCTCTATCTAGAACCTTTGGGTGTTATAGTACCCTTTTAAAAGTTATTACATTTCTTCAACTATCTGAATGGGCCTCCTCTCATTGTTCCTTTCCATGTTTTGTCCTCTTCTGAGTTTTTCCTTGCCACTGCTGCTTTGGGATCTCGGCCCTGTTGCTGTAAAGCCCTTTGTGACAACTGTAAAAGGTGATTCATAAATATAACATAAGTTCTCTAACTTTGTCTCCACTGTGGACACGTGTAGCGCCACACAGGGCTTAATTGGGGAATTTTGACAAATTATTTTACCGCACGTTTTATTCAAATTCCGTGGCCCTTGTCTTCTATTTCATAAAGAGTGATGGTGCACTGTGTCGCGAGCGGTATCTTCCACCGAGGACCGGAGGGGTGGGGAAATGCTGCGCCATAGACAGAGGCGTGCGTATTGAGTGCCTTACATCTGTTCTGCTTCTCGAAATGATTTCTTTCTTCGTTTCTCAGCTGTAAGCGCAAGGGACAGTCATCGACAGCTTCACTTGCTTTGTAGACTATTTGTATATTATTTACGCGACTAAACTTGTCTAGCAAATACTCTCATTAAAAATCTCTCTGATCCATAACTTGATTGTTGAAAAGCTTAGATAATGCGGTTGAAAAGCCAACGGTCAATCAATTCACCCATAATGTTAAAAGGACAATGCATGAGAAGGAATAAGAGCGTCTGCTAAATGACAAAAATATACATGTATTAAAATGTAAGGGATTTACTGTATATCGGGATCTACAGTTAGCCTATAAAATGTAGCCTATTCATTAAAGTTACATAAAATGTCAATTTAGCCTATAACGCCTTCACATTTTCGTCTAAGATACTGTGTTAGCCTCTTGTAGTTTTAAACGTAAATTAGGCTAATTATGTTTCTAATGTACACCCCAAAAAGAGAACTAGAGGACATTTCCATAGGTACTGATGGTGTAAAAAAAAATATATTCAAATAATTAGTTGGCTATTACTTACCCAATAATATGAATTCATTACCATTCTCAATATGTCCATTTCGTTCTGAAAATGTTATCACCGTTAAATATCACTTGAAGTTGCAGCGAGAATTGGGAAATAAGAGGAATACAGAATTGATACACACACACACACACACACACACACACACACACACACACACACACACACACACACACACACACACACACACACACACACACACACACACACACACACACAATGAAACATCCCCAATTTTTCGCTTTCGTTTTTGTGATGCAATATGAATTATTGTCCACAAGGTGGGGATATCTGTACATGGATATAACAGCCTACTTTTGTGTGGAGGTCTAGAGTTCACTTTCATACAGTTACATGTAGGTCTGTTTAGTGTAAATAATATCTCATGGATTATTGTCAAATTTAGATTATGACATTTTTTTTCTCAATTAATGGTTGTAACTTAACTACATTTCTCAGTCACTGGTCATTGACCAGTTGAGCCATATTACTCAAATCAGATACTGCTGTAGATAGTATATGTTCAGTTAGTGGAATTCTAATCAGGTGTCAATCTAGTACTTCTCTGTATGTTTGTCATATCAAATGGACTCCAGGGTGGCGATCAGTAGGGCTTGGAACAGACATGAGGCTTCTGCCATTGTGCCCTCCTGAACACGACCCATCTCTCTATGTGTTACTCTCTGATTAAATTAACAATGCAATGTTTGCTCTAGTGACCCAGGCCTGCCCAGTCCTGGTCCTGAGGGCAGAACACTTCTGTTTTTTGTTTCTACCTGGTAGTTAATTGCTGTCACTGCATGTCCCAGGTCTGAAATAGTCCCTGATTAGAAAGAGAGGATGAAAACCAGAAGTGTTTCGGGCACTCCAGGACCAGAATTGGGAAGCCCTGCTAGTCAATTGCATGCTATTCACACACGCTAATAGGTTTTTAATTTCTCTTGACAGTGGATGGCAGGTAATGAGAGGTGAAAAATGTCGAAGCTTTTGTATACACCCTATAAGACACCTACAATCGAGTAGCGCGTTCTGTTGGCCAATAGCAGAGAGCGATACATCCACACCTTGGACAGGGTGTGTCATAGGAGAAGAGGACAGAAGATGAAGTGTCAGCTGTAGCCAATGGAAGTCATGGTTTGATTGACTTGCAGAAGATGATTGTCCAACGAAGCCAATAGCCTTCAGGATGAGGTAGGTGTCCAAATCTGCTAAGCCAATGGGAAGGGATGTATTATCACAAGTTAAACTGATACTGCGAGATTTCGAGATTTAAGTCGTTTAAAAAATATATATATATTTTACCCAGAGTCAGATAAACTCATGGATACCATTTTTATGTCTCTGCGTGCAGTTTAGAGATGATTGAAGTTAGCATATCGTTAGTTTAGCGCAATTACTGGAAGTCTCCAAGCCAGCTCCTCTCAAAAGTAGTGAAATAGACCTTCTAACTACTTCAAAGTTTGGTGGTTAGTCATTTATAGTCTTACAAAGCTATACATAGTAATCAATATTTTATAAATTTGTTCATTTGACTGATAATCCTAAGAAATGAGATTCTATCCACTTCCTCATTCTTTCCCTGTTGTCACATAGATTTATAGAGATCACGTTATGGCGTCTGAGAGCGCATGGGCAGCGCTATTGAGACAGATGCAACGTTGCAATCTCTATCCCCAAAGACAAACCTAAAATGTCATCGCTCTAAAGAAAAGGGAACTAACAAAAGGGTCACTTCTACAAACAAACCAAAAAAGAAGGGGTTTTATAAGGGTTTCTGAGAAAAACTTAAAGTTGGCAAAACAACTAGCAAAGGCGTCCTAAAAGACACCCACCATGGGTGCCCACTAAATGTGCCTCAGAAAAGATAGTGGGAAAAAGGAAAAGCCCACTAAAACTTAGGATAGGGAGTAACAAAGAAGATGGACCAAACTAAACAGTGGAAAACACCAGACTCAGGCTTTGTTTCGCTACCTAAAGTGGAAAAGCTGTAAATCGTCTCCTCACCAACTGATGCGATAGGCCAGCAGGTCTTAAATACCAACTGGGCCTGACTAACGAGGTGACTCCAATCAGTGCGTGCCAACGTGCTTCATAGAATGGCACTGCAATGAATAGATGGTATTTTGTGGGGGTTTTTGCGCTGATCTTAACTTTTGTATATATTGTTTCTGGCATAATTTCCTATGACCGAAAATATCTTATGGACATCAGAACAGCAATCACTAACCTCGATTTGGATGAAGATTTCTACTTCAACAAGTCAGTGGCGAAGGACATACAAGCACATTAGTGAGATCGGGCACATTTGTTGGGCGATTAGGCCTGACTCGCAGTCAGTGTTCCATTTCCTCCCAAAGGTGTTCGATGGGGTTGAAGTCAGAGCTCTGTGCAGCCCAGTCAAGTTCTTCCACATCGATCTCAACAAACCATTTCTGTATGGACCTTGCTTTGTGCACGGGGGCATTGTCACGCTGAAACAATAAAGGGCCTTCCCCAAACTATTGCCACAAAGTTGAAAGCACAGAATCGTCTAGAATGTCATTGTATGCTGTAAGATTTGAAAAACCTTGAAAAACAGCCCCAGACTATTATTCCTCCTCCACCAAACGTTTACAGTTGGCACTATGCATTGGAGCAGGTAGCGTTCTCCTGGCATCCCCTAATCCCAGATTCGCCAGATGGTGAAGCGTGATTCATCACAACAGAGAAAATGTTTCCACTGCTCCAGAGTCCAATGGCGGCGAGCTTTACACCACTCCAGCCAACGCTTGGCGTTGCGCATGGTGTCTTAGGCTTGTGTGCAGCTGCTCGGCCATGGATACCAATTTCATGATGCTCCTGACGAACAGTTTTTGTGCTGACGTTGCTTCCAGTGGCAGTTTGGAACTTGGTAGTGAGTGTTGCAACCGAGGACAGACTATTTTTACGGACTGCAGCACTCGGCAGTCCCGTTCTGTGAGCTTCTGTGGCCTACCACTTTGCGGCTGAGCCATTCTTGATCCTAGACGTTTCCACTTCACAATAACAGCACTTACAGCTGACCGGGGCAGCTCTAGCAGGGCAGAAATTTGACGAACTGACTTGCTGGAAAGGTGGCATCCTATGACGGTGCCATGTTGAAAGTCACTGAGCTCTTCTGCCAATTCGCTATGGAGATTGTATGGCTGTGTGCTCAATTTTATACACCTGTCAGCAATGAGTGTGGTTGAAATAGCCGAATCCACCAATTTGAAGGGGTGTCCACAGACTTTTGTATATATAGTGTATCTTGATTAGATATGTATTCAACTCCCTGAGTCAATACATGTTAGTCACCTTTGGCACCGATTAAAGCTGTGAGTCTTTCTGTGTAAGTCTCTAAGCTTTGCACACCTGGATTGTACAATATTTCCCCATTATTCTTAAAATACATCTTTAAACTCTGTCAAGTTGATTGTTGGTTGACATCCGTCTTCAAGTCTTTCCATAGATTTTAATGCCGATTTAAGTCAAAACTGTAACTAGACACTGAATATTCCTGAGTGGACGTCTTTGTAAGCCACTCCAGTGTATATTTGGCCTTGGTGTTTTCGGTAATTGCCCTGCTGAAAGATGAATTTGTCTCCCAGTGTCTGTTGGAAAGCAGATTGAACCAAGTTTTCCTCTATAATTGTGCCTGTGCTTAGCTCTATTCTGTTTCTTTTTATCCTAAAAAAAAACTCCCTAGTCCTTACTGATGACAAGCATACCCATAACATGATGCAGACAGCACCATGCTTGAAAATAGGAAGAGTGGAACTCAGGGATGTCTTGTGTTGGATTTGCCCCAAACATAACGCTTTGTATTCAGGACAAAACGTTAATTTCTTAGCCAAATGTTTTGCAAAATTACTTTAGTGCCTTATTGCAAACAGGATGCATGTTTTGGAATATTTTTATTCTGTACAGGCTTCCTTTTTTTCACTCTGTCATTAATGTTAGTATTGTGGAGTAACTACAATGCTGTTCATCCGTCCTCAGTTATCTTCTATTTTTATTTTTACATTTATTTATTTCACCTTTTATTTAACCAGGTAGGCCAGTTGAGAACAAGTTCTCATTTACAACTGTGACCTGGCCAAGATAAAGCAAAGCAGTGCGACAAAAACAACAACACAGATTTACACATGGGATAACAAACGTACAGTCAATAACACAATAGAAACATCTATATACAGTGTGTGCAAAATGTAGTAAGATTAGGGAGGTAAGGCAATAAATAGGCCATAGTGGCAAAATAATTACAATTTAGCATTAACACTGGAGTGATAGATGTGCAGATGATGATGTGCAAGTAGAGATGCTGGGGTGAAAAAGAGCAAAAATAAATAACAATATGGGGATGAGGTAGTTGGGTGGGCTATTTACAGATGGGCTATCAAAACCATTAAACTTTGTTTTAAAATCACCATTAGTCTCATGGTGAAATCCCTAAGCGGTTTCCTTCCTAATAACCATGTGCAAACAAATGGATATTCAATGTATGCTTTTTTTTACCCATCTACTAGTTGGTTTCCTCCATTTGGAAAACCTCCCTTGTCTTTGTGTCTTGAAATTCACTGTCTCGACTGAGGAACCTTACAGATAATTGTGTGTGAGGTACAGAGATGGGGTACTCATTGAAAAATCATGTTAAACACCATTATTGCACACATAGTGAATCCATGCAACTTATGTGACTTGTTAAGCACATTACTCATTTATTTATTTAGGCTTGCCATAAAAAAAGAGTTGAAGACTTTTTGACTCAAGACATTTCTGCTTTTACTCTTTTATTAATTTGTAAACATTTCCAAAAACATAATTCCACTTTGACATTATGGGGTATTGTGTGTAGATCAGTGACACAAAATCTTAATTTAATCAATTTTAATTTCAGGCTGTAACACAACAAAATGTGGAAAAGTCTGAATAATGAATAATGTAATGTATTCAAATAACTTTTTTTTTTTTAAGTAAAGCTCAGAAGATTTGAAACAGAGGGAACATTTCACTTTTTATACAGTGCCTTCGGAAAGTATTCAGACCCCTTGATTTTTTTCACATTTGTTGTGTTCAGCCTGAAATTAAAATTATTCAAATTAATATTTTGTGTCACTGATCTATTTTATTCTAAAATTGATGAAATCATTTTTTGCCCCTCATCAATCTACACACAGTATCCCATAATGACAAAGCAAAAGCAGGTTTGGAAATGTTTTGCTAATTTATTCAAATTAAAAACTGATGGAGGACACTTGTTCTTGGGGACCTTCAATGCTGCAGAAAGGTTTTGGTACCCTTCCCCAGATCTGTGCCTCAACACAATCCTGTCTCGGAGCTCTACAGATAATTCCTTCGACCTCGTGGCTTGGTTTTTGCTCTGACATGCACTGTCAACTGTGGGACCTTATATAGACTGGCATGTGCCTTTCAGGTGGACTCCAATCATGTAGAAACATATCAAGGATGATCAATGGAAACAGGATGCACCTGAGCTCAATTTCAAGTCTCATAGCAAAGGGTCATTTTAATAAATTTGTAAACATTTCAAAAAAAAAAAATGTTTTTGATTTATCATAATGGGGTATTGTGTGTGGATTGCTGAGTTTATCCATTTTGGAAAAGGCTGTAACATAACAAAATGTGGAAAAAGTCAAGGGGTCTGAGTACTTTCCAATGGCACTGTATTTTCCTATTATACTTATTCCCTCGAGACGAGTTCAAACAAACCTTACATATCCGATATGGCAACACATGCAGCCAAACAAATTCTTGCCAGGTCTACTCACTGGCTAAACACAGAATATAATTTGTCTACCCACCCTCGATAAACAGTCAGCCACCAAGTTCTTTACCACGGACATGACAGATTAAGAGGAAACTCCTTCAATATCAGACCCCAGCTAAGGAGTCAGCAATTTGTGGAACTAGTCTTTTACAGGAATACGAGAGGATTATGATTGGTATAGACCACTAGAGGGATAGAGACCTTGCCTGACGACTCAAACGGATTTCTTCCGCTTCTATATCGTTCGCTACATACTTCAGTCAGAGACTTCCATCATTGAAGTAGTTTATGGTGATGTGTCAAAATGAGTTTTTTTTTAACTAATCAGTATCAAAGCCAATGACAATTTTTAAAAATGCCCCTTTACCCACCTGTGTTCTGGCCCAACCCAACAGTTTCTGGGACCAATCAGACGCTCTAAATGTTATGGGGAGTGGAACCCAAGAGCAGACTCAGACGAGAAAACTGAGATTAAGTAACCAAAGGTATTTATTGACACACAGGGGGAGATGGAGTGCAGGTCAGGGGAAGCGGATTGCTGGAAACTAGGTGCGGAGGCTGAGGCTGGAGCAAGAGGGGTTGAGACAGGGTGAGCCGGTCCAGAAGGGAATCGAAGGGAGTAGTAGATTGGGGAGTAGTAGAAGGGTGTACTAGAGTAGAGTGGTAGAGTAGTAGAGTGGGGAATCCAGGATATAGGAGCAGGATGACGAGACATGGGACTGGAGACAGGGACCAGAGTCAGAGCGGGCAGAACTGTAGCAGAGAGGAAAACAGGATCACCCACAGAGAGAGGGAGAGGGTACTGGGGGAGTGGCGACAGGTCAAGGAGACACAGGATGAGCAGTAGAGGGCGTTGCAGGAGCAGATGTGACAGTACCCCCCTCTACGGGCACCTGACTAGGCTTATCTGAGTGTATAGAAATCCCGTAAGAGCGAGGGGTCCTGAATGTGATGGCGGGGAACCCAGCAGCACTCCGCAGGCCCATATCCCTCCCAGTCCACCAGGTACTGCCAGCCACGACCCTGACGGAGCACGTCCAGAAGCCACCGGATGGTATAGGCAAGATGGTCATCGATAAGCCGAAGGGGTGGAGGAGCTGCTGCAGGAGGAGACGGGACTGGAGCAAACAGGTTTAATCAGGGATACATGGAAGGTAGGATGGATCCTGAGAGAGGCTGGGAGTTCAGGCGCACCGCAGAGGGGTTAATGACAGTCAATTTCAAAGGGACCAATGAATCGGGTGGGAAAGTTTCTTTGATGTCACCTTCAATGGCAGGTCCTTCAATGAGAGCATACATTTTGACCCGGGGTGTAGACTGGAGCTGAGGCCCGGTGATGGTTGGCTTGGGACTGGGTCCTGTCAGAGGCACGAAGGGCAGCCCAGGCCTTCCTCCAGGTACGGTGACAACGGCGCAGATGGTCCTGGACAGAGGGAACCACAACCTCTTGGGCGGGGAACGGGGGGGTGGTTGGTAACCCAGAGCACATTCAAAGGGTGACATACCTGATGAGGCGTTGGTGAGGGTGTTGTGGGCATATTCAACCTAGGGTAGCGGAGCACTCCAGGAGGAAGGGTTAGCAGGAGTCACGCAGTGTAGGGCAGTCTCCATCTCTTGGTTGGCCCGTTCGGTCTGGCTGTTGGTCTGGGGATGATATCCAGAAGAAAGACTGACATTGATACCAAGAGCTGAACAGAAGGATCTCCATATCTGGGAGGTAAACTGGGGTCCTCTGTTGGAAACGATGTCTGTGGGGATGCCATGCAGACGAAACAAATGGGATACTAACAGGTCCGCATTCTCCCTGGAGGACGTGAGCTTGGAGAGGGAAATGAATTAAGCCATTTAGGATAACCTGTCAATAATGGTGAGGATGACAGAGTTACCCGTAGATAGGGGAAAGCCAGTGACTAAGTCCAGAGCTATGTGTGACCAGGGGCGACTGGGTATGGGAAGAGGGCGGAGCAGACCAGAAGTGGGTTTAGTGGAGGTATTTTTTCCAGGCACAAACCAAACAGGCTGAGACAAACTCCCAGATATCTCTCCATGGTGGGCCACCAAAAGCGCTGACGCAGGAAGACGAGGGTCCTGTTCATTCCAGGGTGGCAGGTGAGGTGGTCCCACTGAAGAACATCAGGGCGAACACAATCTGGAACAAACAGAGCATTACTAGGACCGTTACCCGGGTCAGGCTGGTTCTGCTGAACCTGGCGGATACGGGACTCGATCTCCCAGGTGACGGCGGCAACGATGCAGGTGGATGGCAAAATGGCTTCTGGCTCGGTACCCGTGTTGTCGGTCGTGAACTGGCGAGAGAAAGCATCAGGTTTGGTATTCTTCAAACCAGGGCGATGAGTGAGTGTGAAATTGAATCTACCGAAGAACAAGGCCCACCTGGCTTGCCGGGAGTTCAGACGTTTGGCAGTCTGGATGTAGGACAGGTTTTTATGGTCACTCCACACGATGAAGGGGGTTACAGAGCCCTCCAGCCAGTGACGCCATTCTTCCAGAGCCAGCTTAACTGCCAGGAGTTCCCGGTTTCCAATGTCAAAATTCCTCTACAGGTGAGAGCTTACGGGAAAGAATGCACATGGGTGGACCTCCTGATCAGAGGCGGAACCTTGAGACAGAACCTACCTCGGTGTCAGAGGCGTCCACCTCCACGATGAACTGGAGTTCTGGGTCGGGCTAAGCAAGGACTAGAGCAGAGGTGAAGCGACGCTCGAGTTACAGGAATGCTGCCTCAAGAGTCCAGTGGAATGGAGTGGAGGTGGAGGTGAGAGTGGTGAGAGGTGCAGCCAGACGGCTGTAGTTGCGGATGAAACGCCTGTAATAAATTTGCCAACCCCAGGAAATGCTGAAGCTGCTTCAGGTTGGAGGGCGTAGGCCACTCTGTGACTGCCATGACCTTGGCGGGGTCCATACGTAACTGTCTCGGTGCAATAATATAACCCAGGAAAGACACTGTGGCAACATGGAACTCTCATTTTTCAGCTTTAACAAAAAGCTTATTCTCCAACAGCCGTTTAAGAACTTGGCGAATGTATTGCTGGTGAGCCTCAGGGTCCTTGGGGGGGGGAAAAAATCAGGATGTCATCTAAATAGATAAAAACGGAGCGTCCAATCACATCCCTCAGCAAGTCATTGACTAGGTTCAGGAAAACAGCAGGGTTGTTAGTAAGACCAAAAGGCATGACCAAATACTCAGTGACCAAGTGGTGTGTTGAATGCAGTCTTCCACTCTGGACAAGCATGTGGATGAGATGCAGAAGGACAAAGGCACTGAAGAAGATTTCACATTTACATTTTTAGTAATTTAACAGACGCTCTTATCCAGAGCGACTTACAGTAGTGAATGCATACATTTTATGCATATTTTTTTTTTGTACTGGCCCCCCGTGGGAATCGAACCCACAACCCTGGCATTGCACACACCATGCTGGCATTGCAAACACCATGCTTTACCAACTGAGCCACAGGGAAGACTGTTAAGGAACATGCAACCCTACCTACCCTCTCCCTCTGACGCTCACTGAGACGGTTGTCGATGCAGATAGCAAGAGAGATGAGTTCATCAAATCCATCAGGCTCATCCCTGGACACCAACTCATCCTTGAAGGTCTCAGTGAGCGCGTTCCGGAATGCTCCCTGAAGGGCCTCCTCATTCCAGCCACCTCCATCAGCAAGGGTGCGAAACTCACATGCCATCTCAGCAACACTATGGGGGCCTTGGCGGAGAGACAGGAGTCGTTTAGCGGCAGCCTTACCACAGACCGGGTGGTCGAAGACTTTCTTCCATGAATCTGGAGTAGGAGAAGCAGATGGGGGACTGTCTCTCCCACACCGCCGTGACCCAGGAAAGCACTGCTCCAGGGAGGAAGCCAATCAAAAAGGAAATCTTGGCCCGTTTGCTAGCATAAGAGTAGGGCTTTTGCTCAAATACTAGTGAACATTGTACCAAAAAGGCTCTGCAAGCTCCGAGGTTGCCATCGTAACGCACAGAAGTCGGAACAAATGGTTCCCGGAGCGGAGGAGAATGACTTGGAACTGGTTGAGAGCTCTGGGCGAAGGGTCGGCCCTGTAGGTCAGACAGGCTCTGTGAAAACTCCTTGATGTGCTCCAGAAGGGTCTTCAGGGCTTGGTCATGTTGCTCGAGCAGGGCGCCTTGGCTGACGAGGGTTTGGTGGAGAGTAGCAGAGTCTGCTGGGTTTATCGTGTCGGCCAGATCATACTGTAATGCGGAGTGGAACAGGGGAATCCAAGAGCAGACTCAGATGAGGAGACTAGGATGAAGTAACCAAGGTATTTATTGACACACAGGGGGGAGATGGCGTGCAGGTCAGGGGAAGCTCAGGCGGGTTGCTGGAAACCAGGTGCGGAGGCTGAGGCTGGAGCGAGAGGGGTTGAGACAGGGTGAGCAGGTCCGGAGGGGAATCCAAGGGAGTAGTAGAGTGGGGAATCCAGGACAGAGTAGCAGGATGACGAGACGTGGGACTGGAGACAGGGACCAGGGTCAGAGCAGGCATAACTGTAGCAGAGAGGAATACAGTGTCAGGCAAGGAGAACAGGCACAACAGGATCTGACTAGTAACAAACGGCTAGAAACGTAGATTGACTCAGCAGAGTTTACAATCTGGCAGCATGGAAGTTGCAGGGCTGAGTATTTGTAGAGGTCTTGATTATGGAACAGGTTGCAGCTGGTGGGGATCTGCTCTGACTCCAGCACACCTGTCACCGCCCACACAATCACACACACACACACAGAGAGAGCGGGAGAGGGAGAGAGTACTGGGTGAGTGGCGGCAGATCAAGGAGACACAGGATGAGCAGTAGAGGGCGTTGCAGGAGCAGATGGGACACTAAAATGGATTTTTATTCCAGAAATCGTCAGATGTAGTCAGATCCAGACTTATTGCAGAGAAGAAACTAACATCCATAGGCGTGATGTAGCGTTTGGCCAGAGCAAGGAGTTTGGGAAGCCAGGCAAGTAGAGACCGACACATAAACCACAAAGTGATGAAGAGCCAGGATTAAACATTAACAAATTAATAAAATATTGATTACTGTGTATAGCTTTGTCAGACGATAAATGACCAACCACACAGCTTTGGAGTAGTTTGAATGTATATTTCTCTGCTTTTGAGAGGAGCTGGCTACTGTACCGGTAGACTTCCAGCTATTGCGCTAAACTAACGACATCCTAACTTCAATAATCTCCAAACTGCTCGCAGAGACATAAAAATGGTATCCATGAGTTCTTCTGACTCTGGGTAAGTAGAAAACTACCTACATCTTGAAATCTCGCAGTATCCCTTTAAAGAGATAGCTCAACCAAATGATGAATATTACTCAAATAGTCTATGATTGTGTGATCCACATTCCTGTGTACACAAACAGACACTATTTGCTTCCTTTAGCATTGATGTCCAAAATAAACAAATCCATGATAGTAAATTAAGCAAGCTCTCATTTGCATTCACAAATCATCTCTTGCTACAAGTATCTATTCTTCAATTTCTACAATATATTCACCTCCACAGATTCATAATACTGTGTCTGAATGCACAGCATTTCACCATCCACATTATGCAGCCACAGCACAGCAGCCACTATGCTATATGCAGTATGAATAGTGTATACAAATAAGTAGCCACTTGATTTGCTTTTCAAGATGGCCAAGTGGTCGAAAGGGACACATAACATTCAAGCTGTGTGTATGTGTGAGTGCCAGGGAGAGGTTCCATGTTACACGACTCACACATGGAGAGTGTAATGTTCAGTTTCCATGGTGAAAATGGAATCCAGCTCTGCGGCAAGGCCTGCTGATTGGCTGATATGCCCACTTGGGGTTGTGCTGTGAGAAGATGGCTGGCCAATAGGGTAGAGACAGCATTGGGGCTGTTGCTAAGGGGAGTCAGCTGGACTCATTGGAATCTACTCTCTCTCTCTCTCTCTCGCTCTCTCTCTCGCTCGCTCTCTCTCTCTCCTTCTGTATTTTTCACTGACTCTCCCTCTCTCTCTCTGTCCTTCAGACGGTATGTGTCTATCTACTGCTCTTACTCTCTCTGTGTCTCTGGTGTATTGGTTGATTATGGGTGAGGTGAGGAGAAGGGGCCAGTGAGAGGCAGCTCTAGAGGGTATGGGCTATGAGTCATGTAACCAAGACCCTCCCTACATATACCCAGTGCCCCCCGCCCCGCCTCCCCCGGACCATGTAGCAGTCACCTGACATCCTGTGGGTCCAGTGCTGCTGGCCTGGTCAGCCGTCCTCTACGACTTATTGGTTATCCCTCATTCCAATGTCTCTGCCAGAGCCCTGCACATAATCACCTCTCTCCGGATTAATCACACAGACATACATTTTTACACAGCCATCAGAGGACAGTCTGTGCAGCCTCCTACTTTGCCAGTATGACTCTATATTCCTCCAATATATTGTCTGCAAATGATTTATCGTGACACATGTAATGTCTTACCCTCTGACATAATTGAAGTCCCAGTCATTAGCTTCCCATGGCACTTTATTGCTCTCTTGTGGCGCTTTTACACTGAAGGTTTTGTGAGCTCACGCAGTATTCGAGACAAGATTCAGGGCATGTAAATCTTATGTTTGGGAAAAAAAAGGGGTCCTTTGTGGCTCAGTTGGTAGAGCATGGTTCTTGCAACAACAGGGTTGTGGGTTCAATGCCAATGGGGGACCAGTATGAGAAAGTATTAAAATCTATGGCCTCTGATTTAATAGTGTCTGCTAAATGACTAAAATGTAAAGTGTTTGTCTCATACAGTATGGAAGGAGAGAGTTAGTCCCTCTGATTGGAGCACAATACAACTGATTCCAACACTTGAAAACAGTAAGGGGACAGTAGGAGCATTGCTTAGAGGGCAAGTTCTTTAAATAAATGTATTGATGGAAAGCTTTACAGTTGTCCTTACTGAGTATGGATGATGCTGTATGATTTGGGAAATATCTGCCAGAGAGAAAATGGAGTCTTTGCTACCTCATTGTGGTGGTTTAAAAATAGCTTCTAGTTCTGTTGGCTTTATTCCAAATACACACACACACACCCTCTATCTTTCATTGGTGAAGTTTGTTTTGCATGTCCTGGTGCCCCGGGTGGGAGGAGATTTCAGTTAAGGACCAATGGAATCGTCTAAAATGAACAAACTTCTCCCATCCGGGGCACCGGGCAATGCAAAACGAACTTGCCCACTCTGTCTTTGTCCCCTCCTCCTTTTAATGTTGGATGATTGACAGGAGACCCTCCTTCCTCATTGGCTGGTGTGAATTAAATGGCGGTGTGTGGCCCCGCCCCTCCGGTCTCTGCACGTGGATCAGTCTGGTGTTAGAGCCTGAGCATCAGAGAGGAGAGGAAACCAGGAGAAGAGGAGAGGGACGAGAGAAAGAGGAGAGGATTGGGGGAGACGAGGAGGAGGACAGAGGAAAAGGGAGAGGAGCCAAGGGGTGAAAACAAAGGAAATAACAGGTAAAACAAGAAATGTGTGTATGTGTGTGTGTACAGTAGGTGTGCAATTGTGTATGCCTTTTTGCAAATATTGTTATAGTACATCTATTGGTGTTTGTGTGTTGGGACATGTCTGTAAGTCTGTGTTCATATCTGACTACAGCACAATGCACAAACTGTAGCTTAATGTGTACATACTGTATTCTGTCTATGTCTGCAGATTGTGCAGCACAGTTAACCATGCACACCCACACACATGCATATGCACACAGACCCACACACACACTGTTCATAAACACAGTCAGCTGATTTGTCTCTAAGCCTCTGTTTAGACTCAGGCATCGACTTGTACTTTATAACAATAGTGTTTTTGGTCTGTGTTGATGAGTGTGTTTGGTTGCTGTGACACGGTAGTAAAACAGAGATGGTAACCTTATATTCCAGTGCTGGAGGTGAAGAACATAGTGTCAATAGAAAGCTTTCCCATAGGGAATGCTGCTTGCCAGTTTATTCCTAAAAGATGTTATGGGGTTAAAATGAATTGGATATACCCAGTGTATTGTTCAGAAGTTTAATGACAATGCAGGCCTTTTAGATTCAAGTTTGCCAGAGGTTTTCCTAGTGTGCAGAGCCCAAACAGGGAGCCTGATAGTGGGCTAAAGGCGATGGTGTCTTCCTTGTGCTAAAAATGGTTGGGCATTGTTGACCCACATTTAGTGCAGTATTTATACAGTACAGTGACTCACTCTCCTCTGGTGGCTGAAAATAGAATGAGTAAAGAATAGCCATCTTTCCCCTCGTTAAATCACAACAACTCACCCACGTGGATACTAACACCCTAACACACACTCTGGGCATCAGGATGCGTTTCTTCTGTGGTCCACCACTGGTCACCAACCAGTACACCCAACCACTTGACCATGCTGATTCTATTATGAGGTTAATGTTCAGCACACACACCAGCTGTCTGTTTTAATTTCCTCCCAAATAGGTTCCAGGTGGTCAGATTTGTGTGGGTGTTTGTGTTTCATTGCAGGAATTTAGTGGTAAATGTTTGTATTTGTTATTAGAGGCTGGGGTTAGAGGTCAGTAGGCTGGGGTTAGAGGTCAGGGGTGAGGGGTCAGTGTGATGGCTGTCTGAGGACACAGCCCCTCCACCACCCTGCAGTGTCACAGATAATACAGTGCCTGCCATGCCAATGCATGTTCCTAGTGATTATCACCATGACAACCAGCCCTTTGGATGTACTCGCCCAGACACACTTTCTCTGACACACGTTAACACACACACACACAGACACGTTCCCTAACACACAACCACACACACACTGCTTCACTGTTGTCGTCTTTGAAATGCCACCTGGTCTGTTGGTGTTGTTGCCACCTGGTCTGTTGGTAAGAAAAAGACACTCACCTCCGTCCCCCCTGTTCCAAGCCTGCAGTGGTACATTCCAGTACCCCTCTGAGGTCTGTGCTTTCTGGAGCATACAGAGGAAGAAGCCTCCATTTTGGAGAGAAGGAGAAGGTAGATGTGGGAAAGAAGGGGACGGAGAGCAGAGCTGTAGAAAGTTCTTTTTAGAAAAACTATTTATATTCATCTCATGCTTTCTGCTTTGTGTCAACTCAGGTCAGCATCAGCCTTTACATTGTCTTACAAACATGGATTACCTACAGTAGGCTACATACACATCAGTGTTTGTGGTGTTGAGGGTGTATGTGTCAGTTTGTCTGTTTGCTACCATGTCTGTCTGTATTTCAGGCTGATTTCTGTAGTTATGTATTATAGGTCTGACTGAGAAGTAGGGGAACAAAATGTCAGTACATTTTCCAAAATTCCCAGGTTTTTCAGAAATCCCAGTTGGAAGATTCCCGATCAGCAGGAAATCCTACAACCAGGATTTCTGGAAAACCTGGGCAATTTGAGAACGTTACCAGAATGTTGCAACCCTAAGTACTGAGAAGTGAAAGCCCTCACTTTCCCAGCTCTCTCTCTTTCAGTTTGTTCTATTAGGTGTGATCAGAGCCAGGTGTGGTGTGGTGCTGCAGCTCATCCCCCCATATAAGATAGTATCATTGTGATTCCTGCACTGACTGTAGAGGCTCCGCCATGTTCACCCACACAGAGGGAAACACATCTGCATTGGGTTGCTATGCCACCAGCAGGCTGATACAAACACATTGTTCAGTGTGTCTGTGTAGTGTAACAGGGTGAGGATTATTGCTGTATTGGAATCAGTTGTCTCTGCCTCTTTGGTTGAGGCACACTACTGTTCTTGAGTCATTTTCAGAAAAGTTCAAAGCCAGGGTTTGACAGTGCAAAGACATTTTGCTTTAACCTCAATATTTTTGCAAACTTTGAGACTATTGTCTATTGAGGCAACTAAAATAGGAGAATTGTAAGCATATGACTTCCATTGGCAGATGTCTATTGTGCTCAGTGTTAATCTGCACCATGGCTGGTTGGTCACTGAGGCCAACATGTCTTCTAGTATAAACTCATTCTGAAGGAGTGGGAGGGACAGTCTCACCCCTGGAGCTGGCACCTGACTTGAGAGAGGAGATAGGAAGAGAGGGAAAGGGAAGGGATGGAGGAGAGGGAAAATATAGATAGTGGATGAGGAGGAGTTGACTAAGAACAAGGTTATTCAGGAAAGGAATGTAACTGGTTTAGTATTGTGATGGAATAGTAAGTTAGTGGAGCAGGGCTTCTTGCAGCAGCGGGGGATCTTCAGTTCTTTATGAACATCTAAAGGCCCACATCACAGTTTAGAGGCGACTTATCCTCTTAGATGTTTTTCTTTCCAAAGCAGATGTTAAAAAGAGATGCAATTAATAACAGATTTTAGACAGTTTTCCCTTTTCATCACCCACATAACACAACCCACATAACACAACCCACATAACAACATCTGGACTAATGAATGGGTAATAATAATGGGAATGTCATAATAACATTGACACTTGTATATCTCAAGGGCCATTTACACACACACACACACACACACACACACACACACACACACACACACACACACACACACACACACACACACACACACACACACACACACACACACACACACACACACACACACACACACACACACACACACACACACACACACACACAGAGAGAGAGTCAGAGAGAGTGTCAGAGAGATGCACAATCACACTCCCTCTGCACTCAAATCCACACGCTAATTGAAAAACAAGTCAGTCGCCAGAGCATACAAACCTT
The DNA here is from genome assembly GCF_965601325.2 of Salmo salar. Taxonomy (NCBI): domain Eukaryota; kingdom Metazoa; phylum Chordata; class Actinopteri; order Salmoniformes; family Salmonidae; genus Salmo; species Salmo salar. The sequence continues at coordinate 104,066,765 of NC_138301.1, forward strand.
CCTTATGCTTTCATTTCCCTAGAAACTGGTGTATGCATGCACAAACACACAGACATACACAAATGTACACACACACACACACACAAATAGCAGGGGGATGCAGACAGTCAGGTGCAGCCCTCACACACACACACACAAGCACACAGTGAAGGAAAGGTGTCTCTGTAAGGCAGAGTCTTGATCTTGACTCTGGGGTAAATTATATCATTTGTTGCCAAGGATACAGTATGAGAGAGAGAGAGAGTGAGAGAGGCAGACATGTGGAGAGAGAGTGAGAGAGAGGCAGACATGTAGAGAGAGAGAAAGTGAGAGACAGACATGTGGAGAGAGAGTGAGAGAGAGGCAGACATGTAGAGAGAGAGAAAGTGAGAGACAGACATGTGGAGAGAGAGTGAGAGAGAGGCAGACATGTAGAGAGAGAGAAAGTGAGAGACAGATGTGGAGAGAGAGAGAGAGAGAGAGAGAGAGAGAGAGAGAGAGAGAGAGAGTGAGAGACAGACATGTGGAGAGAGAGAGAGTGAGAGACAGACATGTGGAGAGAGAGAGAAGGAGTGAGGTAGACTGGAATCAGTCTTGTTGAATGGGGCTGGAATAGGAGAGGTGACAAGGCGTTATGGGAGGGGCCAGAGAGAGGAAGGCAAAAATAAATGAAATCCGACTGGTTGGTCAAAGGGGGCAGGGCCATCCTCACTCTCGCTTCTCTCTCTCTTCCTCTCTGCCTTCTCTACTGAGCCATTCCTTCCCTTTCTTTGTCTGTCTACTGAGGGGAGAAACGCCAGAGAAAACAGTGTTTGTGACAGAGAGGGAGCGAGAGAGAAAGAGGGAAAGAGAGAGAGGGGGGAGAGGGGAGGACAAGAGAGGAATGACAAGATGGAAGAATGGAATGGCAATACATACCTTCTTTTCAGACAATAACCCCTTTCATGTCCTCACATCTGTGTCCTACCTGACAGTGGTTTCTCCTCCCTCTCTCCTGTGCGTGTATGTGTGTGCCGGCTAGCAGAGGTAGTGGATGCCCGTTCTGTTTAACGGGACGTCAGGCTGAAGCTGAAGTGGGCTGCTGTCTCGCTCTCCCTGAGTGAGTGGCATCTTCACACAGCTGGGACCAGAGAGACTGTCTCCCCCTCTCTCTCTCTCTCTCACAGCACTCAGCAGCAAGGTAAGACTAGAATGCTCCTTCTCCTCTCTCACACACACTGGCAGGGGGTCACAGTAAGAGACCGAGGTTGCCCCGGAGAGGGATATGCATTTCTCTGGTGACAGAGACACCAGTTACCGTGGAGATATAGTAAGGTTTGAGGACAGTGATTTCTCTGGTGACAGAGTGTCATGGATGGAGACACCGGTCTTCTTGGTGACAGAGACAGATGGAGGGCTGCAGAATGAAGCGACTGACTGACTGTCCCTCTCTTTGTGCTGCTGGAGATACTAAAGATGAAATGTGGAGCCACCACCTTCCTCCACCCTCCGCTCACTCATCTATACAGTACACTTCTTCATTTGTCTTATGAAATGCCCATTCTCTCTCTCGCTGTCTCTCTCTCTCTGACTCTCCTTCTACTCCCTCTCTGTGCATTGGAAACAGAATCCCTCCATGTGTGTGTTAGAGGTCATGTGTGAGACACAGCTTGGGGTAGAATAGTAGTGGTGGGGGGGGGGGTGTTACAGATAGAGGCTTTTGTGGAGGAAATGGAATCATTATTGATTGCTATGGTGATCTCAGGCACCAGGCACTAGCGACACGCTGACTATTGCAACTCTGTATACTGTATTGTGTGTGTGATGTGGACTAGACAGAGATGAGATACACTACATTACCAAAAGTATGTGGACACCTGCTTGTCGAACATCTCATTCCAAAATCATGGGCATTAATATGGAGTTGGTCCCCTACTGTGCTGCTATAACAGCCTCCACTCTTCTTGGAAGGCTTTCCACAAGATGTTGGAAAATTGCTGCGGGGACTTGCTTCCATTCAGCCACAAGAGCATTAGTGAGGTCGCGCACTGATGTTGGGCAATTAGGCCTGGCTTGCAGTCGGTGTTCCAATTCAGCCCAAAGGTGTTCAATTGGGTTGAGGTCAGGGCTCTGTGCTGGCCAGTCAAGTTCTTCCACACCAATCTCGACAAACCATTTATGCATGGACCTCGCTTTGTGCACAGGGGCATTATCATACTGAAACAGGAAAGGGCCTTCCCCAAACTGTTGCCACAAAGTTGGAAGCACGGAATCATCTAGAATGTCATTGTATGCTGTAGCGTGAAGATTTCCCTTCACTGGAACTAAGGGGCCTAGCCCGAACCATGAATAACAGCCGCAGACCATTATTTCTCCTCCACCATACTTTACAGTTGGCGCTATGCATTGGGGCAGGTAGTGCTCTCATGGCATCCGCCAAACCCAGATTTGTCCATCGGACTGCCAGATGGTGAAGCGTGATTCATCACTCGAGAGAACATGTTTCCACTGCTCCAGAGTCCAATGGCGGTGAGCTTTACACCACTCCAGCCGACACTTGGTATTGCACATGGTGTTTTTGGTCTTGTGTGAGGCTGCTCGGCCATGGAAACCCGTTTGTGACCAACCGCCTTGATTTGGTCTTATGTAGCAAAATTTGAAATTGTGTTTTTTTTACATTGGATAAAAGCAGAGACACAGAGCTATAAAATGGTATATCATACACTATATTTGAGGAACAATGGGAAAGTAATTCTGCTTCGAAAGTTGATAAACTTGTAACCTCACTTTTGAGAAAAGGGCCTTTGAATATTTTGGTACGTACTGGAGAGCTCTTCTTTGTTTACAAACATTCAGCATCGTTTAGACCCTCTTAAGCTTTAGCCCCACCCATCTCTTCAAGGGTTGATCTGAGCATTCTGTCCTAACAACAACAGTCTAACAACAAAGCTAACTGGCTAACATTGGCTAGCTTGCTAGCTACTTCCAGATACAAATGAGAGAACAGCTAACTGACCATTTTACTCGCCCTTGCAGAGCTGGTTAGGCTGTTTTTATGTTATCCAGAGCGTTGGTGCCTGCAACTGTGCTGCTGGCAGCAATTTACGCTTTTTTGCCAACGTTTACTGACACCAGCCATATTCAACAGGTGTTGAGCAATCGTAAATTCGTCAGTTATTCTGCGCTCTGGCACACTCAGATGAGAGTGCTCTGAAATCGGAGTAGATAGCCAGAGCGAATTTACCAGCTACGTCGATCAACAGTTGTCGCAGTGACAGTCTATTGAAATGGTTACTTGCATAGTGGAGTCTTTTGTTAAGACATGTAGCTAGCTTGCTAAATCAACAATGAACCATAATCCCAACTCATGATGTTACTACCCTACATTAATCTGCAGGTAGCTAACCAACCAGGTTCAATGTTAGCTAGCTAACATTAGGCTATAACTAGCAAAGCAAATGGCTCTGAGATACAAATAATAAGATCATACATGTAATGTTAGCTTGCGAGCCAGCCAGCTAACGTTAGCTAGCTAACTAACAGTACACTAACTTTTTAAATGAAAACGACTTTCTGTCAAAATTAGAAATGTCTAATATCTGAAAATGTAGCTAGCTAGACTATCTTACCCTTATACATCATGGATGGACGCCTCTCCCTGTCACAAATGCCATGGCTGCCCTTAGTTTGAAGATGTAATCCAGAGACAAGTGTTTTATCCATCTCCTTAGCTATCATACTCTAATTCCACTGATTTCAAAACTTGGTCCTCCAGAAAGTGGAGAGCAACACTTATGCAGTTCTACTATGCAATACTTTTTTTTTTTAAAGCCGCGTTAGACAGGATTACCTACACATACTGACCAGCTCAAATAGACAGAAGTGTGTTATATGGCAGACCAATCTGAACTCATCTCTCGGCATGTCCAGCCCATTCATTATCTCAGCCAATCATGGCTAGCGGGAAGATTGCTGTCTTTTTCTGTGGCTAAACCAACTAGGCTCGTAATTTAACAATTGTATTTGTATTTACAGATGGCATACAAGTCTGTTATTAAGGCACATGAAAGTTCACATGTTCCAGAAGGCATTTCTGCCAAAAAACACATTTTGGTTAAAAAGAAAGTGAAGTAGTGACCCGCGACATACGCCTAGTTTCCTGAAACTAGTCACATTTCATGACGCTCCGGACGAACAGTTATTGTGCTGACGCTGTACTCCGTAGTGAGTGTTGCAACCGAGGACAGACAATTTTACACGCTACGCACTTTAGCACTGGGCGGTCCCATTCTGTGAGCTTGTGTGGCCTACCATTTTGCGGCTGAGCCGTTGTTGCTTCTAGACGTTTCCACTTCAGAATAACAGCACTTACAGTTGACAGGGGTAGCTTTAGCAGGGCAGACATTTGACGGACTGACTTGTTGGAAAGGTGGCATCCTACGACAGTGCCATGTTGAAAGTCACTGAGCTCTTTTGTAAGGCCATTCTACTGCCAATGTTTGTCTATGGAGATTGCATGGCTGTGTGCTCGATTTTATTCACTTGTTAGCAACAGGTGTGGCTGAAATTGTCGAATCCACTCATTTGAATGGGTGTCCACATACTTTTGTATATACAGTGTATGAGCGGTCTATCTATCATGTATTTTGTATGAACAATACATTCTTTATTATTCTAAGTGTGTGTGTGTGTGTGCATTTGTTTGTGTGCATAATGGTTCTGTGAGAGACAATGCACAGTGCTGCATACTGGTATCTGTGTGAGAGAGGGTTAGTGTATGTGTGTATACAGTGTTTGCTGTATATTGACAGCTACAGTAGATTAGTAAGCAAAAGTCTATTCTCTGCCCGTGGACACAAGGAGGATGTAAAAATAGCTATTTTTCCCCTACACCCTCTCACCCCCTGAGTTAGAGAGATTTCCTGTGTGCTGACATACTATAATCCGTCTGCGGTCACACACACACACACACACACACACACACACACACACACACACACACACACACACACACACACACACACACACACACACACACACACACACACACACACACCACACACACACACACACACACACACACACACACACACACACACACACACACACACACACACACACACACACACACACACTCCATAGACAAACATTGGGGCAGCAGGTAGCCTTGTGGTTAGAGTGTTGGGCCAGTAATCAAAAGGTTGCTGGATCGAATCCCCGAGCTGACAAGGTAAAAATCTGTTGTTCTGTCCCTGAACAAGGCAGTTAACCCACTGTTCCCCGGGAGGCCGTCATTGTAAATGAGAATTTGTTCTTAACTGACTTGCCTAGTTAAATGATATCATGTTGCCCCTCTCACCTGTCCTCCTTTGTTGTCCTAATTCATTAATGGCACAAGCCTGGAGGTAGACATGTACCTATAGACTCACTAGATCTGACATACATTATGGTGGAGCATGCATCCATGGAGCATAGATCTCTACAAGTGCTAGATTATTGGATATGTAACTTGGAAGAACACTATAGAATCAAGATATTATAATGCATAGTTGCAGCCCTCACAAACATCTCTGACAATATATTTGGTGACTTTGTCTCATAAAATGTTCTGAATTCTTGTTCTACCTAAAGTCTATATCGCTTTGGGAAATTCGACGGTAACGGAATTACACTTTGACTCAGATCTTTCATTTAAAATGTATGTCAAACAAAAACCATTGATTTCAGAGTTTAACAAACCATACAACTCTATGCACAAGGACTACTTTGAGCAGTCCCCCACCCCCCTTCCCCCTGTCCCCGTCCATCCATAACCCCTGTTTGAAAGAGCGATTGTCCATTCATCAGAATGAAGTGCACAGAGGATGGGGGAGTGGTGTGGCTGATTGAGTGGCCAGACAAGTGAAGGAGCAGTGGGGAAGGAAGGAAGGAAGGAAGGAAGGAAGGAAGGAAGGAAGGAAGGAAGGAAGGAAGGAAGGAAGGAAGGAAGGAAGGAAGGAAGGAAGGAAGGAAGGAAGGAAGGAAGGAAGGAAAGAAGGAAGGAAGGAAGGAATTAGTGTTTCTGGCTGCTCTACACAATGAGTACAATGTGTGTTTACTCTGATTCACTGGGTCACAGGCCTGTCCCCTGAGTCGGAATATTAGGGTTTTGCTGAAAATAAGGCGGCATGTTTACCTCAATTTGACTTGATTCCAAACACACATTCGCAAACACACACACGCATGCAAGCATACACACACACATGCACACACAATTGTATTAATTGAGCAGATCCTATGGATGGGCCGCGCTTGAAGTTATTTATTCAGTGTATAAGAAAAGTAGTGAAACCATAACAGGCGAAACTGGCGTTTCAGTTTAGCATCATAGTATCTAGGGATAAGAGATAGGGATGAGGATTAAGAGAGAGAAAGGAGAGACTCATTCAAAGGTAGGTCAGACATGGGCATGGCCACACACAGCTGGCTGGCCATGTTTTCCCTTGTCACTGCAACTACTGTACCAAACAGCTGAATTGAATGGAGCTGGTTTGCAAACCACAATTTATTACAGAGAGATAATTTAGGGCATGTAATAACTTGCAATGTACAGCTATGGAACATTGTGACGTAGAAGTCCGTCACTGGCCGCGGGCAGCATTTGGTACTTTAACGCACGCACACATTCATCACTCCTCCCTGCTCCGTTATCAGATAAGTTAACAATGTGGGTCGACACACAAGTTAACGTCTCTATCTTAGTACATACATTTCACACTTACTTCAGTAACCAGTTAGGGTATAAAGAAATAAAGACAGGTGTTCATATTTAATATAAGCAATATTTAGTATACTTATCGATGTTATGGATGAGCGCGGTTGTTTGTTCTGTTCCTCTCTCTCTCCATCTCTGTAGCTTCCAGGTATGCTGGATAAGGACCCGAGCTAAGGGAATTGGGCTTACTTTGTAGTGCCCGTCCGGAATGGCTCATTAATGTAAACGGGCATATTGGAAGACACTGTCAGTAGTGATGTAATTTTGTAAATGTTATATTGTGATGTTGTTTCATAAACGTGTTGCAATGTATATATTTTGGTATGTTTAGATAAATGGAAACTGTATGTTGAATAGGTAATTGTTAATTAATTAGTGTTAATTGTTCTGAGGGGAGGGGCTACCCCTACAAAAGGAGCCTCTCTTTCAGTTCATGGAGGGGCATTTTGGATTGAGCTGTGGGTGGGGCAGCTTTGTTTTTAAGCTGTCCCATAAGGTATACGTTTGATGGCAGTACTGTTGTTTTGTTCCGGAATCACTATGTAAATAAACACCGTTGCACAGAAGAACTTTTGCGGCTCCGCCATCTTTTTATTTTTTATAGAGGTTAGGTTTTCCAGTTTAGCCTTCTGGCCTACTCTACGTGACATATGGTGGCAGCAGTGGGATGGCGCACCGCAAATCAGTGAATTCCAACAAGAGAGGTAAAGGAATGCGTACAGGATTGCGTTCTCAGCAGCAGCATCAACTGTCATAAAAGGTAATTGAAGTTGAAACTGGGTGGAATACCATGGAATCTTCTGGTGAAGAGGTTAATTATGAGAAACTAGGAGCCCGACCAAGGGGCCAAACACAACCAGAACTGTTTGAACTACCGGTTGAACCAGCAGATACAGCAATAAGAGACCAGCTAACTGAAGGAGCAGTTGGGGGACCAGAACCACACCCAACCATGGTAGCCCTTTTCCAGCAACTTTTCACCTGCCTTGAGAAGAGGGACGAAGACCTCAAGCAGGAGTTTCGGGGCCTACGCCAATCTATCCTCACAGCTCCTCACCAAGTGGAACTCGTCAGTGAGAGCCCAAGATTGGGTCTGCCAACACCAGGACGACAAAGGCTCGACGCAGCAGGAACTTCAACTCCACAGCAGGATCCCCAAGCAGTAATGAGGCCAGCCCCAGCACCAGGAGACCAGTCCAGCAGTGTTAACGTTCATCTTCCAGCATTCCTGAGGAAGGAGCCAAAGATGCCCTCATACCAGCAGGGGGAGGACATTGAAAACTACTTGCTGAGGTTTGAGCGAATGGCCAAGACGTGGCAGTGGCCGGAAGTAGAGTGGGCCTGCAGGCTTGTCCCATTGCTCACGGGCAAGGCCTTAGAGGCTTACACAGCAATGGATGAGGGGCTGTCCAACGTCTACAAGGGCTTGAAGGAAGCGCTGCTGATGAAGTTCGACATCTCCTCGGAGACCTACCGTCAACGCTTTAGAGTTGCATCGACGCCATCGGGTGAGTCACCGACAGAGACGTACCACCGCCTCAAGGGTCTCTACCGACGATGGGTTCAACCAGAGGAGAAGACACAGGACGAGATCGGTGAGGTCATCATCCTCGAGCAACTTCTACAAGTTCTACCACACGACATTCGAACCTGGGTTCGAGAGCATGAGCCCAAGGACGGGCTTATGGCGGCCAAGCTTGCGCTGCAGTACCATAATGCACGTAAAGGGGGCCCACCACGACCTGCAGCACCCGCTCCAAGGAGTCTCCGAGACACAAGGGACATCAGAGATACCCGAGATGGTGGAGGTAACTCTGGGGGTTATGTGTCTGGGAGGAGGGAGGTAAGGGATTATGCAGTTCGCTCTGATGGGAGGGGTCTGACCTGTTTTTACTGCCGACAGCAGGGGCACAAGGCTTCAATGTGTCCGCTACGTAAATCCAAGCTCTCAGGTTACTGTTATGTGCCCAGAGAGGGGGATGGTGTTCAGAATAGACAGACTGGGGAAGGGTCAGTCTTGGTACCTGTAAAAGTGAATGGTAAAAGTCTTACTGCAATGATTGACACCGGCAGTTCCCTGTCGTTGATCAGAAAATGTAATGTACCTGTTAATGACATTGATTACGGTCACCAGACACTGATCCAATGTGTCCATGGTGACCAGTCACAGCAGCCCACAGCTGAACTCACAGTGGAGATTCAGGGTCAGAAATACCTCCTCAAAGTTGGGGTAATGGAGAAGCTACCTTTTGAGATGATTTTGGGGAGGGATGTGCCTGTACTCTCTGATCTGTTGGGAAGTGTGGGGGGTCAGCTATATGAGCAGTCAGTTTGCCAGTCTGATGTTCAGGTGTCATGTTCAGTTGTCACTCGTGCACAGGCCAAAGCTGGTTTACAACCTCTGCCTGACTTGTGTGATAGTCTGTGTGAGGGGGGAACCAAAGGGCCCAGAAAGTCACGCCGCCAGCGGCGTCTTGAGAAGTATGTGGGAACCCCTGTACCTGTTGCTGATGTGTCTGGGTTAGAAGTGCAATGGGAAGTTCCACAAAATTTTGCTACACTGCAGAAGTCTGACGCAACCTTGAAAGGTTTATTTGATAAGGCCTTAGCTGGGGACAGCCAATCTTCATGTGGGGGAATATACACAGTAGACAACCACATACTCTACCTTGGGTCAGAAGCAGATAGCAGGAAGTTAGTGGTGCCATCTACATGTAGACCACTTGTTCTCAACCTTGCACATACAGTTCCATGGGCAGGCCATCTAGGGCAACATAAGACCTATCTTAGGCTAGGCTCCCGTTTCTTTTGGCCCTCCATGTATACTGATGTACAAACATACTGCAAAACATGCCCCACGTGCCAGAAAACCAGTGCTGTCCGTAGGTCTGACCGGGCTCCTCTATGTTCACTGCCAGTTATCTCTACCCCATTCAAGAGAATTGCAATGGACATTGTTGGACCCTTGGAGAAGAGTAGTGCAGGTTACCAGTATATATTGGTGATCTGTGACTATGCCACCCGGTTCCCAGAAGCCTTCCCACTCCGTTCCATAACCACTCCAAAAATAATCAGTGCTCTTGTTCAGCTCTTTTCTCGTGTAGGAATCCCAGATGAAATCCTGACGGACCAAGGCACAAACTTCACTTCACGACTGATGGTTCAACTCCACCGACAGCTGGGCATTAAAGGCTTGAGGACCACTCCCTACCATCCCCAAACGGATGGGCTTGTAGAGAGATTCAATCAAACGCTCAAGAATATGCTGAGGAAGTTTGTGGCTGACACTGGTAAAGACTGGGATAAGTGGTTACCCTTTCTGCTTTTTGCTTACAGGGAGGTGCCTCAGGCATCGACAGGTTTCTCACCATTCGAACTCCTCTATGGATGGCCAGTGCAGGGACCACTGGACCTGCTGAAGAAGTGCTGGGAAGGTTCCCCAGTAGCTACCTCAGGACAGGGGATTGTCCAGTACGTTCTCCAGATGCGAGACAGGCTGGAGCGGTACCGAGAGGAGGCTAGGGCAAATCTTCAGCAAGCCCAGAAGGCCCAGAAGCGAGGGTATGACCAGCACGCTCGCCACAGAGCGTTTGAGCCAGGACAGAAAGTCCTGCTCCTCCTTCCCTCGTCTACCAGCAAGCTCCTTGCGCAGTGGCAAGGGCCGTACCTAATCGGGAGGAAGATGGGCCCAGTGACCTACGAGGTGCTGCACCCGGACAAGGGTAAGGAGAAGCAAACCTACCATGTGAACCTCCTCAAGGCCTGGGAGGAGAAAGGGGAACTCTCCAAGGTAAAGTCCTTTCTGGTCCGCAGAGTAGAAGAAGAGGACGAGTCAGATGGGGTCACAGAGGCATGGAAAGGACGAGCAGAGGTCATACTGGCTCACCTAGAAGAAGACAAGCAAGATGAGCTGAAGCAGCTGTTTGACAAGTATCCGGCCCTCTTCAGTCAGAGGCCAGGAAGAACCAAAGTCCTGGAACACGTCATTCGTTTGAAGCCTGGCCAGAACCCTGTCCGCCAGCATCCTTACCGTGTGCCTGAGAGGCTGGTGGTAGCCCTCAAAAAAGAGGTCCACACCATGATAGAGATGGATGTTGTCGAGCCATCATCAAGTGAATGGAGCAGCCCTATTGTCATTGTCCCAAAGAAGGATGGCTCTTTGCGTGTCTGCATGGACTTCCGTAAGGTGAATGCCATCTCCCAGTTTGATGCCTACCCCATGCCCCGCATTGACGACTTACTGGAGAGAATCGGTAGAGCTCATTACATCACCACATTGGATCTCTGCAAAGGGTACTGGCAGGTGCCCCTGGACGAACAATCCAAGGCCTACACTGCCTTCCGGACACCGATGGGCCTGTTCCAGTTTAAGGTCATGCCGTTTGGCCTTCATGGGGCCCCTGCAACTTTCCAGAGGCTTATGGACAAGGTCCTCCAGGACTGTGACGATTACTGTGCTGCTTACTTGGATGACGTGGTGATCTACAGCCACTCCTGGGAGGAGCACATACAGCATCTTAGCAGAGTCCTGGGGAAGATCCATGATGCAGGCCTCACGCTTAACCTCCTGAAGTGTGAGTGGGCAAAACAGGAGACTAAGTATCTGGGTTACCAGCTGGGTAAGGGTGAAGTTCGACCTCAGGTGGACAAAGTGGAGTCCATCAGGAACAGCCCTCAACCCAGAACCAAGACACAGGTGAAGTCCTTCCTAGGTCTGGCAGGATGGTACCGGAGATTCATTCCGCAGTTTTCGACCATCGCTGTCCCTCTAACCAACCTCACTTCAAAGGTGGCCAGCAACCCTGTGAAGTGGACTGAGGAGTGTGAGGAAGCCTTCAGGATACTGAAAAAACGACTGTGCTCATTCCCTGTTCTCCAGACCCCTGATTTTCAGAAGAGGTTTCTCGTGCAGGTGGACGCTTCGGCTGTGGGAATTGGAGCTGTACTGGCCCAAGGGGAGCCAGGAGAAGAGCTTCCTGTACTGTACCTGAGTCGGAAGCTGTTGCCGAGGGAAACCAGGTATTCGACAATCGAGACGGAGTGCCTGGCTATAAAGTGGGCCCTAGATAGCCTCCGTTACTACCTTCTTGGGAGGGAATTTGACCTGCACACAGACCACAGAGCACTGACCTGGATCCAGACCATGAAGGACCGGAATTCTCGTGTGACCAGGTGGTATCTGGAGCTCCAGCCTTTCAGGTTCTGTGTCCGTCATAAGGCAGGAAAAGAAAATGTCACGGCAGACTACCTATCCAGACTCCCGAACCTGGTCGCTTCAGGAGAGGAGGAAGGTAATGTGACGTAGAAGTCCGTCACTGGCCGCGGGCAGCATTTGGTACTTTAACGCACGCACACATTCATCACTCCTCCCTGCTCCGTTATCAGATAAGTTAACAATGTGGGTCGACACACAAGTTAACGTCTCTATCTTAGTACATACATTTCACACTTACTTCAGTAACCAGTTAGGGTATAAAGAAATAAAGACAGGTGTTCATATTTAATATAAGCAATATTTAGTATACTTATCGATGTTATGGATGAGCACGGTTGTTTGTTCTGTTCCTCTCTCTCTCCATCTCTGTAGCTTCCAGGTATGCTGGATAAGGACCCGAGCTAAGGGAATTGGGCTTACTTTGTAGTGCCTGTCCGGAATGGCTCATTAATGTAAACGGGCATATTGGAAGACACTGTCAGTAGTGATGTAATTTTGTAAATGTTATATTGTGATGTTTCATAAACGTGTTGCAATGTATATATTTTGGTATGTTTAGATAAATGGAAACTGTATGTTGAATAGGTAATTGCTTAATTAATTAGTGTTAATTGTTCTGAGGGGAGGGGCTACCCCTACAAAAGGAGCCTCTCTTTCAGTTCATGGAGGGGCATTTTGGATTGAGCTGTGGGTGGGGCAGCTTTGTTTTTAAGCTGTCCCATAAGGTATACGTTTGATGGCAGTACTGTTTTGTTCCGGAATCACTATGTAAATAAACACCGTTGCACAGAAGAACTTTTGCGGCTCCGCCATCTTTTTATTTTTTATAGAGGTTAGGTTTTCCAGTTTAGCCTTCTGGCCTACTCTACGTGACAAACATATAAGAGACACATTCCTTATGTGCATGTGTTTGCATTGTGCTTTAGTACAGAGTAGTATTATCATTATTATAAACATCATAACATCATAGCGCTTTAATGCCATACAACACTCCTTCCGTGGCCTCCAACTGCTCTTAAATGCAAATAAAATTAAGTGCATGCTCTTCAACCGATCGCCGCCCGCCCGTCTAGCATCACTACTCTGCACGGTTCTGACTTAGAATGTGGACAACCTCAAATACCTAGGTGTCTGGTTAGACTGTAAACTCTCCTTCCAGACTCACATTAAGCATCTCCAATCCAAAATGAAATCTAGAATCGGCTTCCTATTTCGCAACAAAGCATCCTTCACTCATGCTGCCAAACATACCCTTGTAAAACTGACTATCCTACTGATCCTTGACATCGGCGATGTCATTTACAAAATAGCCTCCAACACTCTACTCAGCAAATTGGATGTAGTCTATCACAGTGCCATCCGTTTTGTCACCAAAGCCCCATATACTACCCAACACTGCGACCTGTATGTTCTCGCTGGCTGGCCCTTGCTTCATATTCATCGCTAAAACACACTGGCTCCAGGTCATCTATAAGTCTTTGCTAGGTAAAGCCCCACCTTATCTCAGCTCACTGGTCACCATAGCAGCAACCACCCGTAGCACGCACTCCAGCAGGTATATTTCACTGGTCACCCCCAAAGCCAACTTCTCCTTTGGTCGCATTTCCTTCCAGTTCTCTGCTGCCAATGACTGGAACGAATTGCAAAAATCACTGAAGCTGAAGACTTATATCTCCCTCACTAACTTTAAGCATCAGCTGTCAGAGCAGCTTACCGATCATTGCGCCTGTACATAGCCCATCTGTAAATAGCCCACCCAAATACCTTATCCCCATGTTATTTATTTATTTTGCTCCTTTGCACCCCAGTATCTCTACTTGCACATTCATTAATCTTCTGCACATCTATCACTCCAGTGTTTAATTGCTAAATTGTAATTATTTCACTACTATGGCCTATTTATTGCCTTACCTCCATAATCTTACTACATTTGCACACACTGTATATAGACTTTTCTATTGTGTTATTGACTGTACATTTGTTTATCCCATGTGTAACTCTGTGTTTGTGTCACACTGCTTTGCTCTATCTTGGCCAGGTCGCAGTTGTAAATGAGAACTTGTTCTCAACTGGCCTACCTGGTTAAATAAAGGTGAAATAAAAATAATATTTAAAAAATGGGAAAGTCCTTTTTCACTGTCAGATAAAGTACATTCATACACACACATTCTCCATTTCTGTTGCGGTCTCACACATGCATATTCCATCTATAAATTGTAAATCAGCTCTGCCCCCTTTTCTCTCTCCCTCCCTGCTATCTCTGTGGCCCTCTTTATGCCCAGACTAGAATGGTTGGAGACAAGAGCGGTTGCTATGATCCGTCCTCTTCAGAGAACCAGGCAGGCAGGCCTTTATCAGTGGCTGGCCACGGGCTGCAGTTGATGCTGGGAGCTGGTGATCAGAGAGGGTCTGGATGCAGGGTGCAGGTCTGGTTGACTGGTGATAAACTGCCTGCCTGCTCACCCCAAACAAACTACTGTTCCAGCAGATTAGGAGGCAGACACGGGGAGTTAGAGAAAGTGAAACAGAAAAGGAGAGAGGAGAGGATAGTGTTGTGTGTGTGTAGCTGCAATGCATTTCTTTGTTGTTATTAAAGTAAAGCTGATCTTGGACTAGTGCCTAAAGGTAAGTAGGCGTGTGGGCGATAGCAGTTATAATGTGTACCATTGTAGGGAGTTGTAGTGCAGTGTTGGAGGTGCATTAACATGTACAGTGGTGTAAAGTACTTAAGTAAAATTACTTTTACTTAAGTATATTTTGGGGTATCTGTACTTTACATTATGTAAGCGGACCAAGTACCTTGAGGTTGCTCTAAAGCGGAAAGGTGGAATAAACGAGCCAGGAACAGGTTTTCTTAATCGAAAAAAGTTCTCTATTGAGGTATTTCTTTCTTCTTAAACACTCCAACACAATCAAGGATTATCTCCCAAGGAAAACACAAATCTTCTTTACAAGAACAAGGAACACAAATCATGGGTGTGTCACCGCCTTAATGATCCGTCCGTGGAGAGTTCCCTTCGGGTGGTGGTCCGGATCCGTGGTGACCATTCCCAAGAGGTAGTTTGTCCCCTTCGTCTCCCTTCCGAAAGGTACGTCCTATCCCTTGGAGAAGCAAACACTTTTCTTTCTCCCCCCTCTGCCGGTTCCCTCCTCTCTCTTGTATGGGAAAGAGAATAGCTCATTAGTACCGTCTGCTGTGCTTAATTGCCTCTGATCACCTTGACTCACATGCCGGGCTGGGCTACTGTCCGTAGGAGCAGCCTGCCCTCTGGTGGTCCTTCCACATACCTCCCCCCTCAGGACCGGACCAGAGGGCCGGGCGCCAGATGCACTGTCTTGGTCACATTGGGCCAGCGCGTCCTCATTACCGTTCCTCAATCCAGCCCTGTGGAAGACATGGAAAGCGAACAGTTGTAAAGCAAGAAACCGTCTGGCTATTCTGTTGTTATTGTTTCTATTACCGGCCATCCAAGTGAGGGAAGCATGGTCAGTAACGAGGGCAAACCTACGCCCGAGTAGGTTGTACCGGAGATAATCGATGGCCCACTTAATGGCTAGGGCCTCTTTCTCTACGGTAGCATATCTCTGTTCCTGATCACTGAGCTTCCTACTTATAAAGAGAATAGGCCTCTGCTTTGCCTTCACCCTGAGCTAAGACGGCTCCGAGCCCCGTATCTGAGGCGTCTACCTGCACAATGAACTCTTGGGAGAAGTCAGGAGCCTGCGAGACGGGATCAGAGCACAGGCTATCTTTTAGCAACTGAAAGACGTCGTCCGTCTCAACCTTTCACACTAATCGGTTTGGCAGGATTTTCTTGATGAGGTTTGTGAGGGGGTTGGCAATGGTTGCATATCCAGGGATGAAACGGCGATAATATCCCGTTATCCCCAAGAAGGCCCAGATGTCCCGCTTCGTCTGGGGCCGAGGCCAGTCCCGAATGGCCCTGGTCTTTTCTGCCTGTGGGCGTATTTTTCCGTTCCCCACGGTGTATCCCAGGTATTCCGCTTCGGACAGACCCAGGCAGCGTTTTTTGGGATTGGCAGTCAGCCCTGTACCCTCCAGGCTCACGAGCACCGCCCGTAGTTGCAGGAGGTGGCTATCCCAGTCCTCGCTGTGGATGACCACATCGTCTATATACGCCGCCGCGTACTATTGATGGGGTTGTAGAATGGCAACCATGAGGTGTTGGAAAGTTGCTGCAGCCCCATGCAGTCCGAAGGGCATCCTCACATACTGAAAAAGCCCCTCCGGTGTGGCAAAGGCAGTCTTTGGGCTGTCCTCGGGAGCCACCGGCACTTGCCAATATCCCTTCGTCAAATCTAGGATGGTGATGAACTTTGCTTTCCTCAGCGCTTGAGGAGTTCATCCACATGGGGCATGGGATATGTGTCGAACGTAGAGATGGTGTTTACACCACTAAAGTCGTTGCAGAGCCTCATACTACCGTCGGGTGTGGGGACCAGAACTATGGGACTGGACCATTCACTCGTAGATGGCTGGATCACCCTCATCCTCAGCATCTCCCATATCTCATTCTTTACGATGACTCGGCGGTCCTCAGGAATCCTGTAAAGCCGGATATGCACCTTCTTGCCGGGTTCAGTGTGGATATGATGAAACAGGACATCTGTTTGTCCTGGAAAGGGTGAGAATACCCTGCCGAATTGCATAATCAGCTTGTCTAGTTGTCTCGACTGCTCCGGCAGGAGAGTTCGGCCACGGCGCACCTGTAGCAGGGCCTCCTCTTTTTCCTTGTCCTCCACGGCCATCAAAGCCACACCGTCCTCTCTCCCATGGTACTTCTTCAGCAGGTTTATATGATAGAGTTGGACCTTCTTCCTCCTGTCCGGTTGCTTGATGAGGTAATTTACCGGTGAGACCCTTTCCGTTACCTCATAGGGCCCCCTCCATTGCTCCAGCAAGTGGTGTTCGGCTGTGGGCACGAGTACCATCACTTTCTCTCCCACGGTGAACACCCTGGGTGTCGCTTGACTTATCGTAGACCCGGCCTTGAGTCCGTTGCACCTTCTCCATATGCTCCTTTACTATGGGCCAGACTGCTGACATGTAACATGTTCTATTATCAACCGGAACAGGCATGGTTGGGCCTCCCAGGTCTCCTTGGCTAAGTCAAGGATCCCTCGACATGGCCTGCCATAGAGCAATTCGAATGGGGAGAACTCAGTGGATGCCTGGGGTACTTCTCGCAGGGTAAACATTAAGTAGGGCTGAAGCATGTCCCAGTTTTTCTCATCTCTGGACACCATTCTTCACAACATGCTTTTATTTTGTTCAGGCGTTCGCACACACCGTCTGTCTGCGGGTGGAATATGCTTGTGTGTATCTGTTGAATCTGGTATAACCGACACAAGTCCTTCAACAACCGGGACATGAACGGGGTTCCCTGGCCGGTTAGGATTGTCTTGGGAAGGCCCACCCGGGAGAACAGCATAAACAATTACTTGGCGATTCCCTTTGACGACATGTTGCGAAGGAGTATGGCCTCTGGGAACTTGGTAGCGTAATCTACGACCACCGGGATGTACTCATGTCCTCTGGTGGATTTTCGGAGGGCTCCCACGAGGTCCATAGCAATGCATTCGAAGGGAGTCTCTATAATGGGGAGAGGAATCAAAGGATTACGCAGGTGTGGCCGCGGGGCCGTACGCTGACATTGATCACACGTCCTACAATACCTGGCCACATCTCGGGTGACACGGGGCCAATAGAACCTCTGCATGATTCTGTTGATCGTTTTTTCCCATGCCAGGTGTCCTCCTAGGTCTAGGCACCATTAGTAATTTTTCCCCCCTTTGTTGCACGACCCAATACAAGAGGCCCCACCTGATTGCATAGTAGGGAAGAGAGGGCTCACCTGATCCGTCGACATTCCTCCCGTCGATCACCTTCACCTTCCTCATGGCATCCCGTAGGTCTGGGTCTCTATGCTGAGAGGTACCAAACTGTCCCTTTAATTCTTGGGGCAGGTCGACCTTGGTAGAGGGGTATGGAGGTTGTTCCCCATCCCCGTCGGGGGTGCCTGAGGAGAATCATTTCTATGTTCCCTCCTCTGATGGAGCTTCAAATATAGCCCTTAGCCTCTGGTGGCTCCTTCCTTCGTTGTGTATAACCCTTCGCAGGTGTCTTCAATGGAGGTTTCCTGGAAAAGTTGTCGGAGGCGTTGTGTCTGTATTTCTTCCTCTACTCCAAAGGACAAGGCCGAGGCTAGGTTTCCTTGTAGGACTACCACCTCAGGCTTGGACTGGGTTTTGTTCTTTCACTGCATTCCTGCCCCCCTGCGGTAGCCCGGCTCTTGGAGTGTGATAGGGAGACCTGATCCCCTTTGTCCGGTGCGTAACATCACCTGCCAAAGCTCCTTATATAGGGGACAGTCTCTCCCGATCAATAATGGAACCTTCAGCTGGGGTACTTTCCCCGCCCTGACTGTACACCTTCCTTTCTGGGTGAGAATGGACAGACTCACGGTGGGGTAATAGTGGATGTCTCCATGGATACACGACACGCCTACTTTGTCTGGTAGCAGTGTTGCTATGGTCACTTGCTCCTCCACTAACGTAACCATACTTCCCGAGTCGAGAATGGCTACCACGTCTCGTCGTTCTATTCGAACCGGAATCTCTGTGGCTGGGGCAATTTCTGTTAACTTCTATGGGCTACGTGGGACGCTAGCGTCCCACCTGCGGGACACAGCCAGTGAAATATCAGGGCGGCAAATTCAAAAACAACAAAATGTCATAATTCAACTTTCTCAAACATACAACTATTTTACACCATTTTAAAGATACACTTCTCCTTGATGTAACCACATTGTCCAATTTCAAAAAGGCTTTACAGCGAAAGCAAAACATTAGAGTATGTTAGGAGAGTACATAGACAAAAATAATCACACAGCCATTTTCCAAGCAAGGACATGTGTCAATAAAACCCAAAACACAGCTAAATGAAGCACTAACCTTTGACGATCTTCATCAGATGACACTCCTAGGACATTATGTTACACAATACATGTATGTTTTGTTCGATAAAGTTCATATTCATATCCAAAAACAGCATTTTACATTGGCGCGTGATGTTCAGAAAATGTATTCCCACCAAAACGTCCGGTGAATGTGCACATCAATTTACAAAAATACTCATCATAAATGTTGACAACATATATAACAATTATTTAAAGAATTATAGATAGACTACTCCTGGATGCAACCGCTGTGTCAGATTTTTAAATAGCTTTACGGAGAAAGCAAATTTTTCAATATTCTGAGTACATAGCTCAGCCATCACGGCGAGCAATACAGACACCCGCCAAGTTCGAGCAACCTAAACTCAGAATTAGTATTAGAAATATTCTCTTACCTTTGCTGATCTTCATCAGAATGCACTCCCAGGACTGCTACTTCCACAAGAAATGTTGTTTTTGTTCGAAATAATCCATATTTATGTACAAATACCTCCGTTTTGTTCGTGCGTACAGATCACTTATCCAAAGGCATAACGCGCGAGCGCGGAACCAGAGACGAAAAGTCAAAATGTTCCATTACCGTACTTAGAAGCATGTCAAACGCTGTTTAAAATCAATCTTTATGGTATTTTTAACATACAATTGCGATAATATTCCAACCGGACAATAGCATATTCATTCAAGAAGAAGAAGGAATGGCGTGCTCGCGTGAAAGCGCATATCCAATCCCTTTGTTGCCAGGCAGTCCACTCAGAAACTGAGCTCCTATTATCTGCCCAGTGACAGGAGAATGCTCAAACCACTTTCTGAAGGCTGTTGACAGCCAATGGAAGCCTTAGGAAGTGCAACGTCACCCCACAAACACTGTAGTTTTGATAGAGAATCAAAAGAAGAACTACAATTCTCAGACTTTCCACTTCCTGCTTGGATTTTTCTCAGGTTTTTGCCTGTCATATGAGTTCTGTTATACTCACAGACACCATTCAAACAGTTTTAGAAACTTCAGAGTGTTTTCTATCCAAATCTAATAATAATATGCATATTCTAGTTTCTGGGCCAGAGTAGTAACCTGTTTAAATTGGGTACGTTTTTCATCCGGCCATGAAAATACTGCCCCCTAGCCCAGACAGGTAAGCCAACAGGGGTATTCCTGCCCTCTCAGACCGGGATGCGCGGGGACGGCCAGCGCTGACTCGGTGGCCATGGACTCGTCCTTTCTGGGACATTGTGGGGCATAATGGTCCGGAGACTGGCATTTATAGTACCGACCCTGTTGTGCGACTTCTCCCTCTCCCGGAGTGGGTTCGGTCGTTTTGGTGGCGGACGTGAGGGGTTAGTCAGGGAACGGGCTTGGCAGAGTCCTTCCGGTCCTCCTCGTCCCCTTTTAACAACTCCCATGTAGATTGGTACGTTTCCACAGCCTGGGCTATGTCGTCGGCTGACAACGGGTTAGCTTGGTCCTTCCATAATTACTATTGTCACGTCCTGACCAGCAGAGGGAGTAATTGTATTATTTTTGGTCAGGACGTGGCAGAGGGGTATTTGTTTTATGTGGTTCGGGGTGGTGGTTTGTTTAGTAGGGTATTTGATTTATGTATTCTGGGTGTTTTTGGGCACTGTTCTATGTTAGTGTATTTCTATGTTCTGTCTAGTCTTTTGTATTTCTATGTTTTGTTAATTGGGGTTGGACTCTCAATTGGAGGCAGGTGTTTTTTAGTTGTCTCTGATTGAGAGTCCTATATATAGGTATGTGTTTTGTTTTGTAGTTTGTGGGAGATTGTTCTGTGTATAGCTTTGTGCCTTACCAGCCTGTATATAGTCGTTGTGTTATTCTTTGTGTACGTGTTTATTTTTTGGTTCTCCTTCTTAACCAAATAAAAGAAGATGAGTGCACATATTCCTGCTGCGTTTTGGTCCACTTTATCCGACGACAACCGTTACAACTACACTGCTCAAAAAAATAAAGGGAACACTTAAACAACACATCCGAGATCTGAATGAAAGAAATAATCTTATTAAATACTTTTTTCTTTACATAGTTGAATGTGCTGACAACAAAATCACAGAAAAATAATAAATGGAAATCCAATTTATCAACCCATGGAGGTCTGGATTTGGAGTCACACTCAAAATTAAAGTGGAAAACCACACTACAGACTGATCCAACTTTGATGTAATGTCCTTAAAACAACTCAAAATGAGGCTCAGTAGTGTGTGTGGCCTCCACATGCCTGTATGACCTCCCTACAACGCCTGGGCATGCTCCTGATGAGGTGGCGGATGGTCTCCTGAGGGATCTCCTCCCAGACCTGGACTAAAGCATCCGCCAACTCCTGGACAGTCTGTGGTGCAACGTGGCGTTGGTGGATGGAGCGAGACATGATGTCCCAGATGTGCTCAATTGGATTCAGGTCTGGGGAACGGGCGGGCCAGTCCATAGCATCAATGCCTTCCTCTTGCAGGGCTGCTGACACACTCCAGCCACATGAGGTCTAGCATTGTCTTGCATTAGGAGGAACCCAGGGCCAACCGCACCAGCATATGGTCTCACAAGGGGTCTGAGGATCTCATCTCGGTACCTAATGGCAGTCAGGCTACCTCTGGCGAGCACATGGAGGGCTGTGCAGCCCCCCAAAGAAATGCCACCCCACACCATGACTGACCCACCACCAAACCGGTCATGCTGGAGGATGTTGCAGGCAGCAGAACGTTCTCCACGGCGTCTCCAGACTCTGTCACGTCTGTCACATGTGCTCAGTGTGAACCTGCTTTCATCTGTGAAGAGCACAGGGCGCCAGTGGCGAATTTGCCAATCTTGGTGTTCTCTGGCAAATGCCAAACGTCCTGCACGGTGTTGGGCTGTAAGCACAACCCCCACCTGTGGACGTCAGGCCCTCATACCACCCTCATGGAGTCTGTTTCTGACCGTTTGAGCAGACACATGCACATTTGTGGCCTGCTGGAGGTCATTTTGCAGGGCTCTGGCAATGCTCCTCCTGCTCCTCCTTGCACAAAGGCGGAGGTAGCGGTCCTGCTGCTGGGTTGTTGCCCTCCTACGGCCTCCTCCACGTATCCTGATGTACTGGCCTGTCTCCTGGTAGCACCTCCATGCTCTGGACACTACGCTGACAGACACAGCAAACCTTCTTGCCACAGCTCGCATTGATGTGCCATCCTGGATGAGCTGCACTACCTGAGCCACTTGTGTGGGTTGTAGACTCCGTCTCATGCTACCACTAGAGTGAAAGCACCGCCAGCATTCAAAAGTGACCAAAACATCAGCCAGGAAGCATAGGAACTGAGAAGTGGTCTGTGGTCACCACCTGCTGAACCACTCCTTTATTGGGGGTGTCTTGCTTATTGCCTATAATTTTCACCCGTTGTCTATTCCATTTGCACAACAGCATGTGAAATTTATTGTCAATCAGTGTTGCTTCCTAAGTGGACAGTTTGATTTCACAGAAGTGTGATTGACTTGGAGTTACATTGTGTTGTTTAAGTGTTCCCTTTATTTTTTTGAGCAGTATATTTATATTTTCGACTACTTTTACTTTTACTTCACTACATTCCAAAAGAAAATTATGTACTTTTTACTCCATACATTTTCCCTGACACGCAAAAGTACTCGTTACATTTTGAATGCTCGTTACATTTTTAATGCTTTTCACGCACTTATCAAGACAACACCCCTGGTCATTCCTACTGCCTCTGATCTGGCGGACTCAATAAACACAAATTATTTGTTTGTAAATTATGCGTATTGGAGTTTGCCGCTGGCTATCCGTAAATTAAAAAAACAAGAAAATCGTACCGTCTGGTTTGCTTAATAAGGAATGTAAAATTATATATACTTTTACTTTTGATAGTTAAGTATATTTAAAACCAAATACTTTTAGACTTTTACTCAATTAGTATTTTATAGGGTTGCTTTCACTTTTTCTATTATGGTATCTTTACTTTTACTCAAGTATGACAATTGGGTGCTTTTCCCACCACTGACAGTGTAGAGCCCTCAAACTCACCTATGGACCTCGAAGCCAGTTCCACTGCATTTTTCCGTTGTTCCCCTCTAATCAGGGACTGCTTTAGACCTGGGACACCAGGTGTATGCAATTAAATATTAGGTAGAACAGAAAACCAGCAGGCTCCGGACCTTGTAGGGTAAGAGTTGAGTACCCCTGGTGTAGAGACTCTGTACAGAGACTGTGAATGTCAAGCATGATGTGGCTAGTGGTTGATTTCTACATGTTGTTTTTGTGGTTTAGAAACTGAACATTATTTTGTAGTTTAGCAACTGAACACTGAACAGTCTCTCACCCTTTTTCTCTCTCTCTCTAGGTTGTGAATTACAGTTAGTAAAAGAAAGACAGACAGGTTGTGTAACCCTCAGTTTTATAGTGGAGGGCTTTACAGACACAGACCAAGTGTGGGGAGTATTTCTACCTCTGTGTACAATACATTTTATTCATTTAGCAGACACTCTTATCCAGAGTGACTTACAGTTAGTATATTCATCTTAAGATAGCTAGGTGAGACAACCACATATCACAGCTTGTAAGTACATTTTTTCTCAATAAAGTCAGTGCTAGTAGGAAAAAACAAGTGTAAGTTTTTGTTTATTTTACAGTTGTTTTTTTACTGTTTGTGTCCATGGCAGCCATTCGTCTTGCTTGTATACTAAAGTGTGTGTTCATGTATGTTTGCTCATGTTCTATCTTAACCCATTATAATGTAGATTCATTACTGTGTTTATAGATACAGTATTTCCAATTATTAACTTCTGAAAATCTGTTTCCTGAAGTTCCTAAAGCAGTTGTGTGAGTGTATATTATGTATGCATGGTGTGTGTTAAGTGTGTGCTTGTCCTTTCCCAGGCTGGATGTATCACCCAGCAGAGCAGTATTCTGGCCGCAACACCAGGGACTCCTACCCTGCTGGAGGACCTTCCAGAGGAACATGGGCCCTCGTCAACAGTCGCCCCTGGGGCCCTCCAAACCGGTGAGCTCTCTTCTTACACCACTGCCTACTGACCCATTCTGTAGTCTGTGCTGAGCCAATTGTAACCCTCCTTTCTCTACTGTAGGTTCAATGGAGGAATCAACCAATCCCACCACCTAAACAAGATTTATTCAGAAAGGTGAGTGAAACATCTCAATCGTTCAGATCTTACATTGTGTGTAGAAAGTCCACAGTCACCTTAATGTAGTGATTCCTTCTTTCTCTCTGGAACATAGGGGGGGCAGGCCACCCTTCCATGCCCAGGGAAGGGGCCCTCAGCAGGACCAGAGATTAGCACCACGACCCTGGGACCAGAAGGACCAGGCTTATGAGACCCATGGCTGGCACCAGGACTCCCCACGGTCATTTCACAACCATGGTCGCAACCAAGGGGGATACCAAGCAGGACCTGGGGAACCCTTCACCAGCTGGGACTCCTACAAAAACCAGCCTACCAGGGTGAGATGGGAAGAGGGCAGCGCTCTATAAATACTGTACATAACTCTTTTTATAAACTGGGCGATTCGAGCCCTGAATGCTGATTGGCTGACAGCTGTTGTATATCAGACCATATACCACCGGTATGACAAAACATGTATTTTTACTGCTCTAATTAGACTACCGTTGAAAAGTTTGGGGTCACTTCAAAATGTCCTTGTTTTCTATGAAAACATACATGAAATGAGTTGCAAAATGAATAGGAAATATAGTCAAGACGTTGACAAGGTTATAAATAATGATTTTTAATTGAAATAATAATTGTGTCCTTCAAACTTTGCTTTCGTCAAAGAATCCTCAATTTGCAGCAATTACAGCCTTGCAGACCTTCAGCAGTCTATTTGTCAATTTGTTGAGGTAATCTGAAGAGATTTCACCCCATGCTTCCTGAAGCACCTCCCACAAGTTGGATTGGCTTGATGGGCACTTCTTACGTACCATACGGTCAAGCTGCTCCCACAACAACTCAATAGGGTTGAGATCCGGTGACTGTGCTGGCCACTCCAATATAGACAGAATACCAGCTGACTGCTTCTTCCTTAAATAGTTATTGCATAGTTTGGAGCTGTGCTTTGGGTCATTGTCCTGTTGTAGTAGGAAATTGGCTCCAACTAAGCGCTGGCCACACGGTATGGCATGGCGTTACAAAATGGAGTGATAGCCTTCTTTCTTTAAGATCCCTTTTACCCTGTACAAATCTCCCACTTTACCACCACCAAAGCACCCCCAGACGATCACATTGCCTCCACCATGCTTGACAGATGGCGTCAAGCACTCTTCCAGCATCTTTTCATTTTTTCTGCGTCTCACGAATGTTCTTCTTTGTGATCCGAACACCTCAAACATAGATTAGTCTGTCCATAACACTTTTTTCCAGTCTTCCTCTGTCCAGTGTCTGTGTTCTTTTGCCCATCTTAATCTTTTATTTTTATTGGCCAATCTGAGATATGGCTTTTTCTTTGCAATTCTGCCTAGAAGGCCAGCATCCCGGAGTCGCCTCTTCACTGTTGACGTTGAGACTGGTGTTTTGCGGGTACTATTTAATGAAGCTGCCAGTTGAGGACTTGTGAGGCGTCTGTTTCTCAAACTAGACACTCTAATGTACTTGTCCTCTTGCTCAGTTGTGCACCGGGGCCTCCCAATCCTCTTTCTATTCTGGTTAGAGCCAGTTTGAGCTGTTCTGTGAAGGGAGTAGTACACATTGTTGTACGAGATCTTCAGTTTCTTGGCAATTTCTCACATGGAATAGCCTTCATTTCTCAGAACAAGAATAGACTGACGAGTTTCAGAAGAAAGTTATTTGTGTGAATACTCATCTTTAATTAAAATAAAGGAGTAGAGCATCCACTTAACAATACAAACAATATATACGACAGGAACAGTTTTGCAGGCACACAACACGCAGTGCAAAAACAACTACCCACAAAACCAAGTGACAAACATACTCCTACATATATGACTCCCAATCAGGAACAACGATCCCCAGCTGTTCCTGATCAGGAGTCACAAGACCAACACAGAACAATCACACACACAAGACTGCCACGTCCTGACCCCAAAACTACAACAACAGCTCCATCTGCTGGTCAGGACGTGACAGTACCCCCCCCTCAAGGTGCAGACCCCGGAATGCACCTAACAACGAAAAAACACCAACAAACAAAATCCCCAACAAAACCCATAAACAATAACCCCTAAACAATAAGGGAGGGAAGGGAGGGTGGCTGCCGTCAACGACGGCACTGTGCTACACCCTCCCTCCCCAACCCACCTATCCTGGAGGTGGCTCCGGTGCAGGACGTGGACCCTGCTCCACCCTCGGCGTCGCCCACTTCGGTGGAGCCGATAGCTGCGCCAGGCAGACGGACCCCTCGAGCCGGGCCGGAGGACAGGAGGGCCCCTCGGGCTGGGCCGGGGAGCAGGAGGGCCCCTCGGGCTGGGCCGGAGAGCAGGAGGGCCACTCGGGCTGGGCCGGAAGGCATGCGGGCCACTCGGGCTGGGCCGGAAGGCATGCGGGCCACTCGGGCTGGGCCGGAAGGCATGCGGGCCACTCGGGCTGGGCCGGAAGGCATGCGGGCCACTCGGGCTGGGCCGGAAGGCATGCGGGCCACTCGGGCTGGGCCGGAAGGCATGCGGGCCACTCGGGCTGGGCCGGAAGGCATGCGGGCCACTCGGGCTGGACCGGAGGGCAGGAGGACCACTCGGGCTGGACCGGAGGGCAGGAGGACCACTCGGGCTGATCCTGACAGGCCGGGCACCCTGGCAGATCAGGGCAGGCGGGCACCTCTGGCAGAACCGGGCAGTCCGGCCACTCTGGCAGAACAGGGCAGTCCGGCCACTCTGGCAGAACAGGGCAGTCCGGCCACTCTGGCAGAACAGGGCAGTCCGGCCACTCTGGCAGAACAGGGCAGTCCGGCCACTCTGGCAGAACAGGGCAGTCCGGCCACTCTGGCAGAACAGGGCAGTCCGGCCACTCTGGCAGAACAGGGCAGTCCGGCCACTCTGGCAGAACAGGGCAGTCCGGCCACTCTGGCAGTACAGGGCAGTCCGGCCACTCCGGCAGTTCAGGGCAGTCCGGCCACTCCGGCAGTTCAGGGCAGTCCGGCCACTCCGGCAGTTCAGGGCAGTCCGGCCACTCCGGCAGTTCAGCGCAGTCCGGCCACTCCGGCAGTTCAGCGCAGTCCGGCCACTCCGGCAGTTCAGCGCAGTCCGGCCACTCCGGCAGTTCAGCGCAGTCCGGCCACTCCGGCAGTTCAGCGCAGTCCGACCACTCCGGCAGTTCAGCGCAGTCTGACCACTCCGGCAGTTCAGCGCAGTCTGACCTCTCTGGCGACTGTTGACTGGCGGGCAGCTCTGACGACTGTTGACTGGCGGGCAGCTCTGACGATGACTGTTGACTGGCGGGCAGCTCTGACGATGACTGTTGACTGGCGGGCAGCTCTGACGATGACTGTTGACTGGCGAGCAGCTCTGACGATGACTGTTGACTGGCGGGCAGCTCTGACGATGACTGTTGACTGGCGGGCAGCTCTGACGATGACTGTTGACTGGCGGGCAGCTCTGACGATGACTGTTGACTGGCGGGCAGCTCTGACGATGACTGTTGACTGGCGGGCAGCTCTGACGATGACTGTTGACTGGCGAGCAGCTCTGACGATGACTGTTGACTGGCGGGCAGCTCTGACGATGACTGTTGACTGGCGGGCAGATCTGATGATGACTGTTGACTGGCGGGCAGCTCTGATGATGACTGTTGACTGGCGGGCAGCTCTGATGAAGACTGTTGACTGGCGAGCAGCTCTGGTGATGGTTGACTGGCGAGGCTGGGTTGACACACTAGACTCCTGATGCGCGGGGCCGGCTCGATGCTTACTTCGCCCTGGCACATGCGGGGCGCTGGTACTTTGCCTACCGGCCTGAAAATCCCAGGCCTCACCACAGCCCCAACCCCAAAGCACGGGACCTGTCCAGTCTGCCCTACAAGGGTACGGGGAGCTGGCCTGGGGCTGTAATCTCGCCTCGCCAAATAGCCCTTGTGCCCCCCCCTAAAAAATTCTTGGGGCTGCCTCCAACATTCCTCCCTCACTTGCCTCTGTCCTCTTCTCCGCTGCTTGGTCCTTTGGTGGTGGGTAGTTCTGTAACGGCTGTCTTCTGTAGAAATGGACCAAGGCGCAGCAGGTATGTGAATACTCATCTTTAATTAAAATAAAGGAGTAGAGCATCCACTTAACAATACAAACAATATATACGACAGGAACAGTTTTGCAGGCACACAACACGCAGTGCAAAAACAACTACCCACAAAACCAAGTGACAAACATACTCCTACATATATGACTCCCAATCAGGAACAACGATCCCCAGCTGTTCCTGATCAGGAGTCACAAGACCAACACAGAACAATCACACACACAAGACTGCCACGTCCTGACCCCAAAACTACAACAACAGCTCCATCTGCTGGTCAGGACGTGACAATTTGTTGCTGGCCATTTTGAGCATGTAATCGAACCCACAAATTCTAATGCTCCAGATACTCAACTAGTCTAAAGAAGGCCAGTTTTATTGCTTCTTTAATCAGCACACAATTTTCAGCTGTCCTAACATAATTGCAAAAGGGTTTTCTAATGATCAATTAGCCATTTAAAATGATAAGTTTGGATTAGCAAACACAACGTGCCATTGGAACACAGGAGTTATGGTTGCTGATAATGGGCCTCTGTACACCTATGTAGATCTTCCATTAAAAAATCTGCCGTTTCCAGCTACAATAGTAATTTACAACATTAACAATGTCTACACTGTATTTCTGATAATTTTGATGTTATTTTAAGTGACCCCAAACTTTTGAACGGTAGTGTACGTTGGTAACCAGTTTATAATAGCAATAAGACACCTCAGGGGTTTGTGGTATATGCCACGGCTAAGGGCTGTATCCAGGCACTCCGCGTTGCGTCGTGCATAAGAACAGCCCTTATCTGTGGTACAATGGCCATATACCACACCCCCACGTGCCTTATTGCTTAAATATATTACATCGTTTTTATGATTGATTGCATGACTTTAATAATGATAATTGTCTCTCCCAGTTTGGGGGTCCCCACCAGCACCATCTGCCCAGAGACCCCCCAAGAGACCTGGGCTCCCCAGCAGAGAGGTGGGCACCTTCAGATCGCTCCAGGGCCTTCCCAGGCAGGATGATGGACCAGGGACTAGGACCATGGAAGCGCCCGGCCTCCCACCATCACAACCACCACCGTGACCAACTTCCACACCGCTCCCCACCCTCACAGCATCCCCCCCCTCACAGGGAAGACTGCCCTGCCAAAAGGAGCAGGAGTTCTGGTCCTGAGCAGGTCAGTCAACACCTATTCTCTGTTAACCCAGAAGTAGAATCTTCCGTAATATGTTAATTTGGTCAGCTATGTGATTAACTTCTTGGTCTATACGTATTAGAAATCAAGATTTCTGGGCCTCCCGAGTAGCGCAGCGGTCTAAGGCCGAACCCGGGCCTTATCACAACCGTCCGTAATCGGGAGTTCCATAGGGCGGCGCACAATTGGCCCAGAGTCATCCGGGTTAGGGGGAGGGTTTGGCAGGGGGGCTTTATTTGGCTCATCACGCTCTAGCGACTCCTTGTGGCGGGCTGGGCACATGCAGGCTGAACTCGGTCGTCAGTTGAACGGTGTTTCCTCCGACACATTGGTGCGGCTGGCTTCCGGGTTAAGCGGGCGGGTGTTAAGAAGCGCGGTTTGGCAGGTCATGTTTCCAGGACGCATGACTCGACTTTCGCCTCCCGAGCCCGATGAGACAAGATCGACATTGGGGAGGAAAAGGGGGTAGAATACAAAAATAAACAAAATCGAAGTCTCCACCCTCGCAAAAGGATCCATGTGGGTACTCGCGCAAAGCACTCGAAGCGAACCAGTCTAATAAGCACTGCCTTGGCCCAACCTGATACGTCCATATAACCAGTAGCAAAAACCCAAAGACCGAAATTACTGCAGCTCGTTATCTCACGCATCCCATTGAGTCTCGGCAGATTCTTCAGTCTACACACAGAATCTGCCCAGGGGAGATTAGTCGCCACCTGAGTAAGTGATCGTGACATTACACCTCTTCCTTGGCCATTCTCCCTGTGTCTGTGTTTTCCAGGAGTGGAAGGTCCCCCACCACAGCTAGTTCTGCTATTAGTGCTTGAGAAATATGTTTTCTCTAACCTGATCTAGGATCAGATGTCTCTACTGCTAACCTTAACCATTAGGGTATTATCTATCCAGTGGCAATTTTAGCATGGAAATCTCTTTCTTTTCAGCTCCATGGAGTGAATCCTTACCACCTGGCTATCAGCGGAGCCTTGTCTGGCACCGAAACAGTTAATTCAGCCTTGTTTACTGCCTTTTTATAAAAACATAGCTGAAATGGCTGACCATATCTCCCTGGCATATTACATAATTTATGCAGCAGAATATGAGACATTTTTGGACTGTTGTGCGTGGCAGTACTTCGTTGGCGAATTTTGTCAGAGAAAGATTTACAATTCCAAGTTGGATGATCATTCAAAATGTATTTTTCCAGTCTGACTTCCCAGTTGCAATGCTTGCAGTTAGCCACTGTCACCGATTCCTTCCAAACAACTCATTGTTGAATTTACGATTTCCAACTTGTGTAATGTTTATAGCTGATGAGCACCGATACGTTTTATCTTAATTATTTCTCTTCACAAGGATTTAAAAGGATTTAGTAGATTGTCTACTTGATTTATGATGATGACTGCTAGCTAAGATTTTGAAAGTAAGATGTTGACATCAGTCCAATCAAAGCTACTGTAGATATAATGTGATTTGATGTCATTTTATCTGTGACCTTCAGCCTTCTTGGAAGGGGACTTCTAATCTAAGTCTATGGCAGGACCCAAAGGGCTCACATTCTCGATGTCTACCCTTTCTAAAGGCTGGTGACGTAGTGTCCCCATGAGTGACAGAACACTGAGCCAATCACAGTGCAATTCCGGTGAAATGCTCCTATTTTCTGCTGGCCTGCCCCACCACCACAGAAAGCACTGAGCTAGGCTGAAACACCTGCATTTTGGAGTAAAAAGCTGCCATTCTTGCCCTGAATGATGTGTCGCCACTGTATCTATCTGATCCTGGAACAGTGGTTTGAAGCAACTCTGAGTGTAGCTGTGATATTTATACAATAGCACCACCTTCTGGCAGGGATCAAATATACATCACCAGGATACCGACTTTTATTACTGTTCTCTCTCACCAGCCCTCTCACCGTGGATCAATGCATCTATCCGGCCCAGACCAGCACCAATCACCACCCCACTACCCCCCTTCCAAACAAGGCTTCTGGAAACAATCATATGGCAGACCTGGTCCTCGCACCCATGCTGACAGGAGAAGCTTGTCTGTAGAGTTACAAGTAAGTCAGTTAATAGCTAATGAACTTCAAGAAAGCAATGCTTTATTAAAGACTTTAAACCATCCTCTCTCTCTCGTTATTTCAGGAATCCACCAAGTCAGGATTATGGAGTCTCAAATACAGAACGCATCATTCTACCCATTCTCCAGTTTCCCAGGCCCTCTTCAATGATCAAGACCCCCCTCCTTCCTCCTATCCCCGCCACCCTTCTCCAGCCCAGCCCAGTGGCAACAGAAGACCCCCTCA
Organism: Salmo salar; assembly: GCF_965601325.2. Taxonomy (NCBI): domain Eukaryota; kingdom Metazoa; phylum Chordata; class Actinopteri; order Salmoniformes; family Salmonidae; genus Salmo; species Salmo salar. The sequence goes on from NC_138301.1 coordinate 104,098,344, forward strand.
CCATGGATCCAGAGTGGAGGTGGATGGCCAGTCCCAGCACCCCTCCTCACCAGCAGACCGCACCGGCGTGCCTTACAGCCAGCACCTCCACCACCAGCATCCCACATCACCCCCCTCAGTACCTCAGCACAGCCCCCCAGCTCCACGCTCCCACAGACTGCAAAGGGATCAGACCCCCTCCCAGCCCTCTGCTACAGAGCCTCTCCACCGCAACAGCAACCACAGAGATGGATGCTGCACCACCCTGAGCTCCTCCAGCCCCTCTGGCCTCTCCAGCTCCACCACTCCTAGTAAGGCCAGTGGGAAGAAAGATCCTCCTCCCAATCAGAGGAGCCCTGACATTGGCACTGACACACCCCACAAACGGGGACCAAGGACACCCTCGCCCAGTCCCACACCTCCCCCTCTCTCTGCCTCCCCCACATGGCTAGGCTCAGGCGCTCAGAGGTCAGAGATGAAGCCTAGCAGGGCCTCAGAGCCTCAGACCCCACCCAGCTCTCCTACTGTCAACAACAACAGACCTACTGGCAACAGGCCAGAGCTACAGCCTCACAGACACAAACAGACAGAGAGGAAACATAAGGAAAGGAGAGCAGAAAGAGGTGAGGAGGGAAAGAGGGAACAGAAGAGGAAGATGGAGAGGAAGATGGAGGAGCGGACAAGGAGAAAGGAAAAAGAAGAGAAAAGTGGGGATGGGGTGAAGAATAAAACACATAAAGGAGAAGAGGGGAGGGACAAAGTGGAAAGGAAAAAGAAAGAGGAAGAGAGGAAGACAGAGAAAAGCGAGAAGAGTCTTAGGGATAAAAAGATGGAAAAAGTAGAGAGGGGATCCTCAAAGTCCCTACGTAAATCATCCCTCCCTCCGTCAGTATGGCCTTCCTCCCCTAAGTCTGGATCTAAGGTTCCAGGGAAGCCAGGGAAGCCAGGCCAACCCTCCCAGACACATGGCAAACACATACACAGGGAGAAAGCCCAAGAAAGAGGTGGAAAGTCCCATGAGCACAGCTCTCCAAATAGCTCAGAGACAATCCCACTTGTTGGCCCGCCTGCAGCCCGTCCCAGCCAACCCACACCCTCCCCACATCCATCCAAACACAAAAAGTCAGAGAGGGGAGGGACCCTGAACAAGTCAAACCCAACTCAACCCAAATTCCCAGTCAAGGACTCACCACTGCCAGCCTGTCCTCCACTCACCACCACTCACACTACCACCACCAACAACAACATCAGCACCAACACGACCAATAAGACCCGTAATAACAGTCCTCAGCCCACCAGCCCTCCAACATATTCTAAATGCAGCCCAGGGAGGAAGGCTGATTTGACCCCCTCCACACTCTCATCCAAAACCCCAGCAGCTCCCCCTATGGCTGGGTCAGGGGGATCCATCCAGAGCCAGACAGAGACATGGGGTGTTAGTCCAGAAGGCGGGGTCCTGCGGGCCCCAGATCTCCAACCTGCGGCAGGGGTGGGCAGTGTGGAGGAGATGGGAGACAACCCCCCTGCCAGCCCCCCTGTTCTCAGCTGGCAAGGCTCCCCAGCATCAGCCCTGAGTGAGGAAGAGGAAGAGGAGGGAGGAGTGATGAGGAGACCTGTCCTGCAGCCCAGCCCAACCCATGGCCCGCCCCTCTCACCCCCCCATGGGAACTCAGAGGGGCTCAATGAGAAGGCCGAGGGTGTCGGTGAGGGGAGGGGTGCTGATGACCTTCGCCATAGTGACCTGGCCAAGCTCTATGGCTTGCCTGATACTCCCAATGGAGTGGAGGAAGAGGAGGAGGAGGAGGAAGAGGAGGACAGTGGTGGGGACACCTCATCCAGCTCTCTGCCTCCCCGTCGGCCACACCTTCACCAGACAGGAGTGGCTGATGTCTTCAAGTCTTTGGCCTCGTTCCTGGGGGGCCAGAGGTACACATATCGCGGCGGTCCGTTTGGGCGTCCTCCCCCTAGCTCCATGGGAGGAGTGAAGTACTCTTCATCCCTCGCCATGGATCCGGAAACCAATTGTCAGGACCAGCAGAACCCCTCCCCCACATCCAACTTCACCACGCCCCCAAGACTCACTAGCCAATCACCCACTCACACTACCTCAGATCCGCCTTCCAAACCCCGCCCTCTTATAAACCTTGACCAACCACAGCTCTCCGTGGGGGAGCGCACAAAACAGAAGCACGCGAGATTGGAGGAGATTCTGAATGAGAGAAAGAAGGAGAAGACTAAGGGTGTAGACAGTGGGGAGACGGCCGGGTCTCTGAGCGCTGAGTTTAGACTAACCACCACACACCGGCTGCCTGCCACCACCAAGGAGGAGCGGGGACAGAGGGAGGCACGCAGGCAGACAGACAGAAAGAGGGAGCCAAGCGGTGCGGATGGAAACGGAGATGGGGAAGGGAAGAGGAAGAGAAGAAAACAAGATAACAGCATCAGCAGTCATCAGAGGAGTGGAGGAAATGAAAAGAAGAACGTGGAAGAAAAGTGTGACAGAAAATCAGCCTCTATAACGCTGTCCTCATCTACACCTTACCCCAGTCGCCCAGCCAAGCAACACAAAGACACTAAGAAGAGCCGTCCCATTCAGGGGAACCTTGGCCTCCAGAGCAAAGACAAGACGCACACAGGAAACACTGAGCAGGGGGCACAATCAACAGAGATGAAGGATGAGAGGCGCAGTGAGCCTCAAACCAAGACGTCCACACCAGGCAGCAACCCAGACACATTGGCAACAGCATCCACTACCAGCTTCATCAACACCTCCTCCCCTTCCCCCACCCTGGCCCCTCCTGCTGCCCCAGTGAGGAGGACCCCCTGTCCCCTGGCTGCTGCTGATTTCCTCAAGCTGAAGGCTCTGTCCATGGGCTCTCCAAAGGAACTGAAGATCCGTCTGATCAAGGTGGAGAGTGGAAACCAAGAGACGTTCATCGCCTCCGAGGTCGAGGAGCACAGGATCCCACTAGGAGAGGTCAGCATCAGACACACAGCCAGCGAGGTCGTCAGGTCCTGCAAGTGAGTACACTGTACATGTGATGTGATGTACAGTACCAGTCAAATGTTTGGACACACCTACTCATTCAAGGGTTTCTTTACTTTTTACTATTTTCTACATTGTAGAATCATAGTGAAGACATCAAAAATATGAAATAACACATATGGAATCGTAGTAACCAAAAAAGTGTTAAAAAAATCAAAATATATGTTACATTTTAGATTCTTCAAAGTAGCCACCTTTTGCCTTGATGACAGCTTTGCACACTCTTGGCATTCTCCCAACGAGCTTCACGAGGAATGATTTTCCAACAGTCTTGAAGGAGTTCCCACAGATGCTAAGCACTTGTTGGCTGCTTTTCCTTCACTCTTCCGTCCAACTCATCCCAAACCATCTCAATAGGGTTGAGGCCGGGTGATTGTGGAGACCAGGTCATCTGATGCAGCACCATCACTCTCCTTCTTGGTCAAATAGCCCTTACACAGCCTGGAGGTGTGTTTTGGGTTATTGTCCTGCTGAAAAACAAATGATAGTCCCACTAAGTGCAAACCAGACGGGATGGCGTATCGCTGCAGAATGCTGTGGTAGCCATGCTGGTGAAGTACGCCTTGAATTCTAAATAAATCACTGACAGTGTCACCAGCAAAGCACCATCACACCACCACCTCCATGCCTCACGGTGGGAACCACACATGCGGAGATCATCCATTCACCTACTCTGCGTCTCACAAAACCCGGAGGTTGGAACCAAAAATCTCTAATTTGACTCATCAGACCAAAGGACACATTTCCACCGGTCTAATGTTTATTGTTAGTGTTGCTTGGGCCAGGCAAGTCTCTTCTTATTATTGGTGTCCTTTAGTAGTGGTTTCTTTGCAGCAATTCGACCATGAAGGTCTGATTCACGCAGTCTCCTCTGAATAGTTGATGTTGCGATGTGTCTGTTACTTGAACTCTGTGAATCATTTATTTGGGCTGCAATCTGAGGTGCAGTTAACTGTAATGAACTTATCCTCTGCAGCAGAGGTAACTCTGGGTCTTCCTTTCCTGCTGCAGTCCTCATGAGAGCCAGTTTCATCATAGCGCTTGATGGTTTTTGCGACTGCACTTGAAGAAACTTCCAAAGCTCTTGAAATGTTCTGTATTGACTGACCTTCATGTCTTAAAGTAATGATGGACTGTCATTTCTCTTTGCTTATTTGAGCTGTCCTTGCCATAATAGGACTTGGTCTTTTACCAAGTAGGGCTGTCTTCTGAATACTAACCCTACCTTGTCACAACGCAACAGATTGGCTCAAATGCATTAAGAAGGAAAGAAATTCCGCAAATTAACTTTTAACAAGGCACACCTGTTAATTGACATGCATTCCAGGTGACTACCTCATGAAGCTTGTTGAGAGAATGCCAACAGTGTGCAAAGTTGTCATCAAGGCAAAGGGTGGCTACTTTGAAGAATCTAAAATCTAAAATATATTTTTATTTGTTTAACACTTTTTTGGTTACTACATGATTCCATATTTGTTATTTCATAGTTTTGATGTCTTCAGTATTATTCTAAAATGTAGAAAATAGTAAAAAGTAAAGAAAAACCCTTGAATGATTAGGTGTGTCCAAACTTTTGACTGGTACTGTATATTTACTACCAAGACATTTCATTGGAGGAAGAGAGGTTGTGGCACAAAACAATGAAAAGTGTATTAAATTAAATCTTATTGAATTCTCCCACTTCATCTGTCTCTTTCTCTGTCTGTTTAGGGGGGCGAAGGTGAACGGGAAGTTTCGTGAGTCCTATCTGCTCCCTGCTTTCTCTGTCAAGCCTGTTCTTAGCACCAACACACCCATCCCAAGAGAGAAGCTCAACCCCCCCACACCAAGCATCTATGTGAGTCCACACTCTAGGGGCGCTGCACTGCGGCTGACCCTATGCACCAACCTGTCTGTGTGGGTGTCTTGTGGGGGGGGGGGGGGGGGTAAAGCAAAAAAAACATGCAGCTCTGTGTCTTATGACAATACACCATAAAGTAATCTTCTTCTTCTTTTTCCCCCCTCTTTTCTTCTTCATTCTCATATCCATTACTCATGTATCAGTTCTGTATTTGTGCAATGCCTAGTTGATGTTTTCCTGTGTTGTCCTGTGTGTCTGTGTCCAGTTGGAGAGTAAGAGAGATGCCTTCTCCCCAGTCCTCCTCCAATTCTGTACCGACCCCAAGAACCCTGTCACTGTCATCAGAGGCCTGGCTGGATCACTACGACTCAGTGAGTTTGCACATTTCAATTTTTCTCAGGGCTAAAAGTTAAAACGGCAACATAATGTATAATCTACTCACTATACCTTTGTCTCTCTTTCCTCTCCCTCTCTGTCAGACCTGGGTCTGTTCTCCACTAAGTCTCTGGTGGAGGCCAATGCAGAGCATGCTGTGGAGGTGAGGACCCAGGTACAGCAGCCTGCTGATGAGAACTGGGACGCCACTGGTTCAGCTCAGACCTGGCCCTGCGAGAGCAGCCGCTCACACACCACCATCGCCAAGTACGCCGCGTACCAGGCCTCCAGCTTCCAGGAGAGCCTCCAGGTTGTTGATGAACACACACACACACACACAAATATCACACACAGAAACACATAATGCTTACATACACCCCCCCCCCCCCCCCGCCCCCACTTCCTTTCTTTGCCAAGCTAAGTTCATGTGCCTAAATGTATCTACAGGAAGAGAAGGACAGTGAGGATGAGGATGAGGAAGAACAAGAAGAGAAGAAGACGTCTTCTGAGCCATCAACCAACCCTGCATCTGGCACCAGCAAAGCCAGCCCTACTGTGGTTACTAGCAAAGCAACTCCTACCAAAGTTGGCCCTACCCCTATTGCTAACACACTCAGGTCACCTCATAGTATCCACAGCATACTGTGCAGTCAACTCCTTATGAAATCAAATACAATACTTTTAATCAAAACAATGTTCTGCCGTTATTAAAGACACTTCCTCTTTCCTATAGGCCGGAGGCGAAATCAACTGGGAAGATTATCAAATTCGGCACCAACATCGACATCTCTGATCCTAAGAGGTGAGATTAGCTTTACATGTGGTTGATTGTTTTAGACAGGGCTAAGGACACCCTTAGAGAGGAAGTAGAGTGTGTTTGACATGTGTTACCAGGTGGAAGCCCCAGCTGCAGGAGCTGCTGAAGCTACCAGCCTTCATGCGTGTGGAGTACAATGGAAACATGCTGAGCCACGTGGGACACACCATCCTGGGCATGAACACCGTCCAGCTCTACATGAAGGTCCCCGGCAGCCGTACACCTGGTCAGTGTCTTAGTTCTATTGGTGTGTGTTTATATGCATATTACATGCCTCTGTCCATTGGCTTAAATATCTCTGTATGTCTGTTTTCAGGTCACCAGGAGAATAATAACTTCTGCTCTGTGAACATTAACATTGGGCCGGGAGATTGTGAGTGGTTTGCAGTCCATGAACACTACTGGGAGCACATCAACAATTTCTGTGAGAAGTGAGTCATGGTTCTGTTTTTGTGTGAGGGTCTGTCTTCAAATTAGTTAAGCATTTTGAGCTGTTCTGCTCATTGAAAGGCATAACAACAGTGACTCAAAGGGGATTTGAACCAGAAACCACCACTTTGTTACCATCTCTCCTCCCTCCTTCAGGTATGGAGTAGACTACCTGACTGGGTCTTGGTGGCCTGTTCTGGAGGACCTGTACCGCTCCAACATCCCAGTGTACCGCTTCATCCAGAGACCAGGGGACCTGGTGTGGATCAACGCAGGGTCCGTCCACTGGGTCCAGGCTGTGGGCTGGTGCAACAACATCGCCTGGAACGTGGGACCTCTCAACTGTGAGTTACTAGCAGTGTCCAGCAGGACATAGATAGGAAATGGGAGCTGGGTCATACACAGTGCAGCTACTGTATCTACACTATCCTTTACCTCAGTCAAATTCATATCAAAATCCTTTTGTGTGCTTTTCTACTGTACAGTATGTGTGTGTCGTCTTTGCCCTTGCAGCATACCAGTATCAACTGGCTCTGGAGCGCTTTGAGTGGAATGAGGTCAAGAAGGTCAAGTCCATCGTTCCGATGATCCATGTCACCTGGAATGTAGCCCGCACTATCAAGATCACCGACCAAGAAACCTACAAGATGGTCAAGTGTGTGTGTGTGTGTGTGTGTGTGTGTGTGTGTGTGTGTGTGTGTGTGTGTGTGTGTGTGTGTGTGTGTAAGTGTCCCTCGTCATCTATCTAGTATGAATGTTTGTTTCTTGCTACACCTTATCTCTCTCTCTCTCTCTCTCTCTCTCTCTCTCTCTCTCTCTCTCTCTCTCTCTCTCTCTTTCTCTCAGACATTGTCTCCTACAGTCCATTAAGCACATTCAGATTCTGAGAGACCAGCTGGTTGCTGCAGGGAAGAAGATCTCTTATCAGAGCCGTGTGAAGGACGAACCAGCCTACTACTGCAATGAGTGTGACGTAAGTCCCTCCCAACAACCTGTGGATGTATGCCTGTAGCAGACCTGCTATGAACTACCATGACCCAAGCATCTTACCAACAGAGTGTGGATGTATGCTTGTATCAGACCTGCTATGAACTACCATGACCCGAGCATCTTACCAACAGAGTGTGGATGTATGCTTGTATCAGACCTGCTATGAACTACCATGACCCGAGCATCTTACCAACAGAGTGTGGATATATGCTTGTATCAGACCTGCTATGAACTACCATGACCCGAGCATCTTACCAACAGAGTGTGGATGTATGCTTGTATCAGACCTGCTATGAACTACCATGACCCGAGAATCTTACCAACAGAGTGTGGATGTATGCTTGTTTCAGACCTGCTATGAACTACCATGACCCGAGCATCTTACCAACAGAGTGTGGATGTATGCTTGTATCAGACCTGCTATGAACTACCATGACCCGAGCATCTTACCAACAGAGTGTGGATGTATGCCTTTGGTTATTTCTGCAGTGAGTGATTGTGTTGTGTCTGTGTGCAGGTGGAGGTGTTTGACCTGCTGTTTGTAACTAGTGAGTCTGGCAGCAGGAAGACCTACATGGTGCACTGTGAGGACTGTGCCCGGACTGTGTCCAAGAGCCCCTCGCTGGCAGGAGTAGTGGTGCTGGAGCAGTACTGCATGGAGGAGCTGATGAGAACCTATGACAGCATCTGTGTGGTGAGACATACACACACACACAATTGCTGTGAAGTTATGTCCATCATATTTATCCCCCTTTCTGTCTGTCTTTTTCTTCCTCTTTCTCTCTCCAGACTCCATCACCCTGCTCCAAGTGAGGCATCCTTCCTGTTGTCTGGCAGCCATAACCAAAGCTCCTACTTAGTGGCAGCACAGACGTTGTCTTCAAGGAATACTACTACTGCTAACACTTGGTGAACAGCCAACCATGTTTACTCAGTATTGTTTACATCACAATAAGATATCGGCCATCAGCCATCAGCCAATTGAATTCCAGCTCACTGTTGTCTTCCCCTCCTACCAGCTGCTGATTGGACTTGAGTCTTGAGATAGAATGACTAGACTGGTACTACTAATTGTTAAAACATGTCAGACAACTACAGAAAATGTGAACATTGTTAGCACTGGAAATCAGGTCTTATTTAAAACGGACACTGCTGTGATTCAAAAGCGTCAAGTAGCCGGTATATGGTGCATTAATTCAGGTACTTTTATGCAAATCCAATGGAACTTTTTTACACCAATCTAGTTATTCTATGTCCATGAATTTACCGTGTTGCTATGGTAACAGCAGGGGAATTGCTTCACAAGCAAAGTAGCTGATAGTCTCATTGAAATCCCATTGTTTTGGTTTGGTTTTCTATTCAGGTGAACTCTGACATTTGTCATTCCTGTCTGTATACTCTTTGGGGTGCTATTTCCATTGTATTTATTTTGACCTAGATATTTCAAAAGTTTTACCAGCCTAAAAGTACACCACATTGGCCTTGTGAACTGTATTTAGATTAAAGGAAATTAGAAAATCAAACATGCAGGCACAACTTTCTAAAGCATTAGGAATATTCATTTAAGAAATTGTAAAAATTTCTCTGAAATACGGGTTAACTAAAACTAGAGGACTAATCTGGTTTCACTCTTTGTTGGAAATCTGGTGTGTTTTAATGTGATTTTAGTTTTTGCATAATAATCCTAAATAACGTTTGGTAGAGAGAGATGTGATTGCTACAATTCGCCCTAAAGAAGATCCCCTTCTTTTACCGTTTTCTTTTTCTAATGGGATCATTCTCCCGGTTTTATACCTCTTTTTTGGTTGCTATCTCCTTTTCTGGATTACAGAGAAAACGAAGAATTGTAAATTGTGACTTTATTTATACTTGTATATGTTTGTTTTCTTAAATGTATTTATTGCATATTGATGGTGCTTCTCTGGGGACACCAGATATTTTTAAGGTTTCCTATTGTGGGTGGACGGGGAAGAGCAAACAGGGGGAGGTTGGATTTTCATGGTGCTCAACCCCCTCTTGCCTCGTCACCTCCTCATTAACTGTGTATAAATGATCTATGAATATAAGTCAATGAATATAACTTCAACCGACAGGTTGGTGCTTAGAACCGCGTCATTACAATTACCAGTAAACGAATAGAATGATGTCTTTGTACTGTATCTAACTGATAAACACAATACCTTTTTCAACTTTTTTGCATTGTACGAAATTCATAAAATTGTGAAGCATTTGTGATTGGCAGTAGTTGTAGTTTTAGTCCCATTTAAAAGAGACTGATGTGTTGTGAGGTTTGGGTTCCTTCAGTGTTCTGTCCTCATGAGTATAATTTCAAGGTTGTAATCTTGCTCCTCATCCACTGACTTTATTTTAAGCTGTGCTGTTTTAAAACAAAAGAAAAATATCTTACATAGACCAGACCTGTCTTAAACACTCTGTGATTTTTCTGTGACATTATTGTGAGTATTATTGATACAATAAAATAAAATGTTTTGAGAAATGTTTATTGTCATTGAATTTGTGTCGCGGTCTTGATGAGAGGCCTGGATAGTTTTTGAGTATTGTGTCTGAGCTGATTATAACTTATCTTAGAGAAACATTTCAATAGAGGGAGATTTATTTAATCCCTAGAATCTACCCACTCTTCATTCCCTGCTGATGTTAATGCCTAGCCACCCATCATTTCTTCTGTCATATCATTCTTCTCTTCCTGCACTTTGCCTGCTTTAATACAGTACATCAACCAGAATGTCCTTCATTACACACAGAATGTTAGTGTTTGGATTACTGGTGACTTTAGAGTAACCTGAAAGGGTTTACTCCCAGTTACTAAGGAAGAGAATGTTACTAACATACTGGTAATGATTTATCTCTCCCCCTCTAATCCTGCTGTGTTTTGCCAAATGTCCATTTTTTTCTTTGTTGAGGGCATGGGAATAAAACACCTCTAGTTTAAAGAGGATGCAGGGACACCTCATCCTAGACAAACGGATAGAGCAGTGAATATCCTGCTTCCAAGGATAGGAAGACTGGCCTTCCTCCTCTAACAACCCTCTAAACCACAGGTGTCAAACTCATTCCACGGAGGGCCGGGTGTCTGCAGGTTTTCATTCCTCTGTTGCACTTGACTGATGAATTAAGGTCACAACTCCCCACACCTGGTCGTCTTAATTGAAAGGAAAAGCCAAAAACCTGCAGACACTAGGCCCATCATGGAATGAGTTTGACACCCCTGCTCTAGTTCCTCGTACACATACAGTGGGAGAAAAAAGAATTTGATCCCCTGCTGATTTTGTACGTTTGCCCACTGACAAAGAAATGATCAGTCTATCATTTTAATAGTAGGTTTATTTGAACAGTGAGAGAGAATAACAACAAAAAAATCCAGAAAAACACGTCAAAAATGTTATAAATTGATTTGCATTTTAATGAGGGAAATAAGTATTTGACCCCCTCTCAATCAGAAAGATTTCTGGCTCCCAGGTGTCTTTTATACAGGTAACGAGCTGAGATTAGGAGCACACTCTTAAAGGGAGTGCTCCTAACCGCAGCTTGTTACCTGTATAAAAGACACCTGTTGTCACGTCCTGACCCTTGTAAGAGGTCATTTGCCATAGTAGAGTGGTCAGAGCGTGACAGGTGGGTTGTTTTGGGTTTTCTGTTTATATGTGGGGTTTCTCTAGATTTCTATTTCTATGTTTTGTTTTTTATGTTTTGGCCAGGTATGGTTTCCAATCAGAGGGAGGTGTCTTTCGTTGTCTCTGATTGGAAGCCATACTTAGGCAGCCTGTTTTTCCTTTGGGTTTTGTGGGTAGTTGTTTTCTGTTTTGTTCCTTGTAACCTGACGGAACTGTTGACGGTCATTTTTGTTGTTTTGATTTAGTGTTTCATTAAAGTAAAATATGAGCACTTGACACGCCGCGCCTTGGTCCCCTTTGTACGACCCTCGTTACACCTGTCCACAAAAACAATCGATCAATCAGATTCCAAACTCTCCACCATGGCCAAGATCAAAGAGCTCTCCAAGGATGTCAGGGACAAGATTGTAGACCTACACAAGGCTGGAATGGGTTGCAAAACCATTGCCAAGCAGCTTGGTGAGAAGGTGACAACAGTTGGTGCGATTATTCGCAAATGGAAGAAACACAAAGAACTGTCAATCTCCCTCGGCCTGGGGCTCCATGCAAGATCTCACCTAGTGGAGTTGCAATGATCATGAGAACGGTGAGGAATCAGCTCAGAACTACACGGGAGGATCTTGTCAATGATCTCAAGGCAGCTGGGACCATAGTCACCAAGAAAACAATTGGTAACACACTACGCCGTGAAGGACTGAAATCCTGCAGCGCCCGCAAGGTCCCCCTGCTCAAGAAAGCACATATACATGCCCGTCTGAAGTTTGCCAATGAACATCTGAATGATTCAGAGGACAACTGGGTGAAAGTGTTGTGGTCAGATGAGACCAAAATGGAGCTCTTTGGCATCAACTCAACTCGCCGTGTTTGGAGGAGGAGGAATGCTGCCTATGACCCCAAGAGCACCATCCCCACCGTCAAACATGGAGGTGGAAACATTATGCTTTGGGGGTGTTTTTCTGCTAAGGGGACAGGACAACTTCACCGCATCAAAGGGACGATGGACGGGGCCATGTACCATCAAATCTTGGGTGAGAACCTCCTTCCCTCAGCCAGGGCATTGAAAATGGGTCGTGGATGGGTATTCCAGCATGACAATGACCCAAAACACACGGCCAAGGCAACAAAGGAGTGGCTCAAGAAGAAGCACATTAAGATCCTGGAGTGGCCTAGCCAGTCTCCAGACCTTAATTCCATAGAAAATCTGTGGAGAGAGCTGAAGGTTCGAGTTGCCAAAAGTCAGCCTCGAAACCTTAATGACTTGGAGAAGATCTGCAAAGAGGAGTGGGACAAAATCCCTCCTGAGATGTGTGCAAACCTGGTGGCCAACTAAAAGAAACGTCTGACCTCTGTGATTGCCAACAAGGGTTTTGCCACCAAGAACTAAGTCATGTTTTGCAGAGGGGTCAAATACTTATTTCCCTCAATAAAATGCAAATAATTTTCTAACATTTTTGACATGCGTTTTTCTGGATTTTTTGTTGTTGTTATTCTGTCTCTCACTGTTCAAATAAACCTACCATTAAAATGATAGACTGATCATTTTTTTGTCAGTGGGCAAACGTACAAAATCAGCAGGGGATCAAATACTTTTTTCCCTCACTGTACAGTAGGGTCCAAAATTATTAACTCCCTTGATAAAGATGAGCAGAAATGACAGTGTAAAATAAATAACTTAAATACTAAGCTATATTGTATGCTCACAAATATTTGGATATGTGATTATTTTATACTCAAGTCAACCAAGTCAACAAACAGATTACCGAACATTTCGAATCCCACCGCACCTTCTCCGCTATGCAATCTGGTTTCAGAGCTGGTCATGGGTGCACCTCAGCCATGTTCAAGGTCCTAAACGATATCGTAATCGCCATCAATAAGAAACAATACTGTGCTGCCGTATTCATTGACCTGGCCAAGGCTTTCAACTCTGTCAATCACCACATCCTCATCGACAGACTCAATAGCCTTGGTTTCTCAAATAATTGCCTTGCCTGTTTCACCAACTACTTCTCTGATAGAGTTCAATGTGTCAAATCGGATGGCCTGTTGTCCGGGCCTCTGGTAGTCTCTATGGGGGTGCCACAGGGTTCAATTCTTGGGCCAACTCTTTTCTCTGTATACATCAATGATGTCGCTCTTGCTGCTGGTGAGTCTCTGATCCACCTCTACGCAGACGACACCATTCTGTATACTTCTTGCCCTTCTTTGGACACTGTGTTAACAACCCTCCAGACGAGCTTCAATGCCATACAACTCTCCTTCCGTGGCCTCCAACTGCTCTTAAATACAAGTAAAAATAAATGCATGCTCTTCAACCGATCGCTGCCCGCACCTGCCCGCACGTCCAGCATCACTACTCTGGACGGTTCTGACTTAGAATATGTGGACAACTACAAATACCTAGGTGTCTGGTTAGACTGTAAGCTCTCCTTCCAGACTCACATCAAACATCTCTCCAATCCAAAGTTAAATCTAGATTTGGCTTCCTATTTCGCAAAACAAAGCATCCTTCACTCATGCTGCCAAACATACCCTCGTAAAACTGACCATCTTACCGATCCTCGACTTCGGCGATGTCATTTACAAAATTACAAAAGTCTAACACTCATTTTTATATTACATAGAATATGAATTTCCTATGATAAACTCCTGTGAGATCAATATTGTACAAAATGTTCAATCAAACTGAAATGAGCTTGTTTATCTATAATGGCAGGATTAAATTGGAGTTGATGCTTTAAGTCAATGTTTTCTACTGGTTTTGCTCTTTTCAGTGTACCGACACATGTACGTATTTTTTTACAATCAAAGAGCTATTATCTCAGCTAAAATCAGACACATTTACACACATTGGCTTAAACAGTAAAATCATAGATTCGATTCTGGGGTATAATGGGGTATAAACAGTGCCATCCGTTTTGTCACCAAAGCCCCATATACTACCCACCACTGCGACCTGTACGCTCTCATTGGCTGGCCCTCGCTTCATACTCGTCGCCAAACCCACTGGCCCCAGGTCATCTACAAGACCCTGCTAGGTAAAGTCCCCCCTTATCTCAGCTCACTGCTCACCATAGCAGCACCCACCTGTAGCACGTGCTCCAGCAGGTATATCTCTCTGGTCACACCCAAAGCCAATTCCTCCTTTGGCCGTCTCTCCTTCCTGTTCTCTGCTGCCAATGACTGGAACGAACTACAAAAATCTCTGAAACTGGAAACACTTATCTCCCTCACTAGCTTTAAGCACCAGCTGTCAGAGCAGCTAACAGATCACTGCACCTGTACATTGCCCATCTATAATTTAACCCAAACAACTACCCCTTCCCCTACTGTATTTATTTATTTATTTATTTTGCTCCTTTGCACCCCATTATTTATATTTCTACTTTGCACTTTCTTCCACTACAAATCTACCATTCCAGTTTTTTACTTGCTATATTGTGTTTACTTTGCCACCATGGCCTTTTTTGCCTTTACCTCCCTTATCTCACCTCATTTGCTGACATTGTATATAGACTTATTTTTCTACTGTATTATTGACTGTATGTTTGTTTTACTCCATGTGTAACTCTGTGTTGTTGTATGTGTCGAACTGCTTTGCTTTATCTTGGCCAGGTCGCAATTGTAAATGAGAACTTGTTCTCAACTTACCTACCTGGTTAAATAAAGGTGAAATAAATAAAATAAAATAAATAAATACTCAGAGAAAGAGATTTTGTTTAAGAAGTAATCCAATTTTTTTCGAAATAATATTGGGGTAAAAATGATTGACACCACTGTTTTCAATACCTTTCAATACCTCACCTTGCGTGGATAACAGTACTGAGCCTTTTGGAGAACACATTGGGATGGATCTTAGACCATTCCTCCATACAGAGTCTTTCCAGGTCCTTGATATCCTTTGTCTGTGCTTATGGACCATCCTCTTAAAATCAAACCACGTGTTTTTAATGGGTTTCAAGTCCAGAGACTGAGATTCCCATTGTAACATTTAGATTTTGTGACCATTTAAACATTTCTTTGTGGATTTTCATGTGTGCATTGTGGTTATTGTCTTGCTGGAAGATCCACTTCAGGCCAAATTTCAGCGTCCTGTGAGAAGCTTGGTAGAGTTCATGATGCCGTTGACCTTAACAAGAACCCCAGGATGAGAGGAACCAGAATCTCCCATAACATTAAAGATCCATCACCACTTACAGTAGTTGGGTTCTTCTCTGTTTATGCATTCTCATTTCAATGCCAAACCCACCACTGGTGTGAGCTGTATTTTCACGTCATCTGACCAACACACCGTTTCAAATCTAAGTGCCATTGCATTTTAGCAAACTCCAGGCACTTAGATTTGTTGGATGACATGAAAATGATGCTCTTTGGCCACGAAATCAGAATAAAGGAGCAGACAATAACCACAGATCTACTGTAAAATATGGTGGTGGATCTTTGATGTTATGGGGCTATTTGCTTTCACTGGTCCTGGGGCCCGTGTCTGTTATTTCTTATAGCATACAATATAGCTCAGTATTTAAATTATTTATGTTATAAAGTAATTTCATCCCACTGTTTGTCTCTCTCTCTCTCTCTCTGACACACACACACACACACACACACACACACACACACACACACACACACACACACACACACACACACACACACACACACACACACACACACACACACACACACACACAGACACACACACACACACACGGACACACAAGGACACACACTGACACACACACACTCCTCAAGGAGGGCTGCAGCACTGCGGTAATAGCAGCTGCACATCGAACAGAGGGAAAACATATATCTCCATTATTCTCTGAATCCTCTCAGGATTTCCCCCTACATTCCTGGTCTGGCTGGTCTTCCACACTCCTAAAGGCTTTTTTAATCACCCCTCTTTCTACTTCTTCTCAAGTCCCTCCTTCATCCAATCACTCCCTCTATCTCCAGAGAGAACGTCCTATCTGCCCTCTGAAGAAATAAGTAAATAAACACACTTGCCCTGACTGCGATAAAAAAAACAAGAGGAAAACACCAAAGAAAATACACATTTTCCCCCTTTGAACTAAACCCCCACTGGTCTCTTATCAGTCTGGCGATCCTCTCCTTCTCCCACAACATCACTTTGTTCCTCCCCATCCACATTTCCATTTTGTTTTCTAACCCTGGTGTTCTGTTTTTCATCAAGAGGGCCAGTCCCCTTTCCTTCTTGACCTTTAAAACAACCATGTCTTATATGACCCAGCCAATGCCCCTACTTTCTACACAGCTCTCTGTTAATTTGTTCAGTTCTGTTGTGTCTTGGGGTCTGTATGCTGTAGCACTATGGGAATGTGTGTGTCTTATCTTTGTGCAGTCAGTGTGTTCACTCCCCATCATCTAGATCTCACACATTATCAGATATGAATGTACAGATCTATCTTATGTAAGAAGCTAGCCCAGAAAAAATGTATGCATGTTCTGAACATGTACAGCAAGTATAAAATACACGTTCTGTATCGGTTTATCTTGCAATGGAGGGACAGTACAAAACCATTTGACAGTTTATTAGACATGGATGTCCATAATGGCAGCCCCCCGCACCACTCTGATTCAGAGGGGTTGGGTTAAATGCGGAATACATATTTCAGTTGAATGCATTCAGTTGTACAACTGACTAGGTATCCCCTTTTCTCTTTCCATCTTATTACCATCTCACTATATTACAAATACATTCTTTGAAATGCTTACATTAGTAGTAGCTAGTGGTTGTAGTAACTGCAGCAGAAGGTTGTGGTTAGTGGTTGTAGTAACTGCAGCAGGAGGTAGTGGTTGTAGTAACTGCAGCAGAAGGTAGTAGCTAGTGGTTGTAGTAACTGCAGCAGAAGGTAGTAGCTAGTGGTTGTAGTAACTGCTGCAGAAGGTAGTAGCTAGTGGTTGTAGTAACTGCAGCAGGAGGTAGTGGTTGTAGTGACTGCAGCAGAAGGTAGTGGTTAGTGGTTGTAATGACTGCAGCAGAAGGTTGTGGTTAGCGGTTGTAGTAACTGCAGCAGAAGGTAGTGGCTAGTGGTTGTAGTGACTACAGCAGGAGGTAGTGGTTGTAGTAACTGCAGCAGAAGGTAGTGGTTAGTGGTTGTAGTGACTGCGGCAGAATGTAGTGGTTAGCGGTTGCAGTAACTGCAGCAGAAGGTAGTGGTGAGTGGTTGTAGTGACTACAGCAGAAGGTAGTGGTTGTAGTGACTACAGCAGAAGGTTGTGGTTATTGGTTGTAGTGACTACAACAAAGGGTAGTGGTTAGTGGTTGTAGTGACTGCAGCAGAAGGTAGTGGTGAGTGGTTGTAGTGACTACAGCAGAAGGTAGTGGTGAGTGGTTGTAGTGACTGCAGCAGAAGGTAGTGGTTAGTGGTTGTAGTAACTGCAGCAGAAGGTATTGGTTAGTGGTTGTAGTAACTGCAGCAGGAGGTAGTGGTTGTAGTGACTGCAGCAGAAGGTATTGGTTAGTGGTTGTAGTAACTGCAGCAGAAGGTAGTGGTGAGTGGTTGTAGTAACTGTAACAGGAGGTAGTGGTTGTAGTAACTGCAGCAGAAGGTAGTGGTTAGTGGTTGTAGTGACTGCAGCAGAAGGTATTGGTTAGTGGTTGTAGTGACTGCAGCAGAAGGTGTTGGTTAGTGGTTGTAGTGACTGCAGCAGAAGGTAGTGGTGAGTGGTTGTAGTGACTGCAGCAGAAGGTAGTGGTTGTAGTGACTGCAGCAGAAGGTAGTAGCTAGTGGTTGTAGTGACTGCAGCAGAAGGTAGTGGTTGTAGTAACTGCAGCAGAAGGTAGTGGTTGTAGTGACTGCAGCAGAAGGTAGTGGTTAGTGGTTGTAGTAATTGCAGCAGAAGGTAGTGGTTGTAGTGACTGCAGCAGAAGGTAGTGGTTAGTGGTTGTAGTAATTGCAGCAGGAGGTAGTAGTTGTAGTAACTGCAGCAGGAGGTAGTGGTTATAGTAACTGCAGCAGGAGGTAGTGGTTGTAGTAACTGCAGCAGAAGGTATTGGTTAGTGGTTGTAGTAACTGCAGCAGAAGGTATTGGTTAGTGGTTGTAGTAACTGCAGCAGAAGGTTGTGGTTATTGGTTGTAGTAACTGCAGCAGGAGGTAGTGGTTGTAGTAACTGCAGCAGAAGGTAGTGGTTAGTGGTTGTAGTAACTGCAGCAGGAGGTAGTGGTTGTAGTAACTGCAGCAGAAGGTAGTGGTTGTAGTAACTGCAGCAGAAGGTAGTGGTTAGTGGTTGTAGTAACTGCAGCAGGAGGTAGTGGTTGTAGTGACTGCAGCAGATGGTAGTTGCTAGTGGTTGTAGTGACTGCAGCAGAAGGTATTAGTTAGTGGTTGTAGTAACTGCAGCAGGAGGTAGTGGTTGTAGTAACTGCAGCAGAAGGTATTGGTTAGTGGTTGTAGTGACTGCAGCAGAAGGTATTGGTTAGTGGTTGTAGTGACTGCAGCAGAAGGTAGTGGTTAGTGGTTGTAGTAACTGCAGCAGAAGGTAGTGGTTGTAGTAACTGCAGCAGAAGGTAGTAGTTAGTAGTTCTAGTGACTGCAGCAGAAGGTTGTGGTTAGCGGTTGTAGTAACTGCAGCAGGAGGTTGTGGTTAGTGGTTGTAGTAACTGCAGCAGAAGGTAGTGGTTGTAGTAACTGCAGCAGAAGGTAGTAGTTAGTAGTTGTAGTGACTGCAGCAGAAGGTTGTGGTTGTAGTAACTGCAGCAGAAGGTAGTAGTTAGTAGTTGTAGTGACTGCAGCAGAAGGTTGTGGTTAGCGGTTGTAGTAACTGCAGCAGGAGGTTGTGGTTGTAATAACTGCAGCAGGAGGTAGTGGTTGTAGTAACTGCAGCAGAAGGTAGTGGTTAGTGGTTGTAGTGACTGCAAGAGTTTTGGCAACTCTCACCCATCTCCTTATCTATTCAGATAAACACTTTCTCCCCCTCTCTCCTCCCTTCCCTTTCTTCTCCTCCCTACCCCCTCGCTCCCCCCTTCCCTCCCCTCCCTACCCCCTCGCTCCCCACTGGGTCCAAGGGTTATCAGTGCAATCCCTCCTGTGCCTCCGCCCTTTCCAAATGCCATCACCAACGTCTAACACTCCCCAGCTGCCTATCTGTACCCACCAGCACCACAGCAGCCCACAGACACGTAACCAGCAGAGAGGAGACAGACAGGAGACAGACAGGAGACAGAGGGGAGACTCAGTGACTAACCAAACTGGAATGAAAGTGAGGAAACAGCACAGCAGGAAAGGAAGAGCCAGAGCCAAGCAGAAAAGCAATATTTGCCTTAACTGTGCAGAGCGTAGAATTTAACACAAAGCAAAGGGGCAAGAGAGTGACACCGATTGAGACCTTTGCAGACACAAAGCATCTGCTGAATACCTGGAGTTTCAGAAACACCAAGATATATCAGAGAATGACAAAGGTCTAAACTCTCATCATCGGGGTATAAACCTCCACCTGGTCAATGTCATCAGTCTGACCTCAGGATCTGGGTGTTCATGTAGTGGAGACCTACCTCTTCTTCTCTCAACGCGCATTCTCAGAGAAGGAAGACAGGTTAAAGAATAGAGTGTATTCACATCTTCTCTTACTGCTACTGTGAGAGGCGAGAGACAGAGAGACAAATCCTCAGAACTGCTCCACCAATCACACAGTGAGTAAACACATCTCATTGTAATCGTTATGGCTGTCCAGGGATGGAGGGACATGGAAACTCAAACTAAACATCCTAACAAAGATCATAGTCAACTTTTTTCCAGCTCATAGGGTTTATGCTTCTAGAGCATGTTCAATTGAAGTTTGAGTGTGATGAGAAATTTTGCATTTTGTATTGTATTACCAAGATTGTTTAATAATCTTTTGGGCTCCTGAGTGGCGCAGCAGTCTAAGGCACTGCACCTCAGTGCTAGAGGCGTCACTATAGACCCCGGTTCAATTCCAGGCTGTATCACAACCGGTTGTGATTGGGAGTCCCATAGGGCGGCGCACAATTGGCCCAGTGTTGTCTGAGTTAGGGTTTGGCCGGGGTAGGCCATCATTCTTAATAAGAATTTGTTGTTAACTGCTTGCCTAGTTAAATAAAAAAAATTAAAAGTCCTTTATTGGAAGGTTTTTAATCCACCCGCATCTTTGCTTGGTTCATATGAAGACTGAATGGAAAAGTAACTATTTCAACCCATGAACCCTTTTTCCCATGATGTTCTATGAGAGGTTATACCTGCACATGCTACCTTCCTCTTAATACCAACAGTTATAGTATCAGATGTCATCTGAGGACATGTGACCATGACACATTGTGCCTGAGGTCCCACCCCACTGCTAAAGTCAACTGAACATTGATGAAAGTTTGGTGAAATAAATGAAATAACCCATTACAATGATCAGTTTTCAGTTAAAATCCAATCAACAAAAGGTTGTTGACGTTTAAAATTAGTGGAAGAAGGTTTCTTAGAAGAAGGTTTTGAAGAGGGTGGGGTGGGGTGGGGGGGCCTCATTGTTCTGGGTCTGTAGTCATCCAGGAGACGGGGTGGGGCCAAGGGAAGTCCATTTCCTCCCGCCCAGAGTTGTGTAGTTATCTGTGTTTACTTTCTGCACCTCTCACCACTGTACTTTAGGAAACTTAGCTACCCTCACTTTAATGCAATGACATCCCGAGGCTTTTTTTCAATCTATTATTGAAATAGGGGCATGCCAAACAGATTCCTGTGTGCAAAGGGGATCCATTATCAGGCTCCCCATCTATCTACAGTCGTGGCCAAAGGTTTTGACAATGACACAAATATTAATTTTCACAAAGTTTGCTGCATCAGTGTCTTTAGATATTTTTGTCAGATGTTACTATGGAATACTGAAGTATAATTACAAGAATTTCATAAGTGTCAAAGGCTTTTACTAACAATTACATGAAGTTGATGCAAAGAGTCAATATTTGCAGTGTGGACCCTTCTTTTTCAAGACCTTTGCAATCCTCCCTGGCATGCTGTCAATTAACTTCTGGGCCACATCCTGACTGATAGCAGTCCATTCTTGCATAATCAATGCTTGGAGTTTGTCAGAATTTGTGGGTTTTTGTTTGTCCACCCGCCTCTTGAGGATTGACCACAAGTTCTCAATGGGATTAAGGTCTGGGGAGTTTCCTGGCCATGAACCCAAAATATCAATGTTTTGTTCCCCGAGCCACTTAGTTGTCAAGGTGCTCCATCATTCTGGAAAGGCATTGTTCGTCACCAAACTGTTCCTGGATGGTTGGGAGAAGTTGCTCTCGAAGGATGTGTTGGTACCATTCTTTATTCATGGCTGTGTTCTTAGGCAAAATTGTGAGTGAGCCCACTCCCTTGGCTGAGAAGCAACCCCACACATGAATGGTCTCAGGATGCTTTACTGTTGGCATGACACAGGACTGATGGTAGAGCTCACCTTGTCTTCTCCGGACAAGCTTTTTTCCGGATGCCCTAAACAATCGCAAAGGGGATTCATCAGAGAAAATGACTTTACCCCAGTCCTCAGCAGTCCAATCCCTGTACCTTTTGCAGAATATCAGTCTGTCCCTGATGTTTTTCCTGGAGAGAAGTTTCTTCTTTGCTGCCCTTCTTGACATCAGGCCATCCTCCAAAAGTCTTCGCCTCACTGTGCGTGCAGGAATGCTGCCATTCCTGAGCAAGCTCTGTACTGGGGGTGCCCCGATCCCGCAGCTGAATCAACTTTAGGAGACGGTCCTGGCGCTTGCTGGACTTTCTTGGGCACCCTGAAGCCTTCTTCACAACAATTGAACCACTCTCCTTGAAGTTCTTGATGATCTGATAAATGGTAGATTTAGGTGCAATCTTACTGGCAGCAATATCCTTGCCTGTGAAGCCCTTTTTGTGCAAAGCAATGATGACGGCACGTGTTTCCTTGCAGGTAACCATGATTGACAGAGGAAGAACAATGATTCCAAGCACCACCCTCCTTTTGAAGCTTCCAGTCTGTTATTCGAACTCAATCAGCGTGATCTCCAGCCTTGTCCTCGTCAACACTCACACCTGTGTTAACGAGAGAATCACTGACATGATGTCTGCTGGTCCTTATGTGGCAGGGCTGAAACGCAGTGGAAATGTTTTTTGGGGGATTCAGTTCATTTGCATGGCAAAGAGGGACTTTGCAATTAATTGCAATTCATCTGATCACTCTTCATAACATTCTGGAGTATATGCAAATTTTCATCATACAAACTGAGGCAGCAGCCTTTGTGAAAATTTATATTTGTGTCATTCTCAAAAATGTTGCCACGACTGTACAGTGCCTTCAGAAATTATTCATACCCTTTGACTTTTTCCACATTTTGTTGTGTTACAGCCTGAATTTAAAATGGATTAAATTGAGATGTTGTGTCGCTGGCCTACACACAATACCCCATAATGTCAAAGTGGAATTGTGTTTTTAAACATTTTTACAAATTAATTAAAAATGTAAAGCTGAAATGTCTTGAGTCAATAAGTATTCATCCCCTTTGTTATGGCAAGCCTAACTAAGTTCAGGAGTAAAAATGTGCTTAACAAGTCATATACAAAGTTGCATGGACTCACTCTGTGTGCAATAATAGTGTTTAACCTGATTTTTGAATGTACATCTCTGTACCCCACACATATAATAATCTGTAAGGTCCCTCAGTTGAACAGTGAATTTCAAACACAGATTCAACCACAAAGACCAGGGAGGTTTTCCAATGCCTCACAAAGAAGGGCACCTATTGGTAGATGGGTTAAAAAAAGCAGACATTGAATATCCGTTTGAGCATGATGAAGTTATTAATTAAACTTTGGATGGTGTATCAATACACCCAGTCACTACAAAGATACAGGTGGCCTTCCTAACTCAGTTGCTGGAGAGGATGGAAACCTCTCAAGGATTTCACCATGACGTCAATGTTGACTTTAAAACAGTTGCAGAGTTTAATGGCTGTGATAGGAAAAAATTGAGGATGGATCAACAACATTGTAGTTACTCCACAATACTAACCTAATTGACAGAGTGAAAAGAAGGAAGCCTGTACAGAATAAAACATGCATCCTGTTTGCAATAAGGCACTAAAGTAAAACTGCAAAAAAATGTGGCAAAGAAAATAACTTTATGCCCTGAATGCAAAGCGTTGTGTTGGATTTGACCTAAACATTACACATCACTGAGTACCACTTTTCACATTTTCAAACATGGTGGTGGCTGCATCATGTTATAGGTATGCTTAAATTGTTTTAATAATGTGCAAATACTGTACAATACAGGTGTACAAAGCTCTTAGAGACTTACCCAGAAAGACTCACAGCTGTAATCGCTGCCAAAGGTGATTCTAACATGTATTGACTCAGGGGGTTGAATACTTATCTAATCAAGACATATTAATGTTTTATTTTCATATATTTTTTTATACAAATGTTAAAAATGTTTTCCACTGACATTAGAGTATTTTCTGTAGATCATTGACAAAAGATGACAATTAAATCTATTTGAATCCCACTTCGTAAAACAACAAAATGTGGAAAAAGTCAAGGGGTGTGAGTACTTTCTGAAGGCACTGTAACTGCAAGCACTATAAGGCTCCCTAGCAGAAGAGCAGCCCATAATTAACTGCACTACCACTAGTAATGATGATTATGAAATTGTATAACAGACACATAAATTACTGAATTAATAACACTAATCATTTTGTTTCCCGAAGGCCTAGGGAGGATGAGTCTGCCGAGGAACCGGACCCTGGAGAATGGCATCACCCAGCTGCATCACATTAACAATGGGGAACCTCTGTCTTCACTGCAATTCCACCTCCAGCACACAGGCTCTGTGACCTCTGTGCCAGGGTCGCCCACAGGGGGGTCAGGGGTGGTGGTGCCACCCCCGTACTCAGTAGCGGCCAGCGTGGCGGGGGCTACGGACGCCCCTCTGGAGCTGAGAGGCTCTCTGGACTGCTGGGCGTGCTCAATACTGGTGACAGCTCAGAACCTGATCATCGCGCTGGTCAACAGTACGCTGGTCAGTATTGTGTTCGGCACCATCATGACCCCAGCGCTGGTCATGGTCGTGTTTGGCTTCCTATGTCACTCTACGGTAAGACTGCCATCCAGGAAGAAAGTCTGTGTGTGTCAGAAAGAGATAGAGAAAGAGAGGGGAGAGTCAGAGACATACAGGGAGAGAGAGCATGAGTCCTGACCTGAGCATTGCTGTGTGACACATGATGAGTAGTTTTAATATGTATGTGTGTGTGTGTGTGTGTTTGTGATGGTTTCACACCATTAACCATTTCTCCTCCCTCTCCTCCCTGTCGTCCCCAGGTACAACCCAATGGCACGTCCCTGTACTGTTCAGACCTGCTGGATGACGGTGGCTGTGTGGCCCTGCTGGTGGTGGGCTTCATCCTGGTCACCCCCCTCCTGGTCCTGGCTCTGGCTGCCTACTGCCGCCTGGCCCACCACCTCCAACTGGGCATCTGTTTCATCCCCTACAGCAGGGCCGTCTACAAGAACCTGCCTGCCTCGCGCCAACGTGGAGGAGGCTGCTGTGGCCAGCAGGGGGGCTCAGAGGGGGAGGGCAAAGGCAGTGTGTGGGTGTGAGGGGAGGGATATGTTGACCCTAACCTTGACCCTAACCACTGATGCAGGGTCAGATAATATTTTCTTCCCTCTTAAGGTTAAGGTTAGGATTGGGGGTCAAGTAATCTGATCCTAGATCTGTAGATAGAGGCAACTTCTACCTTGAGCAGGGAGGGAAGGAATGTGAAGGAAGGGAGAAAACAGGGCATGAGGGTAGTAGGGAAAGTTGAAGTGTGGATTTGTGGAGATGATGTTTATGGACACAGTTATAATATGCCTATGAGTCTTGGGGTGGGGGTGGTGTGGAGGTGGATCTTCCAATACACTGGTTTGTAGATTGCAGAGAGCAAAGTTGAAGCTGTAAAAACATAAGTATGCTACATGAAGTACTATCAAATACCACTGTAACTACACTGCAATTATTTGTTATTATGTTTGTTTCTTATGTTGAATTATCCTGTACTATTATTAAATTATGTTTGTTTAGAATAAAATATTTCCATTATATCAGAAAAGGTGTTTTTCTTATAGAAATAACTACAAGTGAATCAGTTTCTGTCTGGCATGAAATGACAACATCTCCCTCTAGTGGAGCACGAGATTCCAACTACCATTACATCACCTCACAAACCTGTGGGTTACCATGGCTACTATCTCTCTGATGCCATATGGCAGCTGTCAAATGTTGACTCTTTAATCAAAGTTTTAATGACATATTAATTCCAAGTAAGTACATCATAGAAATATGTTACACAGAATCAAAACGCTTTTATAGCATAACTTCCCTCAGTAACTGGAAGGGTTTGCTTGTATTCACTTGTCTGGCTTGAATAGAATGATGACATTCGTAGAAAACTGTTGACAACCTATAATTCTATTTTGTGGATAACAAAAACAGTTGTCATAAAGTAATAAATACATGAGTAACTTGCTAATTAAAACATTTAAAGTAGGGTAAAACAATCTACTTCTGTCATGTTTATAGTCATGACCTGTGAATAAGCAGGTGTTGTAATGTAATTGTGAATACTTTGAATATATTCCAGGCATCCTAACTGCCCATTATAGCAATAGAATAGTATTGAATGGAAAATAAAAAAAATATATATATTTTTTTTAATTAAAAGCAATGTCAGTTTCATATAAACTACAAAACAACTTACTTTCTCCCTGCCCGCTGTTGTGCTCTAAGTCAGCTGTTTGAAAATCAAAACAAATATTTACGCTACTGAAAGGTCACTGCTCAAGGTCACCAAAAATCAGTGTTCTGCCCATCAGTCAAATTAGGTTGGACTGGGTGTCAGATTAGGTAAGGCCATGTTTCAATCATGATCAACTATGGTTGGCTATTGCGTTGGTTACCTCTAATGTCCCCTTGTGTTGATGGTTGACAGGATAATAATAGCATACACAACCTTTAATAAAAGCAATTCATGTAATATTTTACCATGTGGAGGTACAAGATGCATAATAAAATGTTTTACATAGTGTGGGTAAACACATAATCTTGACTGACTAACATTGCCTCCCTTACCAATTGGATCACCATGTCCTTGTTTAACAGTTAATAAGGGAACAGTGTTGGGGAGTAGTGAAATACATGTATTTACATTTTTAACTACATTTTGCAGTAGCTTGTTGTTGGTAGTAGAACTAAACTAAAATCTTGGTAGTGTTTTCAGTAGTGAATTACATGTTTGCCATGTAGTGGTGTAGCTAACTAGGACTACTGGAACTACACACTACTTTTTTGCTCAAATAAAATAAAATAAAATATGGGTAAAGTATCAACACTTCAAATTATTGATATAAAAAATGCAAGTATTGGTATAAAACTTTTTTTTATTGATATCAAATATTCAATGAATATATGTTAAAACGGCTTTCCATACCCCAACACTGTAAGGGAACATAGCAACAATTCACTGGAAATCTATTAACTTCCATGCCAAGTTGCCAACACACGCATACAGTAAATGCAGGGGCGGGGTCAGAGGGCAAGGGAGGCATGTTTTGTGTTGTAGCCACACACTGAAGGATTAGCTATTTAAAGACGCGGAGTCGGCAGTGGAAAATTTCCATGCTCTTGTTGTATCAAAGGGAGAGTGACAGACGCGCTACAAGGCAGGTTGCATATACACCATCATTTGTCAGGGGAATGAGCTCTGACTGCCTCGAGACATCAAACCGGAAGCAAATTATACAATTTCTAGGAGAATTCCAAGGAAACAAACTCACTACAATATAAATTCATGCCGTTTTGATCTTGGATTTCCAGGTGAGTTAAAAGCACTTTTACTATTCAATAGCACCAAGACGTCCATGGCGTTTTCAATATTTAGTTTTCACATTTAGTATTTTGTTGTTATAACCTTTTGTATTGATTGGCCTATGTGAAGTCGTTGATATGGAACCCACTTTGTAGCCTCATTAGGCCAAAAGTGTGTCAGAATTGAGGGCACAAGCTGAAATGGATGTAGGAAAACACACACGCTGTAAAAACTATTGGTCGCTAAATCCGGAGAAATTAAGGACCATGTAAAACCCTGTTGGTCACTAAATCCGGCTAAAAGGACCACGTAAAAACTGTTGGCTCGTTTGCCCTCACCCGTCTGAACTGTTGGCTGTGAATGCCCTCACCCGCTATATACTTACAGTGCCTTGCAAAAGTATTCATCTCCCTTGGCGTTTTTCCTATTTTGTTGCTTTTCAACCTGCAATTTGAATGGATTTTTGGGGGATTTCATGTAATTCATGTAATAAGATCTGATGCAACCAATTACCTTCATAAGTTACATAATTAGTTAAATAAAGTCCACTTATGTGCAATCTAAGTGTCATATGATCTGTCACATGATCTCAGTTATATATATATATATCTGTTCTGAAAGGCCCCAGAGTCTGCAACACTACTAAGCAACGGGCACCACCAAGCAAGCAGCACCATGAAGACCAAGGAGCTCTCCAAACAGGTCAGGGACAAAGTTGTGGAGAAGTACAGATCAGGGTTGGGTTATAAAAAAATATCAGAAACTTTGAACATCCCACGGAGCACCATTAAATCCATTATTAAAAAAATTTAACGAATATGGCACCACAGCAGACCTGCCAAGTGAGGGCTGCCCACAAAAACTCACAGACCAGGCAAGGAGGGCATTAACCAGAGAGGCAACAAAGAGACCAAAGATAACCCTGAAGGAGCTGCAAAGCTCCACAGTGGAGATTGGAGTATCTGTCCATAGGACCACTTTAAGCCATACACTCCACAGAGCTGAGCTTTACGGAAGAGTGTCCAGAAAAAAGCCATTGCTTAAAGAAACAAATAATCAAACATGTATGTTGTTCTCCAAAAGGCATGTGGGAGACTCCCCAAACATATGGAAGAAGGTACTTTGGTCAGATGAGACTAAAATTGAGCTTTTTTGCCATCAAGGAAAACGCTATGTCTGGCATAAACCCAACACCTCTCATCACCCACGGAACACCACCATCCCCACTGTCAAGCATGGTGGTGGCAGCATCATGCTGTGGGGATGTTTTTCATTGGCAGGGACTGGGAAACTGGTCAGAATTGAAGGAATGATGAATGGCGCTAAATACAGGGACATTTTTGAGGGAAACCTGTTTCAATCTTCCAGAGATTTGAGACTGGGATGGAGGTTCAACTTCCAGCAGGACAATGATCATAAGCATACTGCTAAAGCATCACTCGAGTGGTTTAAGGGGAAACATTTAAATGTCTTGGAATGGCCTAGTCAAAGCCCAGACTTCAATCCAATTGAGAATCTGTGGGATGACTTAAAGATTGCTGTACACCAGTGGAACCCATCCAACTTGAATGAGCTGGAGCAGTTTTGCCTTGAAGAATGGGAAAAATCCCAGTGGCTAGATGTGCCAAGCTTATAGAGACATACCCCAAGAGACTTGCAGCTGTAGTTGCTGCAAAAGGTGGCTCAACAACGTATTGACTTTGTGGGGATGAATAGTTATGCACGCTCAAGTTCTGTTTTTTTGTCTTATTTCTTGCTTGTTTCACAATAAAAAGTATTTTGCATCTTCAAAGTGGTAGGCATGTTGTGTAAATCAAATGATACAAACCCCCCCAAAAATCTATTTTAATTCCAGGTTGTAAGGCAACAAAATAGGAAAAATGCCAAGGGGGTGAATACTTTTGGAAGCCACTGTATAACTGATTGGTTTGGTTCTGTCCTCTATAGTGCTGTCCAGTTAGAACATGATGTTGAGGCCCATCACTGTACTCTTGATAGTCACCACCACTCACAGACACAGCAGTTTCCTTTGAAGTTCTTTATATGATTCTGGTAAT
The DNA here is from genome assembly GCF_965601325.2 of Salmo salar. Classification (NCBI taxonomy): domain Eukaryota; kingdom Metazoa; phylum Chordata; class Actinopteri; order Salmoniformes; family Salmonidae; genus Salmo; species Salmo salar. The sequence continues at coordinate 104,127,345 of NC_138301.1, forward strand.
GTGAATTACTTGGAATCTTGTTGTTGTGGTTCTATAAGACAAAGATATGCACACATGTAAACAGTATTATTTAAGGGTTATAACTATGCAATACGCATATTAGTGCCTTCGGAAAGTATTCCGACCCCTTGACTTTTTCCACATTTTGTTACCTTATAGCCTTATTCTAAAATGGATTACATTTTTTTTTAATCCTCAGCAATCAACACACAATATCCTGTAATGACAAAGCGAAAACAGGTTTTTAGACATTTTTGCAAATTGATTAAAAAAAAAAAAAAAATGAAATACCTTACTTACATATGTATTCAGACTCTTTGCTATGAGACTCGAAATTGAGCTCCGGTGCATCCTGTTTCCATTGATCATCCTTGAGATGTTTCCACGACTTGATTGGACTCCACCTGTGGTAAATTCAATTGATTGGACATGATTTGGAAAGGCACACAAATGTCTGTAGAGCTCCCCAGATTGGTGCCTTGACACAATCCTGTTTCGGAAGGGTACAAAAAAATGTCTGCAGCATTGAAGGTCCCCAAGAACAAGTAGCCTCCATCATTCTTAAATGGAAAAAGTTTGGAGCCACCGAGACTCTTCCTAGATCTGGCCGCCCGGCCAAACTGAGCAATCAGGGGAGAAGGGCTTTGGTCAGGGAGGTGACCAAGAACCCGATGGTCACTCTGACAGAGCTCTAGAGTTCCTCTGTGGAGATAGGATAACATTCCAGAAAGACAACCATCTCTGCAGCACTCTGCCAATCAGGCCTTTATGGTAGAGTGGCCAGACGGAAGCCACTCCTCTGTAAAAGACACATGACACTTGGAGTTTGCCAAAAGGCACCTAAAGACTCTCAGACCGTGAGAAACAAGATTCTCTGCTCTGATGAAACCAAGATTGAACTCTTTGGCCTGAATGCCAAGCGTCACGTCTGGAGGAAACCTGGCACCATCCCTACAGTGAAGCATGGTGGTGGCAGCATCATGCTGTGGGGATGTTTTTCAGCGGCAGGGACTGGGAGACTAGTCAGGATTGACGCAAAGATGAACAGAGCAAAGTACAGAGAGATCCTTGATGAAAACCTGCTCCATAGCGCTCAGGACCTCAGACTGGTGACGAAAGTTCACCTTCCAACAGGACAACGACCCTAAGCACACAACCTAGACAATGCAGGAGTGGCTTCGGGACAAATCTCTGAATATCCTTGAGTGGCCCAGCCAGAGCCCGGACGTTCTAACATCTCTGGAGAGACCTGAAAATAGCAACGTTCCCCATCTAACCTGACAGAGCTTGAGAGGATCTGCAGAGAAGAATGGGAGAAACTCCCCAAATACAGGTGTGCCAAGCTTGTAGCGTCATACCCAAGACGACTCGAGGCTGTAATCGCTGCCAAAGGTGCTTCAACAAAGTACTGAGTAAAGGGTCTCAATACTTATGTAAATGTGATATTTCATTTTTTTAATTATTATTATAGATTAGCAGGAATTTCAAAAAAAATGTGTTTGCTTTGCCATTATGGGGTATTGTGTGTAGATTTATGAGGGAAAAAACTATTTAATCCATTTTAGAATAAGGCTGTAACAACAAAATGTGGAAAAAGTCAAGGGGTCTGAATACTTTCTGAAGGCACTGTATGTACATGAATAAATGGCAAATGGGATTATACTTATAACATGTCTATAAAGGGCCATAAACACAGCATCAATATAAGCATAAACTTAAACAGTCCTCTCTTGGAGAGAGCGAAACCAATTATTTGGATTGACAAAGGGTCAAAATTTATGGCACTCTCTCTCTCCAGCCTTGTGTTCGAATCTGCAACCTTATCAGGTCTGCCCTGGTGCCACAGGGTCCTAAATGATTCTGCGCATGAGCGAGCTCCAAGAACTGTCTAAGAGGACTCTAGAAGCTCACCCATGGCAACGCAATAAAACACCTTAATAAAGGCCACTATGGAAAACGTGGTTGCGTGTGCATGCAAAAGACTGTTTACCAATACAACAATTAAACCACTTCTGCAAAAATACTTGTGCAACCAATGCAATAGCACTAATAGTACGGAATAATACTACATACGATAAACAATAGGCAAAGTAGTATTGGCAACTCTGACATTAAAGAATAGTAACAGCCATACTGTAGAACATATGTCTAAAAGCTATCAAAGTAACAGTAAGTAATTAGTGGTAATTACCTACTATTACACAGCATGTAAAACCCCCAATAACTCCCTGCAACTTACATTTCGATGCACGCACAACATTCAGACATTTGTCTTACTGTGAACAACAAAAAGTCCTCAGAAACATGGGTCTTCTCCCTTCTGATGACAACAACACTGAGTGGGCGGGTGCGGAGTCCAGATGCGCATTTCCAAGCACTCTGATTGGTTGGGAATTGCAGGCCTATGATGGGCAAGTGATATCTTAGGTAGACTGAGCAGCCAAACTAACGGGACTTAAGGGAAACTGAAGGGACTGTGAGGGGAAGTTAGGTAGCGAGGAGAGGAGCAGGACAGCCTTTTTTACACACGCAATAACAGCTTAGTTGGGCATGTATGGGTCACCATGACTGGGGTTACCATGTATGGGTCACCATGACTGGGGTTACCATGTATGGGTCACCATGTCTGGGGTTACCATGTATGGGTCACCATGTCTGGGCTTAACATGACTGGGGTTACCATGACTGGGGTTACCATGTATGGGTCACCATGACTGGGGTTACCATGTATGGGTCACCATGTCTGGGGTTACCATGTACTGGGGTTACCATGACTGGGGTTACCATGTATGGGTCACCATGACTGGGGTTACCATGTATGGGTCACCATGACTGGGCTCACCATGACTGGGGTCACCATGTCTGGGCTCACCATGACTGGGGTTACCATGACTGGGGTTACCATGACTGGGGTTACCATGTATGGGTCACCATGACTGGGCTTACCATGACTGGGGTTACCATGACTGGGGTTACCATGTATGGGTTACCATGACTGGGGTTACCATGACTGGGGTCACCATGACTGGGCTCACCATGTCTGGGCTCACCATGTCTGGGCTCACCATGTCTGGGCTTACCATGACTGGGCTTACCATGTCTGGGGTTCCCTTTTACCTAGCAGGTGACATAGAAGTCCTATACTGTAAAGGAGACAGATCTATGATTAGATCAGCTTGTTGGTTTGTTCTCACAATTCCCTAGAGTCATGTTAAGCGTCCTGGCATTTTGCTGTTCCCCATAACCAGAAACACTGACCTAAGCAGACCTGAAGCTTAGGATACAAACTAACTTTACTATTGCAAATCAACTTTCATAAGAAGATGCGTAGACTCGATATTTGCACTGTGACATTGACTTCTTGCTGTCACAACATAGTTGCATAATGTAAACAGAAAAGTAGAATGAGACTGTATAAGTAGGCACTGGATAGATTATGTCTGTTAGATGGGCCTGTCTCTCCAGCACAAACCCAGACAGAGATTTGGGTCACTGATTGTGAATATGTAACTTACATAATTTAAAAGCACCCTTTGATGAAGTGCCTGTTTTTATCATGCATCTATTTGATAATCTGTCATAGCTGGAGGTAATAATCTAAATGGTTCACTGCCTCCAGGGTCCCCAAACATTAAGGACAAGGAAGAAAATACCCTTTAGCTACTGTCTCTCTCTCTCTCTCTCTCAAACAGAAAAATGATAGTCCTACACCCAAACCACAATTACACATTTAGGGCAAGTTTGGAGTGTGTCAGTTTTAGAAATGGATAATAACTCAATTTTGCTGGTGCAATTCAGAAGAGGGATGAGTAGCTCTTACATTCCCTGAACAAGGCACGTCATTTATTTTGTGAGAAACAGAGCACATAATGCAATATGATTGTTCAAGTTCTTGTTCAAATCCTGCTGAGTTATGGAGTACCTAGTGTTAATGCTCCTTTTAAATAACATAATCCTTGTTCTCTCTTTTCAGACTGGCTCCTCTATCTGCTGCACCAATGGGTGTGAAGGTTCTCCAGTGTTTTCCCTGGTACAAGAGGTGTAAAGACAAGGGCAAGGGCAGAGACTGCCTCCCTAAAGAGGGTAGGAACACCAGCTACAGTTTTTTCTGGAGTGGGATGCTTGTTTGTTTAGATTTTTTCAGAGGCACTATTTTCAAAAAGCGGAACACTATGTTACTTGGAATGTAATATTGGACTGAAAACCCTTTGACAGTTCATCAACATCCGTAGTAGTACAATATGGGAATGTGACTTACCGAGATAGATTAATGTCAGTGTTAATGTAAAGTTAATGGGTTTTTAATGATGTCCTCTCTCCTCCCTTCCAGTTCCATCCATTGAGGCAGAGCCCCAGTTTGTCCCGTCAACCTATGCCAGTGATGGTGCTGGAGGAGGAGTTGTCTACTTTTCCCACAAGGCAAGAGTGGCCTACAGACATCGGATGGAGGGCAACGTTATAGACACCACCTACTGAGCCCCCAACCTCCAGCCCCTGCTGCAAAAACACCCCTCAAAGACTGTCTGCTCAGAAGCATCTTTGTCTTACAACAGACAGTATCCCAGTTCTTCAATGATTGTGTCTGGACAGAAGAATACTAAAATGATGGTCAAAAATAAAATGGTCAGAAAACTGTTCTTGTTTGTATTTGAGGAGCTTAGTTCAGCTGAAGGTTTAAGATAGGTGCTTGACTAAAGATGGAGGCTGAGAAGCACTACTGAGAACTGTCTGATAGCCATTAGAACATCTTTGACAGATGGGAGAAAACACTTTTAGATAGGGGTTGAGAAACTTTGTTTACGCTATTACCTTGAAGTGCATTCTTCTTGTTTTCCTGTCGTTTTATCATTTGTCACTTTATTTATTGTTCTAGGGTCAAAGTTGTGTACGTGTGTCTGCTATACACCTAATGGTTTTGCATATTTTTTGGGGTATGTTTTGTAATGGTCCATTTTCTGTAAAATCCCATCTAGAAACTGGTGTTGTAGACTGGCCATAACTAATACACAGCTATACGATGAATGTAGTAATAACTGTCATTGATTACTGACACTTTATATTCTATTTGTATTGTTGCTATGAAATAATCAACAAAAGACTAATGCTACATAACTAGTAATGTGACCAGTCACTTTTTAAATAGTTTTGGATAGCTGCAAATAAATGTTTTTGCCGTTTGATTATGGAACCCTTTCTAATGTGTCTTTCTAGTTCAGCCCATGATCTTTGTTATCCTATCACATCCTTTCAAAAGTTTTCAGAGTAAGACTGTATTTTAGTAACACTGGGGATGTACTTAACAAACAGGCCTTTATGGCAGACCGACTGTGAACACTGGTTAAAGATTAACACTTTAACCAGTGACTTGGCACCAAGACACGTGTTTTACATACGAGATGGCAAAGGGTTATGTAATGCATATCAGATATAACGGTAAGAAGAAAGAGAGGAGATCTTGGTTACTTCCCTGGAGAAATACTACTGTAAAACAAACTACAGTAAAACAAAAACAACAGGTACACACTATAGGCAATGGTAATTGGCACACACGTAACATGGTATGTATCACACCTTTTCAGATAAGCATCAATTCAGTATATTTGGTAACACTATAATCATAACTAACATGAAGCAGGTGTCTCAGAGCCTAAGGTAGCCTGGTTGTCTCTGGTACCCAGACTAGCTGTGAGGTGTCCTAATGCCTACAGATCTTAATAAACATGGAAATCCAGGAGTAGCGTCTGAACAGGCAGTAATCTCCATCCTCGACAAGGAGATGGTGGGATATGGCGTTGTAGCCATGGGAGGCCATGAATGACTTTGTGTACGGGTGCCTCGATGAGGAGGAAGGGAAGGCTTTCTTGGTGCAGGGGTCCCATGGTGATAGTGAGTGGTGCTGTGATGTGTGTGATTGTCCCAGATCCCAGTGGTCGATTATCCAGCGCTTGAAACGGAAAAGAGAGCGGGTAAGAGGTTATGTTCTGGGAGAAGGCAAGGGCCTGGTCAATGAAATTTTTCACGGCACTGGAGTCCACGAGAGCTGTAGAAACAACACACGAGGAACAGCCAGCTAGTGAAATCGGTACTAAAAAGGGTTTGGCGGAAAGTGATGATGATGGAATACTCACGCCTACCCCAGGAGATGGATAATCACGAGGCCGTCCCTCTGCTCTAGTGGATCCCGGGTTGGGATGTAGTGGACACCGTTGAAGCTGGTACCCCTCCTGACCACAATATGGACAGAGCCCCAGCTGTCTCCGACGGCTTCGCTCAGCGGCGGAGAGGCGTGTGGCCCCTACCTCCATGGGTTCAGGCTCTGAATCAGAACGTTCAACGAAGGAGGGAGAGAGGCGATGGGGGTACCGACGCTCCCAAAGAAGGCTATCCAGGCAGATGGTCATCGCGATGAGTGCGACCAAAGAGAGGGTGTTGTCTCAGCATTCCAACGTCGGGACCTCTTTACGCAATCCTCTACTGAATAAGATGCGGAGCACCGGCTCATTCCATCTGCTGGATGCTGCCACTGTATGAAAGATGAGGGCATACTCCGCAGCAGTCTGGCCATCCTGCCGCAGTTGGAGTAGGCACTCACCCCCCTCTCTGCCCTCCAGTGGATGATCGAAGACTCCTCTGAACAGAGCCATGAACCACTCATGGGAACCCAGCTCCTCCTCTCCTCTCTTCCAGACGGCCGTAGCCGACTACAACGCCCACCCGGTCAGCAGGGAAATAACCGTGGCAACCTTGGACCTCTCGGTAGTGGGGGCTCCCATCTGTTGAATGAAATAGAGGTACCACTGGAGGAGGAAGACACAGAATTTGGATGGAATCCCGTCATATTTGTCCGGGAGGAACAAACGGGCATCGCTGACCTGGGCGGACTGCTGAAAGAGCTGAGGTACTGGCTCTCTGGGTCGACTCATGGTAAAGGATCCTCCCCGGGGGACGGCCCTTGAGGAAGATCTAGACGTTGAAGAACACTGAGGACCTCATCCATCGCCGTGCCACCTGTTCATAGTGTTGGCGAAGTAGGTCTCCCTGTTCGTCGACCATCCTGGAGATGTCTCGGTTGGCTGCTGCTTCCATTTTGTGAGACAATATTCTGTAACAAAAACACAGGGAGTCAGGAAGCAGGTGTAGTCGGCAAGTTTAATCTTGACGAGCATAGAGTGAATACAAAAACAGGAGTAGTGTCTGAACAAGAACACAGAAATACTGCCTGATGGGTAATACAACGGAGTGCTAGATAAAGGGGAAGTAATCAGGGTAGTGACAAAGTCCAGGTGTGCCTAACGATGGGGCGTAGGTGTGCGTAATGATGGTTACCAAGTGTGCATAATGATGGGTTGCCAGGGCCGGTGGTTAGTAGACCAGCGATGTCGAGCACTGGAGCGGGGGAGCGGGATTAGACGTGACAAAAGCAACCAGTGGTTACAATAAACGGTCAACCCAAATGTAAATGTGAACTGTCTCAAATGTGTTTATAACAGTTATGATGTGTGCAATGTCATTACGCAGACATTATGTTAACACACATTATCATAGCATTATGTTGACAGTATACTGTAACTGCAGCCATGGATAATATGACTGGTCTCCTTGGTTTTTAATCCTTAAAATGTTCCGAACCAAAATCGCCCAACCAAGGATAATTTAGCTATTTGATTTGGGATTTTAGGATGCTTTAGGTACACATTTTTTGTAGATGAAACATTGAATATGCCTTACTGGTATAAGTCCATAGAAACACAGTTTCATACATGGATAAACAGAGAGTCAAAAAATAATTCAAAAGGAAGTTTGTTTTAAAGGGTAGGTCCTATATCTGAGATATTTTTTACCCATATTTAACCCATTTTTGGTACCGGGATACCTTCAGACTAGTCTTGTGAGGCTTGAAGGTGTCCTAGAGCACAACCTGGTCTCATAGACCTAACATATTCGTGACACTCAAATTAGTATGATATGTTATGTTTGGTATGGTTACATAAGACAAAAGGTTACTTAAGGCAAAAATTAAATGAGAGTGGTTGGTCATATAACGTGAATGTCTAGCAACCCAAAGGTTGTGTGTTTGAATCTCATCACGGACAATTTTAGCTATTTAGCAACTTTTCAACTACTTACTACTTTTTAGCTACTACGCAGCTATTTAGCATGTTAGCTAACCCTTCCCCTAACACTAACCTTAACCTTAACCATTTAACTTAACTCCTAACCTTAACCCTAACCCTTAACCCTAACCCCCTAGCCTAGGTAACATTAGCCACCTAGCTAATGTTAGCATTAGCCACTTAGCTAACGTTAGCAACATCAAATTCGTAATTCGTAACATAATATGTTTAGCAAATTCTGAACATATTGTATGAAATGGATGATGGACATCCACAAATTAATACATACCATATGAAACGTAACATACAGTATCATACTAAATGGAGTGTCTCGGCTTTACGTACAGAATAATACAAAATGCTCTGAGACCAGGTTACAGCCCAGAGCAAAACAACCATGTTCGTAAGAGTCTCACTTTTCCATAGAGAAAGAGTGTGCAAAGCTGTCATCAAGGCAAAGAGTGGCTACTTTGAAGAATCTCAAATATAAAATATAGTTTCATTTGTTTAACGATTAATTTTTTAGTTACTACATGATTCCATATGTTTTATTTCATAGTTTTGATGTCTTCACTATTATTCTACAATGTAGAAAATAGTAAAAAATAAAGAAAAACCCTGGAATGAGTAGGTGTGAACAAATTTCTGTCTGGTACTGTACGTGTAGGTAGAGGTAAACTACACATAGATAACTATGCATAGATAATAAACAGAGAGTCGCAGCAGAGTAAAATGGGGGGGTAGCAATTTGCAAATAGTCTGGGTAGCATTTTGGTTAGCTGTTCAGGAGTCTTATGGCTTGGGTGTAGAAGCTGTTAAGAAGCCTTTCGTACCTAGACTTGGTGCTCTGGTACCGCCTGCCGTGTGGTAGCAGAGAGCTATGACTAGGGTCTATGACTAGGGTAACTCGAGTCTTTGGCAATTTCTAGGGCCTTCCTCTGACACCGCCTGGTATAGAGGTCCTGAATGGCAGGAAGTTTGGCCCCAGTGATGTACTGGGCCATATGCACTACCCTCTGTAGTGCCTTGCGGTCGGAGGCCGAGCAGTTGCCATACCAGTCAGGATGCTCTCGATGGTGCAGCTAAAGAACTTGTTGAGGATCTGAGGACCAATGCCAAATATTTTAATTCTCCTGAGGCATTGTCGTGCCCTCTTCACGACTGTCTGGTACTACACTGCCAGGTCTCTGGCCTCCTTCCTAGAGACTGTCTCATCGTTGTTGGTGATCAGGCCTACCACTGTTGTGTCGTCTGCAAACTTAATGATGGTTTTGGAGTCGTGCTTGGCCATGCAGTTATGGGTGACCAGGGAGTACAGGAGGGGACTGAGTACGCACCCCTGAGGGGCCCCCGTGTTGAGGATCAGCGTGCCAGATGTGTTGTTACCTACTCTGACCACCTGGGGGCAGCCCATCAGAAAGTCCAGGATCCAGTTGCAGAGGGGGGTGTTTAGTCCCAGGGTCCTTCGCTTAGTGATGAGCTTTGAGGGCACTATGGTGTTGAATGCTGAGCTGCAGTCAATGAATAGCATTGTCACGTAGGTGTTCCTTTTGTCTAGGTGGGAAAGGGCAGTGTGGATTGCCATACAGATTGCATCATCTGTGGTTCTGTTGGTGCGGTTTGCAAATTGGAGTGGGTCTAGGGTTTCTGGGATAATGGTGTTGATGTGAGCCTTAAAGCACTTTATGACTACAGATGTGAGTGCTACGGGTCGGTAGTCATTTAGGCAGGTTACCTTGGTGTTCTTGGGCACAGGGACTATGGTGGTCTGCTTGAAACATGTTGGTATTACAGACTCGGGTCAGGGAGAGGTTGAAAATATCAGTGAAGACACTTGCCAGTTGGTCAGCGCAGACACTTGCCAGTTGGTCAATCTTAGTCCTGTATTGACACTTTGCTTATTTGATGGTTCGTCAGAGGGCATAGCAGGATTTCTTATAAGCGTCCGGGTTAGAGTCCCGCTCCTTGTAAGCGGCAGCTCTACCCTTTATTTCGGATGTAGCCTGTAATCCATGGCTTCTGGTTGGGGTATGTACGTACAGTCACTATGGGGATGACATCATCGATGCACTTATTGATGAAGCCAGTGACTGATGTGGTGTACTCCTCAAAGTCATCAGAAGAATCCCGGAACATATTACATTCACGTCATTTAGCAGACGCTTTTATCCAGAGCGACTTACAGTAGTGAATGCATACATTTCATTAAAAGAAATTCTCCGTACTGGTCCCCCGTGGGAATCGAACCCACAACCCTGGCGTTGCAAACACCATACTCTACCAACTGAGCCAGTCTGTGCTAACAAAACAGTCCTGTAGCTTAGTATCTGCGTCATCTGACCATTTCCGTATTGAGCAAGTCACTGGTACTTCCTGCTTTAGTTTTTGCTTGTAAGCATGAATGAGGAGGATAGCGTTATGGTCAGATTTGCCAAATGAAGGGCGAGGGAGAGCTTTGTACGCATCTCTGTGTGTGGAGTAAAGGTGGTCTAGAGTTTTTTTTCCTCTGGCTGCACATTTAACATGCTAGTAGAAATTAGGTGAAACGGATTTAAGTTTCTCTGCATTAAAGTCCCCGGACACAGAGCGCCGCCTCTGTATGAGCATTTTCTTGTTTGCTTATGACCTTATACAGCTCGTTGAGTGCGGTCTTAGCGCCAGCATCGGTTTGTGGTGGTAAATAGACAGCTACAAAAAATATAGATGAAAACTCTCTTGGTAAATAGTGTGGTCTACAGCTTATCATGAGATACTCTACCTCAGGCGAGCAAACCTCGAGACTTCCTTAATATTAGATTTTGTGCACCAGCTGTTATTTATAAATAGACACAGACCGCCACCCTTGTCTTACCGGAGGCAACTGTTCTATCTTTTGCCGATGCACAGATCGGAGCTCATCCAGTTTATTATGCAATGATTACATGTTGGCTAATAGGACTGATGGTAGAGGCGGGTTACCCCACTCGCCGTCGGATTCTTATAAGGCACCCCGACCTACGACCCCTATATCTTCGTCTCTTCTTCATGTGAATGACAGGGATTTGGGCCTTGTCTGGTGTCTGAAGTAAATCCTTTGCGTCCGACTCGCTAAAGAAAAAATCTTCGTCAAGTACGAGGTGAGTAATCACTGTCCTGATATCCAGAAGCTCTTTTCGGTCATAAAAGACGGTGGCAGAAACATTATGTACAAAATAAGTTACAAATAACGTGAAAAAACACACACAATTGGTTAGGAGCCCGTAAAACGGCAGCCATCTCCTCCGGCGCCATTATACATTATTACATTATCTGCTCACCGATTTGAAGGCTCCAATGCAGTTCCACCTAAAACACAGCCAAAATATCCATTATAGATGCGGTAAAGAGGTCTTGGAACTCGACCAAAACAATGGAATTGTCATGGAAACGCGTTCGGGGAAAGATCCCGAATCTCCTTATTACCCCCCAGCAAAATTAGCCTAGATTAGACTATTGTTTATAAGTGTATTTCAATCTATACGAATATCCACTTTGTTTGATCAGATCTGTTTAATGTGTGCCAATTCGAGGTCCTTCTTCTATCCCCTACGGTCTGCGTTCCATTGACCTCTTTACCGCATCTTTGCAGGTGTCTATTGTCAGTTAACGCTTGATCTGATTGAATCTAGTCCTAAATTACTGAATTGTAGCAAGCAACTGTGTATACTAATTCTTTGAGAGGGTGGTGGCACCTGTTTTGTCATTGGAAGGTCTACGCTATTGTAAATCTGACCACTAGGTGGCATACCATCATTGTGTTGCTGTAAATAATATAAAGTCAATGTAATAAATATTTACAACCAACACCATGTGTTATAAATCCTTTATTTAGAAACATAAATTACACATTTAAGGCCTGACATTTGCATGTGTATAAAACTACAAAAATAATACCATATATAGCCCTATTATGAGGTGGGTAAAACTGTTGCTGTGTGATGCTTGTCATTTAATCTGAAGCAGTGAGAAACCCATGAAAGGAGTTTTCAGAAATTAAGTTAGTGTCATCAAACATTAAGTGAAAAAACAAGACCATTCCGTTTCGGTAAGGATAATTTTTTGGCACCATAACCTTGGTTGTCAAGGTATCCATGCATGAGACTGAATTTCCTGGCCCCTGATTGGTGGACTGTGGTGTGAGGTTAGCATGGTTGGTTGTTGATATTGGTCAGCAGTTTGTGATATGGGGCCTTGTATAGGGCAGTGAAAGCCCCAGGAGCCATTGTGCCACGCCCATCCTCATCCACATGGCCCATCAAGATGTAGGGCATTCCTGAGAAATAGATTAAAAATAAATGTACTAGGCAATCCGACAATACTGTCTATGATGACACAACAGAATTGAAAGTCAGCAGTATGTATGCATTTGTGCGTGCAAAATATTGTACATGCCAGTCAGATTGACTGGGAAGAAAAATAGGGTACCTCTGCGGATGACAGGACACTTCTTGCAGGCTGACACCAGTTTGACAGACATGTTCTCTCCAGCCTGGGTGATGGTCAGCCGGCCAGCCTTGTAGGCCTTGATGAGAGACACACCGATATAGACACTGCCCTGAGGACCAGGGGTCAGCGCTGTCACCTTACCCGTGATCACTGAAAGAGAGAGATAGATAGATTAGATGTGCACTGGTGTAGCTGTGTTTATGTACTGTTTATGGTGTGACTGCTGTGTTTAATTGCCTAAGAAATGCAATGAACTTGCTGTGAACTCAGAATTGCTGTGTAATGATGGTACAAATTGTTAAACTTGATTAATTTGGCTATCCAGCAGTCTGGAGTGGTCTAGTGGTCTAAGCTACTCCTGCTGGAGCACATGTTCCATGTACTGCTGCCAGCATGGGTTCAAATCTGACCCACTGCCCTGTCAGCATTCTCTCTCTCTTCTACCTTTCACCTCTCTCTATCCAATAATCATACAAAATATATTTTTTATTTCGCAATGATGCTGCTGTCTAGTGGAACTCACCAAATTCGCTGGCACAGAAACTGCTCTTGATGTTTCCATCCCTCTTACATTCCTTTGCACACAGTGGGTTCAGGGGAACTAGAAAATATAAACATTGTTAACACACATAGTCTATAACTTATGTCTATATAAACTCAGCTCTTGCTAAACCAGTGCTTCAGCTTCTCTTACCTGGTCTCTTTCCGTCTGGTCTAGTCACTCTGGTCCTGTCTGAGCCTGGCTTATTGGGTGGGCGGGTCCTGACTGGTTTGACTGGTTTGGGTTTGACAGTGTGCTCCTTGGGCTGTGGGGTTGAGGGGGCCTGGTATCTTTCTGTAGTGGGTGGCTTGGTGGTGGTGGTGGTGGTGGTTGTGATAACTGTTCTCTCAGGTAGGATGGGTTTGACTGCAGGCCTCCTGGGGACTGACTCTATACGAGGTCCTGATCCTGTGTTGTCTACTGTGGGGGTTCTGGATCCACGGGGGACGCTGGTGTAACTGGCCATGAAGCCATCGGATGTCACGCTGAGGTCAGACACAAACTGCACAAGGAGCACGTTCCCATTGGTCACAATGGTTCTGTGGGCGGAGAGTGATACAGGGGGAGGATTGGATCAGAGTGGAGTACAGTGAGATGTATGCTCGCAGCTAAAGGAAATGCCAAAAACAAACAGACATTCTGGTGTAGGATCTTAATTTTAGCCAGTTTCTACTGCAGGAAAATAATCCTGCAATAACAGGAAAGGTGAAATTTTATGTGGATTAAAACTAATAAACATTTTTTGTAGGGGTTGATACATTTTTATTAATTAAGTTAAAATTAAGTCTGAAATTTCAAAGGGTAAATTATAAACTTCAGAAGCCTTTTTAAACCTCAAATTCACTGCATTGAAGGAAAGTTCTCCTGCAACAGGGTGATCAAATTAAGATCCAACATCTGTTTATCATCATAGACTAAGACCACAGATAAATAATATAAGCGCAAACACATGAAGTCAGACAAACACACAAACAGAGTACATTCTTGTACCACTCACTGGGGGCTGACATCTCCACAGTACTTTCCAATGCGTCGAGAGTCATCTTTCTCTCCACCGTTGAAGAAGGCCACATAGTCAAAGCGGCAGTAACTGTCTGACTCCAAATCAAACTTATCAAACTTTACCTCAATCACCTAACCCACAGACAGAAATAAGCAGAATGACAAATACAACGTTACTCATTATGAATGTTGCTTGAATCTCCAATATATTTATGCATTTAGGTGCACATTCAGTTCTGTGGTTTGTGCAACACAATGACAGCATAATTTGCAGAAGTCCATGCAGAATAAGGAGCATGAAAATCTGAGCATCATGGGTAAGGAATGACCTGGTCAGGCTCTACTGTGACGAGCCAGGAGCAGCTGATGCCTGCTGGGTAATTCTTCTCAGGCCAGTTGGGTGTTTTTACTTCACCCTGGGCTTTTGTCATCTTGCCTCCACAGAATTGGTGATCTGAAATGATTCATAACCAGATCAATAAATAATCAAGTGAATACAGGATTTGACATTGGTATTAGCCTTTGTTACAGTGAGCTAATGGACATGGGAAATTAGAAAGGTGTTGTTCCTTAGAAAAGAGCCCAAGTTATACTGTAAAGCTCACCATCCACATGTGGTTTTCCTCCATTGAAGTAAGCAAGGAAGCCCCTCCCTCCAGTCTCAGAGTCAGACACCATCTCCAGCATCATGGTGTTGGTGGTGGAGATGAGAGCACCCGGCCTGAACGTTCCACAGAACCTCCCCAGTTTCTGCACCATGTTGGAGTGGCCATTGTACACATCCAGGTAGTCATAGCGACACATGGCGTCGGCCTCCATGTCGAAGATGCGGAAGGAGAGCATAACCACATTGCCTTCTGGGACCTGGAGTTCAGAGAGAGGGCAGAAAAGGCTTTAAGTCAGTCTGTAGGCAACATTCAGAGTAATGGAGGAGTGATATGTAGTGCAGGGCTAGTGACTCACTGTAATACGCCAGGTACATTTGCTGTTGGGTTTGTAGTAGCTTGGAAATCCTTCACTGCCCACAAAGCCTGAGTCTGCAGCCATTTCTCCTCCACAGTGAAACACAGGCCTGAGAGAGAGCAGGGTGGGAACCCAGTGTTGTGGTAAGCATTAGCCAGCGTTTATCATATGCTGTATATAATACATTAACCTTGAGTTTGTGACTCTCGTGCATGTGCACACACACATGCACACACATGCGCACGCACACACACACACAAACACACACACAGACAGGCAATCATACACACACACACACATCCTGACGTACAAGTATTGTGACTCACTTCCTCAACAGAAAATCTCTAAATCCCTGAGGCACCCCAATGATAATGCTTCCCCTTGGCACACTGGTTTCATGAGAATTGGTGTGGGGGGGGTATAGACAGGATGGGGACTGGACAAAGATAGTGGGGGTTATGGTGTCCTTGACTGGGGGGGTGGGGGTTGACAGGATGGGGACTAAGTTGGTGGGGGTTATGGTGTCCTTGACTGGAGCTTCCTCAAGGAGACCTCCCCTTAAATGTGTGTTTTAATTTCTCCCTTCTGCTTGTCCCAGTTTCTAACCCTGGCATGTCCAAGTCTGCTCCAAAATGTAATCCAAACTCCTTTTTCAAAATAACACAAAGCTTGCTTTATACAACGGAAAAATCCCAAAACTAGCCTATTGCCAGAATACTTTCATGGATAAATATATTATTTTATGCCAGAGGCTTCACAGAAAGTCATGGGGACAGACACATTGGAGACTGTCTGTACAGGAGACAGAGCTGCTGGGTGCACTTCTAACAGCTGGGTCTTATCAACTGGGCTGAAGCAAAATAAGTCATTCCTTTTATGGACTGTCAAAAAAGCTAAATAAAGACATTCTCAACAAGAAACTAAACAAACGTTGTTCTCATTGGCCACTTGTTTAGAAAACCAGTCAATTACCATTATTCCAATCTGAGGACCAAATAACTTTTCCAGAGCTCAGACATGCAGAACCCCAGCAGAGAGAGCGGCCAGCTGATGAGAGCCTAGATGTCCAGTCAGAGCAGTCCTGATCCAACCCCACACAGGCACATACAGACAGACCCCAAAGCATTAACATCTGGGGGACCTCAACCACATCAACATCATGGACCAGTCAGTCACAACCACAACAACACTGCCATACCCCCAAGCAAATATACACATGCAGGAAGCTCAGATAGGGAGTTCCGAGCACACTGCGTGAAATCTAAACATGGCACACTAACAAAAGTGCTCTGTGCACTCTCTAGAAACGGCTATGGTATATTGTGAACCATATATATAATGTAAAGTGCATCCCTTGTGGATATTGCCCAAATGGAGCCATCACTGTAAAGCCTCTTGCAAACAGACATTACACACACACCAACAACCTAACACACCCATATTCCCTACCTGGTGTAGTTAGTCCCTGGTTGGCTCTGGCTCTGGCCTTGTGCCCATCCTAAACAGAGAGCCAGGAGAACAGAAAGACCCCAGATACAATCCTCACACTTCATGATGCCGAAAGCAGACACAGTAAGAGGGCAAACCAGAAGAAAGAGACGGGAGCAAAGAGTGGGGAGACATGGAGGGCGTGGGGAGGGAGCCACAGGAAGAGAGAGAGAGAGAGAGAGAAATAGAGAGAAATAGAGAGATGCTAAGAGGGTAGAAGGAACTAGAAGGAGTCATGACGGGGAGACAACGCAAGGGGGAGGGGGGTGTTTAATTAGAACCAGATGCTGTCTCAATGTTAACATTTGCCTCAATGTAACAGGGGGGGGGGGGGGGGGCTCAAAGGAAAGAGAGAACTAAAAGAGAGCAACAGAGACTAACTTCCCACAATGGCTGGACAAATGTTTGTGCAATGGATTTATTCAAAGGCATAAAGAACTGCACCTTTACAACCAAGGTCACTTCTCTTTACATTCCAGTACGGCCATCTGACCAGTGACCACTACACTCTTAGAAAAAATGGTTCCAAAAGGGTTCTTCCACTGTCCCCATAGGAGAACCCTTTCGGTTACAGTTAGAACCCTTTTTGGTTCCAGGTAGAACCATTTTGGATTCCATGTAGAACCATCTGTGGAAAAGATTCTACCTGGAACCAAAATGGTTCTATCTGGAACCAAAAAGGGTTCATCAAAGGGTTCTCCTATGGGGACAGCCAAATAACCCTTTTAGGTTCTAGATAGCACTTTTTCTTCTAAGAATGTACCTTGACTGATGTAATTAGATCAATGGTTCTTTTTCAAATTCATGACATTTTTGATATTCATGAATATCATTGACCATTAGAACAGCTTTATCTAAGCAACATTCCAAAGTCGGAAGAATGTAAAGCTACACCCAGTATCTGCAGCCCCCTAGAGCTCCACATACAGACAGACTCCCAGTTAGAGGGGCTTTATCTGCCCCCACAATGCAACGAGATAGGGCACAACACTCCAGAGAGGGCTGGGGGAGTGTTTTCCATGATGGCCCTTGAACCCACATCGCTCGGCTGGGGCCTGTAGAGGGAATGCAGTTTCATACAGATGATAAAAACAGCCTCATTCAGGGGGACAGAGCAGTATAACCATGATCAAAGCCCAGGGGAGCCCAGAGGGGCATTGACATATGTCTATACATTCACATCCCCTAGTCATAGACAGATGGTCTCTCATTTTAACATGGATTCATGACTTACTGATGGATTTATATAAGCTAGCTAGAGCCAGGGGTCTGCTTGAAATGTTATGGTTCTGTAATTATGTTATGATGTGCCCTCTTATCAACAATGCTATGGAACGGCGGCTCATTAGCTTGCCTTGGACTCCCAAGTCAGTGTCTGCTGAATTTTGTGCAGATGTAGGAGCTTAATTTGACACCTCTTTTGTTGCTGAGAATTTTCCTACACTACAGGAAATGCTCATTTGTAGCGTATTAAAGGTTTAAAAAGGCTTTTAAAGTTTAATTTCCACTTTAAAATGTCAGACTTGATTTGCCCAAATGAAAAATGTATCAACCCCTACAAAAAAAAAGTCAGTTAATTGTAATTCACAAAAATTCAAATTTCCTGTTGCCGCAGGATTATTTTCCTGCTGATGCAAACTGGCTCAAATTAAGATACTACATCTGCATGTGAGGCAGCAGTGGAGGCAAGTGGGAGGAGCTCATTGTAATGGCTGGAATGGAATAAATGGAAGAGTCTCAAACACAAACATATGGAAACCACATGTTGGACACCATTCCATTTATTCCATTCAAGCCATTATAATGAGCCCGTCCTCCTATAGTTCCTCCCACCAGCCTCCTCTGAGAGTCAGAGAGCGCAGGAATGTGGTGACTTGCAGAGTGAGTCCGCTTGGGGGGCGGATGGTGTCTGTGTTTAAGGGCTGCTGGACTGTAGGAGTATGAGTAACCCTAACACCTGGCTGGAGTCCATGGGTGTAGACCTCTGTCTCTGCCAGGATTCCAGAACAGTCCATCATGATAGACACACATCCCTGCAATGGGGCATTATCGGTCTGTGGTGGGAGAGCGAGGGCTGGATGGAAAGAAAGGTTCTTGGAGCAGAGAACAAGACATGAACTGAGGCGATGGAACGAAGAGGGTGGGAGAATGAGATGGTTGTAGTGGCACTTAAAACCAAGGGATACTCAACAGTGCCAAGTATTTATGATGTAGATTGAGTCATGTTTATTTCAATCCTCCCTGCACACTCAAAAATCTCTGGAACTAATTGGGGGGAAAAAAGTATATTCAATAAGAGATGCGTCAAGGAACGATAGAGAGAGATGCATGAAATGGAGTGACAACAGCCTTCCATGAAGAATGAGTGAGGAGGGTGACAAACTGCAACTGCTGTTCCCAGAAGAATCATAAATCAAATCAAAGTTTACTGGTCGTGTACACATATTTGCAGATGTTATCGCAGGTGCATGTCACGGTTGTCGAAAGGAGAAGCGGACCAAAGTGCAGCGTGTGTGTCGTTCCACATTTTATTTACACTGAAACTATGCAATACATAAATAAACTGAATGACAAAAACAACAAACCGTGACGCAGAGGTGAAACATACACTGACTCAAAGATAATCTCCCACAAACCCAGGTGGAAAAAAAACCTACTTAAGTATGATCTCCAATTAGAGACAAGGACCAGCTGCCTCTAATTGGAGATCATCCAAAACAAAACCCCAACATAGAAATACAAAACTAGAACCTGAACATAGAAATAGAAAACATAGGGGGAAAAAACCCTGTCACACCCTGACCTACTCTACCATAGAAAATAACATCTTTCTATGGCCAGGACGTGACAGTACCCCCCCAAAGGGGCGGACTCCGACCGCACCTAAAAAAAATAAAATAAAAAAAAAAGAGATAAAAAAGGGAGGGCAGGGTGGGTAACTACTGTCTATGGCGGCTCTGGTGCAGTACACATAACCTTCTCATCCCGCGGATCCTCCCACAGAGGTTACGCTCCGGGGCGTAACCCCCGCTCCGCCCGCTGATCCCTCTGCTTCTGTGCCACCGGACCGTGGATCGTCGTCGGAGGAACCGGACTGCGGGCCGTCTCAGGAGGGTCCGGACTGGGGGCCGTCTCAGGAGGGTCCGGACTGGGAACTGTCGCCGGAAGCTCCAGACTGGGAATACGCACTGGAGGCCTGATGCGTGGGGCTGGCACAGGTGGCGCCAGACTAGTAACATGCACCTCAGGGCGAGTAGGAACAGGACACCCTGGACTGGGCAGGCGCACTGGAAGCCTGATGCATGGGGCTGGCACAGGTGGCGCCAGACTAGTAACACGCACCTCAGGGCGTACCAGGCTGAATAGACTCACTGAAGGCCGGGTACGTGGGGCAGGCACAGGATATACTGGGCCGTGGAGGTGCACCGGAGGTCTCGAGCGTAGAGCTGGCACAACCCGTTCTGGCTGGATGCTCAACCTAGCTCGACAAATGCGGAGCACAGGCACAGATCGCACAGGCCTGTGAATGCACACTGGCGACACAGTGCGCGTCACCGCATAACATGGTGCTTGCTTCGTCACTCACTCCCCACGGTAAGCACGGGGAGTTGGCTCAGGTCTCCACCCTGACACTGCCAATCTCCCCGTGTGCCCCCCCCCCCCCATTTTTTTTGGGGGGGGTGCCTCTCGTGCTTCCGTCATTTCCATGCTAGTTCCTCGTAACGTTGCCCTTCCTCCCTCGCTGTCTCCACCTGCTTCCACGGCAGGGTCTTGTCCCCTGCCATTTCCTCCTCCCAGGTTCAGGACGTCCTCCACTCTTTCCTCTCCCGGGCCCAGGATCCCTGCTCCTCCTGGGCTCCTCCTTTTGTGGTGGGAGATTCTGTCACGGTTGTCAAAAGGAGAAGCGGACCAAAGTGCAGCGTGTGTGTCGTTCCACATTTTATTTACACTGTGAAACTATGCAATACATAAATAAACTGAATGACAAAAACAACAAACCGTGACGCAGAGGTGAAACATACACTGACTCAAAGATAATCTCCCACAAACTGAGGTGGAAAAAACCTCTACTTAAGTATGATCTCCAATTAGAGATAACGAGGACCAGCTGCCTCTAATTGGAGATCATCCCAAACAAAACCCCGACATAGAAATACAAAACTAGAACCTGAACATAGAAATAGAAAACATAGAAGAAGAAAAACTGTCACGCCCTGACCTACTCTACCATAGAAAATAGCATATTTCTATGGTCAGGACGTGACAGTGCAGCGAAATACTTGTGTTTCTAGTTCTAACAGTGCAGTAATATCTAGCAATACGATAACAATACACATATAATCCCAAAAGTACAAAAAAAGCTAGAATTTAAGAAATCCGAATCTCTTCTCTCTCCTGGTGGTTTCACTCCAAAGCATTCACTCCTGCTTAAAAAAGATCAGTGTCCACTACATGCACACACACAGAAAGAATATAAAATCCCTCACAAATATTTACTCTTGCAATAAAGATGTAAAAATATCCAAAGCATACTGTGGTGGATGAATCAGAATTAGTTGGGTAACATAGATAATTAAGATGTCTTATCTGCATAATATGCTTATGTGATATACTTGTTATTAGAATGTATCCCTTTGGACTCTGGTGTTGGCAGTTGCACTTCTTCCCTCAGCTGGGGCTCAGTCACCTGGGGCCCAAAGAGGGGAGAGGTCAGGCTTGTCTTTCACATGTCCCTGGTGCTATGCAGAATATCAGAAAGGGAAGAGGACAGGAGGGAACATTGTCTTCATATGTGAATGTGTCTTTACCTATTCTTAAACCATGTGAAGGGATGGTGTGATTAATGGGGAACCAATTACTGGTTTCCACAATGTCTGTGCGCCAGTCACTCCCTCCTTTGGCCTTGGGGGATGTGTGTGGTAGTGTCTGGAGTTGACAATTGATTTATGCCGTTGGTCGAGTTGGTGTTTTTGTTCTATGAGTACCAGGAACGAGATCGGAACCTCTTTTATATATATATATATATATATATATATATATATATATATATATATATATATATATATATATATATATATACTGCTCAAAAAATTAAAGGGAACACTCAAACAACACAATGTAACTCCAAGTCAATCACACTTCTGTGAAATCAAAATGTCCACTTAGGAAGCAACACTGATTGACAATAAATTTCACATGCTGTTGTGCAAATGGAATAGACAACAGGTGGAAATTATAGGCAATTAGCAAGACACCCCCAATAAAGGAGTGGTTCTGCAGGTGGAGACCACAGACCACTTCTCAGTGCTTCCTGGCTGATGTTTTGGTCACTTTTGAATGCTGGCGGTGCTTTCACTCTAGTGGTAGCATGAGACGGAGTCTACAACCCACACAAGTGGCTCAGGTAGTGCAGCTCATCCAGGATGGCACATCAATGCGAGCTGTGGCAAGAAGGTTTGCTGTGTCTGTCAGCGTAGTGTCCAGAGCATGGAGGCGCTACCAGGAGACAGGCCAGTACATCAGGAGACGTGGAGGAGGCCGTAGGAGGGCAACAACCCAGCAGCAGGACCGCTACCTCTGCCTTTGTGCAAGGAGGAGCAGGAGGAGCACTGCCAAAGCCCTGCAAAATGACCTCCAGCAGGCCACAAATGTGCATGTGTCTGCTCAAACGGTCAGAAACAGACTCCATGAGGGTGGTATGAGGGCCCGACGTCCACAGGTGGAGGTTGTGCTTACAGCCCAACACCGTGCAGGACGTTTGGCATTTGCCAGAGAACACCAAGATTGGCAAATTCGCCACTGGCGCCCTGTGCTCTTCACAGATGAAAGCAGGTTCACACTGAGCACATGTGACAGACGTGACGGAGTCTGGAGACGCCGTGGAGAACGTTCTGCTGCCTGCAACATCCTCCAGCATGACCGGTTTGGCGGTGGGTCAGTCATGGTGTGGGGTGGCATTTCTTTGGGGGGCCGCACAGCCCTCCATGTGCTCGCCAGAGGTAGCCTGACTGCCATTAGGTACCGAGATGAGATCCTCAGACCCCTTGTGAGACCATATGCTGGTGCGGTTGGCCCTGGGTTCCTCCTAATGCAAGACAATGCTAGACCTCATGTGGCTGGAGTGTGTCAGCAGTTCCTGCAAGAGGAAGGCATTGATGCTATGGACTGGCCCGCCCGTTCCCCAGACCTGAATCCAATTGAGCACATCTGGGACATCATGTCTCGCTCCATCCACCAACGCCACGTTGCACCACAGACTGTCCAGGAGTTGGCGGATGCTTTAGTCCAGGTCTGGGAGGAGATCCCTCAGGAGACCATCCACCACCTCATCAGGAGCATGCCCAGGCATTGTAGGGAGGTCATACAGGCACGTGGAGGCCACACACACTACTGAGCCTCATTTTGACTTGTTTTAAGGACATTACATCAAAGTTGGATCAGCCTGTAGTGTGGTTTTCCACTTTAATTTTGAGTGTGACTCCAAATCCAGACCTCCATGGGTTGATAAATTGGATTTCCATTGATTATTTTTGTGTGATTATGTTGTCAGCACATTCAACTATGTAAAGAAAAAAGTATTTAATAAGATTATTTCTTTCATTCAGATCTAGGATGTGTTGTTTAAGTGTTCCCTTAATTTTTTTGAGCAGTGTATATATATATATATATATACACACATTTTGGGGTTTTTTTGCCCCTTTTTCTCCCCAATTTCGTGGTATCCAATTGTTAGTAGTTACAGTCTTGTCTCATCGCTACAACTCCCGCACGGACTCTGGAGAGGCGAAGGTCGAGAGCCATGCGTCCTCCGAAACACAACCCAACCAAGCCACACTGATTCTTAACACAGCGAGCATCCAACCCGGAAGCCAATGTGTCGGAGGAAACACCGTACATCTAGCGACCTGGTCAGCGTGCACTGCGCCCGGCCCACCACAGGAGTCGCTAGTGCGCGATGAGACAAGGATATCCCTGCCGGCCAAACCCACCCTAACCCGGATGATGCTAGGCCAATTGTGCGCCGCCCCATGGGCCTCCCGGTCACGGCCGGCTGCAACAGAGCCTGGGCTCGAACCCAGAGTCTCTGGTGGCACAGCTAGCACTGCGCCACCCGGGAGGCCTGGAACCTCATCTTAGGAACCAAACTGAATGATAATTTATAGCGAATGCTATCTGGTTACGGGATACTCCTTTCTCATTTAAAAAGTCTCACCTTGTGACCCATTCTATATATCTGTTGTTCGTCAAGTAGGTTGAAAGGGGTGTATCTTGGCTATAAAAGACCTTTGTACTTTTGTCTTGGGGCTTTTTCAAGGGATCATCAGCAACGGTGATTCGTCGAAATGCCATTGCTATTGCAAAGCTCTTATTATTAAAGATTTAGTATAACTCTGACTTGTGTGATAAGTTTCTCTCCTCATTTGATAGTAAAGAAATAAACTACCACAATACGGAGTAATGGGTGCGTCAGGTTATTCAGAGAAATGTCCAAGGCAAAGAGAAACAGTAAATGGACACTAAAGTAGACAGTGTGGTGTCCATAATTATGAGAAGGTGGGTGAACATTATGGATATAAACAGTAAATAGGCCAGGTCACCACACGTCTTCTGGGAAGTATTGTGTTTAGATTTGGATCATAGACACTGAGGGAGCAATGAACTTGAGACGCAGAATTTTTTATACAAAATGGTTAGATATTGACATTTTAGCAGACGCTCTTATCCAGAAGCAATTAGGGCTAAGTGCTTTGCTCAAGGGCACATTGACAGATTTCTCACCTAGTTGGCTCGGGGATTCGAACCAGCAACCATTCTGCCCAACATTCTTCACCAAATTCTTTTGTTTCCAGCCAACTCAGGTCTCATGGGGAAATCCATACTCTACTTCAGTGGTATTCAAAGTCGGGGTCACAAACCTCAAAATATATATATACAATTGAAGTCGGAAGTTTACATACACTTAGGTTGGAGTTATTAAAACTCGTTTTTCAACCACTCCACATCTTTCTTGTTAACAAACTATAGTTTTGTGCATAACACAAGTAATTTTTCCAACAATTGTTTACGGACAGATTATTTCACTTATAATTCACTGTATTACAATTCCAGTGGGTCAGAAGTTAACATACACTAAGTTGACTGTGCCTTTAAACAGTTTGGAAAATTCCAGAAAATGATGTCATGGCAATAGAAGTTTTTGATAGGCTCATTGACATCATTTGAGTCAATTGGAGGTGTACCTGTGGATGTATTTCAAGGCCTACCTTTAAACTCAGTGCCTCTTTGCTTGACATCATGGGATAATCAAAAGAAATCAGAAAGACCTCAGAAAAAAATAGTAGACCTCCACAAGTCTGGTTCATCCTTGAGAGCAATTTCTAAACGCCTGAATGTACCACGTTCACCTGTACAAACAATAGTACGCAAGTATAAACACCATGGGACCACGCAGCCGTCATACTGCTCAGGAAGGAGATGTATTCGGTCTCCTAGAGATGAAAGCACGGGAGTGGCAGCATCATGTTGTGGGGGTGCTTTGCTGAAGGAGGGACTGGTGCACTTCACAAAATAGATGGCATCATGAGGTAGGAAAATGATGTGGATATATTGAAGCAACATCTCAAGACATCAGTCAGGAAGTTAAAGCTTGGTCGCAAATGGGTCTTCCAAATGGACAATGACCCCAAGCATACTTTCAAAGTTGTGGCAAAATGGCTTAAGGACAACAAAGTCAAGCTATTGGAGTGGCCTTCACAAAGCCCTGACCTCAATCTTATAGAACATTTGTGGGCAGAACTGAAAAAGCATGTGCGAGCAAGGAGGCCTACTAACCTGACTCAGTTACACCAGCTCTGTCAGGAGGAATGGGCCAAAATTCCCCCAATTTATTGTGGGAAGCTTGTGGAAGGCTACCCGAAATGTTTGACCCAAGTTAAACAATTTAAAGGCAATACTACCAAATACTATTTGAGTGTATGTAAACTTCTGACCCACTAGGAATGTGATGAAATAAATAATTCTCTCTGCTATTATTCTGACATTTCACATTCTTAAAATAAAGTGGTGATCCTAACTGACCTAAGACAGGCAATTTTTACTAGGATTAAATGTCAGGAATTGTGAAAAACTGAATTTAAATGTATTTGGCTAAGGTGTATGTAAACTTCCGACTTCAACTGTATATATAAAGTGCATTCGGAAAGTATTCAGATCCCTTGACTTTTTCCACAATTTGTTACATTACAGCCTTATTCTAAAAGGTATTAAATTATTTTTCTCTCTCATCAATCTACCCCAACACAATACCCCAAAATGACAAAGCAAAAAATACTTTTTTTAAAAAGTTTGTAAATTTATGAAAAATGTATAACTGAAGTATCACATTTATGTTAGTATTCAGACCCTTTACTCAGTACTTTGTTGAAGCACCTTTGGCAGCAATTACAGCCTCGAGTCTACTTGGGTATGACACTACAAGCTTGGCACACCTGTACTTCTCTGCAGATCCTCTCAAGCTCTGTCAGGTTGTATGGGGAGCGTTGATGCACAGCTATTTTCAGGTTTCTCCAGAGATGTTCGATGGGGTTCAAGTCCGAGCTCTGGCTGGGACATTCAGAGACTTGTCCCGAAGCCACTCCTGCATTGTCTTGGCTGTGTGCTTAGGGTCGTTGTCCTGTTGGAAGGTGAACTTTCTCCCCAGTCTGAGGTCCTGAGCGCTCTAAAGGATCTTTCTGAACATTGCTAATTTCATCGTTCCCTCGATCTTGACTAGTCGCCCAGTCACTTTCCTCCAGACGTGACGCTTGGCATTCAGGCCAAAGAGTTCAATCTTTGTTTCCTCAGACCAGACAATCTTGTTTCTCATGGTCTGAGAGTCCTTTAGGTGCCTTTTGGCAGACTCCAAGCGGGCTGTCATGTCCCTTTTACTGAGGAGTGGCTTCCGTCTGGCTACTCTACAATAAAAGCCTGATTGGTGGAGTGCTGCAGAGATGTTGTTCTTCTGGAAGGTGCTCCTATCTCCACAGAGGAACTCTGGAGCGCTGTCACAGTGACCATCAGGTTCTTGGTCACCTCCCTGACCAAGGCCCTTCTCCACCAATTGCTCAGTTTGGCCGGGCGACCAGCTCTAGGAAGAGTCTCGGTGGTTCCAAACATCTTCCATTTAAGAATGATGAAGGCTACTGTATTCTTGTGGACCTTCAATGCTACAGACATTTTTTGGTACCCTTCCCCAGATCTGTGCCTCGACACATTCCTGCCTCGGATCTCTATGGACAATTCCTTTGACTTCATGGATTGGTTTTTGCTCTGACATTCACTGTCAACTGTGGGACCTTATTAAAGTGTCCAATTAATTGAATTTACCACAGTTGTAGAAACATCTCAAGGATGATCAATGGAAACAGGATGCACCTGAGCTTAATTTCAATTATCATAGCAAAGTGTCTGAATCATTATGTAAATAAGGTATTTCTGTTTTTTATGTTTAATACATTTGCAAAAATGTCTAAAAACCTGTTTTCGCTTTGTCATTATGGGGTATTCTGTGAAGATTGATGAAGAACATTTTTTATGTAATCAATTTTAGAATATCACATTTTGTTTTGTTACAGCCTGAAATTCAAATGGATTAAATGTATATTTTTTGTCACTGGCCACTGGTCTACAACATGGATCCTGTTGCAAAACAATTAACTTTTTGTCATAAACACATTGTTATTTTGGGGAAACATACAATACAACACATTACTGAGTACTACTCTCCATATTTTCAAGCAAAGTGGTGGCTGCATCATGTTATGGGTATGCTTGTAATTGTTAAGGACTGGGGAGTTTTTCCAGGATAAAAAAAAAAGAATGGAGCTAAGCACAGAGAAAAATCCTAGAGGAAAACCTGGTTCCGTCTACTTTCCACCAGACACTGGGAGATTAATTAACCTTTTAGCAGGACGATAACCTAAAACACAAGGCCAAATCTACACTGGAGTAGCATACCAAGAAGACAGTGAATGTTCACGAGTGGCCTATTTGAAAATCTATGGCGTGACCTGAAAATGGTTGTGTAGCAATGATCAATAACCAATTTGATAGAGCTTGAAGAATTTTGAAAATAATAAATGGGCAAACGTTGCACAACCCAGGTGTGGAAATCTCTTAGAGACTTACCCAGAAATACTCAGTGCTGCCAAAGGTTATTCTACAAAATATTGAATAGTGGTGTGAACACTTTTGTAAATGTGATATTTCCATATTTAATTTTCAATCAATTTGCAAAAGTTAAAAGAAAAATGTTTTGACTTTGACGTTATGGAGTATTGTGCGTAGATGGGTGAGAAAAAAGCTATTTAATCAATCTTGACTTCAGGCTATAACAAAATGTGTAATAATTCAAGTGGTATGAATCATTTCTGAAGGCACTGTACAACCGTTTTGAGAAAGACAATTTTATCAAATCAAATCAATCAAATCAAATTTATTTTTATATAGCCCTTCGTACATCAGCTGATATCTCAAAGTGCTGTACAGAAACCCAGCCTAAAACCCCAAACAGCAAGCAAAGCATGTGAAAGAAGCACGGTGGCTAGGAAAAACTCCCTAGAAAGGCCAAAAACCTAGGAAGAAACCTAGAGAGGAACCAGGCTATGAGGGGTGGCCAGTCCTCTTCTGGCTGTGCAGGGTGGATATTATAACAGAACATGGTCAAGATGTTAAAATGTTAAAATGTTCATAAATGACCAGCATGGTCAAATAATAATAATCATAGTAGTTGTCGAGGGTGCAACAAGCACGTCCGGTGAACAGGTCAGGGTTCCATAGCCGCAGGCAGAACAGTTGAAACTGGAGCAGCAGCACGGCCAGGTGGCCTGGGGACAGCAAGGAGTCATCATACCAGGTAGTCCTGAGGCATGGTCCTAGGGCTCAGGTCCTCCGAGAGAAAGACAGAAAGAGAGAATTAGAGAGCATATTTAAATTCACACAGGACACCGGATAAGACAAGAGAAATACTCCAGATGTAACAGACTGACCCTAGCCCCCCGACACATAAACTACTGCAACATAAATACTGGAGGCTGAGACAGGAGGGATCAGAAGACACTGTGGCCCCATCCGATGATACCCCCGGACAGGGCCAAACAGGATATAACCCCACCCACTTTGCCAAAGCACAGCCCCCACACCACTAGAGGGATGTCTCCAACCACCAACTTACCGTCCTAAGACAAGGCCGAGTATAGCCCACAGCGATCTCCGCCATGGCACAACCCAAGGGGGGGGCGCCAACCCAGACAGGAAGACCACGTCAGTGACTCAAACCACTCAAGTGACGCACGTATTTATTGGTTTCTTTTCATTTTGATAAGAGATATAAATGCAATGAATTGAAGGTTATTTGTTCACGTAAAAAATCTAAATTTACAGATTTTATAGTTGTGTCATTAGATTTGGGGTGGGATTGCAAGAAATTCTTGGGAAAAAATAAATAAATAATAATAATAAAATAAATAAATGGGGATTTGAAATTCTGGTGGGGAAAAATGGGCTCCCTTCTGAAAATGTTTGAATACCACATAACAGATAATAGCAAACCAAGCAAATATTAAAATAAAAGGCTTGATATTTATGGTTTTCAAGAGAGATTAACATGAGTGCATTCTAGCGTATAAGTAGTTTTTTTTAGAGGTCTCTACTGCTAGGCTAACAACGAAATAGACAATAATTTGAGTCCGTTCTTTAGCCCAATGGTGAACAGTCTGGCATCTGTTGGAAGTACAGTTGACTGGCACAATGCCCTAACCATTTGGCCATGAGTCCATCCGTGGGTGGAGGTGAGAGTGCCAATATAAGAAAAGTCCCTCTGCTTCCTCGCTCACTGGGCCAGTGTCCAGCAGTTCTTAGTCCCTTCCTGCACATGGAAAAGACAGTGTAATGTTCAGAAACACTTTGCACTTCGTTTTGCAATTCCAGAAAGAGAGAATACAGACGATTTGATTTAAGAGGCAAGGTCTTTTAGCTATTTGTTAGTCCTAGTGGAGCCCCTCACAGCCACCACACTGGGTTTATCTGACCTAAGACCCAAGCCCCTACTCTAAGTCCCACTTCCTGTTGGACCTGTGGATTTGGAGCGTAAAATTCCAGGAATTATTTTGACCCATGTCAATACTACTGAGGACTGGCACATTGGAGTGTGGCCTGCTGCGAGGGTCAGGGATACCCCCTCTAACAAGCTGTGGAGGACCTGGGAGGTGGACAATAAAACAGCATTCTTAGCAATAGGTATATATTGGTGGCATCTTTAAATTACTTCAATGTGTTCAAATACCAAGTTCAACCACCGTGGCCAACTTCAGAAATTCCATTTTTTTATCACCCATCAGGCTGCTGCCCTTGAAATGAGCCTAAAACAATCTGTCACAACACCCTCTAGCGGCAGAGTAGGCAGAACACATGACTAGATTTTCGCTACACTCACATCCTACACACCACAAGAGACAAAAAAAGAAACCAGAACCAAATTATATTTCATTTTTTTATATTACATAACAAAATCCTCCAAAGAGATGTAATAATAGTGACTATCAAATCATTTTATTTACACTAATGAAATGGAGAAAAAGTGAGGGAATAAGGGGCAGCAGACCATATTGGCATTCACCAACTCTGTATGATCAAGGCCTGCTCTTGTAAAGCTCAGTCAACCCTACTCCTTTCCTCCCCACATCACTGTATGGTCCAATCAACAAGACTGGCTCCATCGGGTCTGTTACCATGGGAACACCCATCTCTACGCCTGACAAATCAAAGATACCTTTTTGTACAGAAATACCCATAACGATACAAACAAATATGGTCTTTAGAAAATGTGTATTTCTCTGGAGGAGACAAAATAGTCAGGACGTTTGCCCAATAATGCTTTAAACGTTACATCTTGTTACAAGCATTGCAGTGTAAAATTATATTACAATAAAATGAACCATTCAGAACATTACAGCCCACAAAAAAAACTGTAGTATGCCTGCTCTTGGTTGGTATACTGTAATAAATACACTGTACAATAACTGAAATTACTTTGAAAATATTAAAAATAATTCTACCAAATATATTTTTCAACATGAATTTTGGATTTCATTTTTTACGACTGATTTGACATAATTTTCCAATATGGACATTGGACAATTAAATTATATTGCGCTGATACACGCAATAACTTGTAAACTACCAAATTGTCACTACAGCGGAGAAAAACTCCAAAGCAGTGAATTACAAATGGAACATGTCTTCAGTCCAGCGGACCAGGCACCAAACATGCCAATAAAATATTTACCAAGGGCTTCTCTTCCAGTTTACATTTGAAATACATCAAATATTTACACCTTCTTAGATGCAATATACATTGAGCTACATTCTCCATGTGTTTAGACAGGAACAGGTATTCTTTGACTTCTTATTTTCACTTCTTTGTTCAAACACAACACATTGACCGTGAGCTTAGCCCCCGATTGTCCCAATGCATTGTGGTTTAGAGTCATTGGTCATATAGAAGTCCTCAGTTGCCATTTACAGCTACAGAGTCCCCTTTCTCTGTTACGGATGATGAGGATGTTACCTCCAACTCCTTCACTCTGGTGTCCTTACTGTCTCCTTCCTGCTCCCCTTGCCTCTCAGCCTCACCCCCCTTAGTCTCTGTCTGGGGGGCTTGTGGTGGAGAGATGGAAGTGTCTGTTGCCATGGTAACATGTGTCTCTGTGCGTGCGGTAGCCTCTTTCTGTAGCTGGAGGACCCCAGTCAGATCCATGTCCTGCAGCTCCACATCAAAGGGCCGGGGGGCGGCGGTCGCTGGAGGAGAACCGCACCCGGTACAAGTCTAAACACAAGCAGAGGGACAAGAGATTAATAAACATCCTTTACAAGTACATTCTTTTTTGTATTACTCTCCACTGTCATCTATACTGTTCCTGTGAATCTTTGGGGTCAGAGAGGCAGGGTTTAGCTACTAGCTCCAGTATGTGTCTGTGTGCTGACTTACTGGGTTGTTGATGGCCTTTGGCAGGCGTCCGGTGCCCATCCAGGGGTGGACCTGGATCAGCTCTCTCTTCTGCTCCTCAGTGAAGTGCGGCTGCTGTTTCTGCACCGCCCTCAGTACCATACGATCTTGCCTCAGAACAGTCTCCCTGTCCCTGTAAAATCATACACAT
Source organism: Salmo salar (assembly GCF_965601325.2). Taxonomy (NCBI): domain Eukaryota; kingdom Metazoa; phylum Chordata; class Actinopteri; order Salmoniformes; family Salmonidae; genus Salmo; species Salmo salar. The sequence goes on from NC_138301.1 coordinate 104,159,111, forward strand.
ATCCATAGATAAGCCATAGTCTAAAAAGTTGTATTAGCAGCATAATGGTGTGTGGAGAGCTTCTATTTTTCATAGTCTGCATTAATAAATAATATACTACTTGCATTCCATACACATCAATCATAAATACAATTAAATAGCTGTAGCATTTATTACTAATCATGACTGGTTAAGGTAACTATGACTACAATTGCCGTGACTACAATTGTGCAGTGACTATGACGATTTCTTACCTGGTGGGCATTTGGTACGTCATCATAACCTTGTCATCTGTGTTGGCCATAAGGAGCCAGATAGGGTCCTGAAGGACATACTTCATGAGCTGGGCTTCTTCAACCCCGCCTGCTGCCTGCTTATGGTCGTTCTCTGATGAGTCAATGCTGCCAAAGTACTTGCTGGTGTTGCTGCTTCCTGTGGTTGAAAAAGAAACATGTTCAGATATATAATGACTGATAGTTTCAGAACATACAAATATCCTTGACCATCACAGTGCTAAGAAGAAAAAATCTGGCCGGTGTTAAAACTTTTCACCTAAAATGTCATACCCAAATCTAACTGCCTGTATCTCAGGCCCTGAAGCAAGGATATGCGTATTCTTGATACCATTTGAAAGGAAACACTTAAAAGTTTGTGGAAATGTTCAAATAATGTAGGAGAACATAACACATAAGATCTGGTAAAAATACAGAAATACATGTTTGAAATGCAAGAGAAAGGCCATAATGTATAATGCTAGCCCAGGCGCAATTTCGATTTTGGACACTAGATAGCAGTAGTGTATGTGCAAAGTGTTAGACTGATCCAATGAACCTTTGCATTTCTGTTAAAAATGTTGTATCCAGACTGCCCAAATGTGCCTAATTGGTATATAAATACATTTTCAAGTTCATAACTGTGCACTCTCCTCAAACAATAGCATAGTATTATTTCACAGTAATAGCTACTGTAAATTGGACAGTGCAGTTAACTTAAATTCTTGTTAATCTTTCTGACAATATCAGATGTCTATGTCCTGGGAAATTTTCTTGTTACTTACAACCTCATGCTAATCACATTAGCCTACGTTAGCTCAACCATCCCGCAGGGGACCGACCGATCCTGTAGAGGTTAAACTCACTTGTGCCACTCCCTGAGGTGCTGCATCCATTAGAGCCAGAGGACCCGGAGCCAGAGGACCCGGAGCCCGAGGCAGCCGAGCCGGTGCCTGAGCAGGCGTCCTCTTGCAGCAGCAGGTCCAGCAGGTCACTGGAGGTGGACATGGCATCCTGGTTATCAACATCAGCCTGGAGGAAGGGAACACAGGAGAGACAGCGGTTAATAACAAGAACTCACTAGACTCAAAACCTTTTCGGAATTACATTTTGTTTAAATAGTTTAAAACCCACATTATCGTACTCTTTGGCATCACCCTTCATGTTGCTGTTGCAGTTAACAGAGCCTTGACCTCCGACCTGAGAAGACGAGCCAGGCGGGGGTGGGGTCTGCTGCGCCCCTGTTGACATGCCCTCCTGCCTGTTGCCTGGCAACTCCTCCAGCTGCAGCAGGTTGAGGGGGGAGGAGCATCGTGACTGGAAGAGGGGCGAGTTGGTCCCCTCCAGGGGGGATTGGCATGTGGACTGAGGGGTGCTGGAGCGGGAGTTGCCACGTGGGACAAAAGTGGGATCAATCCTGGGTAAGGCAAAGCAAGGAAGCCCGGGCACCGGAATGGGATTTGGGAACGGTAATGTTGGGTTGGGATTGTGGAAATGTTGTGGGATCATCGACAAAGCAGGATTGACCTGTAATGCAGGATTTACCTGTGACGGGTTGTGTTGAGCTAGAGGCATTCCATTCATCTGCGTCACAGCAGGGTTGAATTGAGCCAAAACAGGATTGAGTTGTGGTAGTGGGATAGCCTGGTTGAACTGCGGTAGTGCCTGGTTAAGTTGTGCCATACCAGGGATACTGGGGTTAAGGTGAGGCATGGCTGTGTTATACTGAGGCATGGCTGTATTGAGCTGGTTGAGCTGTGGTACACCTCCATTGAGTTGAGGGAACATGTAGTTGGGCAGAACAACCAACATCGGGGGAGCCATTGACATGGGGATCTGATTGGCATGCAGGGGGTACTGGAAGCCTGACTGGGGGCTGGGGTAACCCATCTGCATGGCGTTGGGGTTCACCCCAGTGTGGGCCAGGAGTTGTTGTTGCACGTTGGGGTAGAGGGGGAAGAAGGGCAGGACTCCTGGAGGGTACTGGGACACGGCAGGAGGGAGGCTGGCCACAGAGGTGGGCCAGGAAGAAGACGAGGTCAGGGGTCCCTGCATCATTAGGGGTTGACCCATGGGGAACATGGGGCCTTGGTGCCCCTGCCCTTCCCTTCGGGAACTTCTGTTCATCCCCAAGCCTGTCTTGGGGCAGCCCCCGTGCTGGGAGCCCTCCTGCTGGTGCTTCAGCCTCTTGGCCCCCCGGCCCCTCCTCCGTCCGTTACCACCTGCTGGGTAGTCCTTCGAGGTGTGCACTCCTGACACACACACACACACAACGGGTGAGCTGCATGTAAAAACAATGGATTTTCATCCACATCATCTTTCACAGACATAGAAACTAAATCTCCACTTGAAGTGTCCATCTTACCTTTGGGTGTGGTGGTGTGTCCTCTCAGAGGAGGACCGGGGTCCAGCATGCGGAGCTGTCCCAGGTCCCTGAACCGGCTCAGGAACACCTGTTCCTCCTGCTGGGTGTGGGCAGACAGCACTTCCTTGGTCAGACCCAGGCTGCCTGAGCATCCGGCCGACCTGCGGCTATCCCTCTCAGGCTGTGCAGGGCTGGGTGTTGCTGGGCTGGGAAAGGTCGAGGGATGGGGGGTCACTGCCGTGGTGATGGCGTTGTTAATGGCTGGGGCGGTGGTGGGAGGCGTCTCCTCCATCATGATAATATCTGCAGGGAATAAGGTTGACAATATATTTGAGACGAGAGAAGAGACAGAGGGATGTAAAGAACAGCCAGTCAGATAACAGAGGGATGTGTCCTACCTGACTCTGGGGGCTTCTTGTCCCCTACATGGACGATGGTGCTGCTGAAGCTGCATTGGGACGTGAGAGAGACCACACTCTCAGCCTTGCAGTGCAGCGCCAGAGGGCTCATCTGTGGCCCCCCTTTAGACCCTTCCTTACCCTGTGACCCTTCGAGATCTGTAGGGAAACACAGACATTTGGTCCAAAATACCTGCAGACCTTAAAAGAGGCATTAAAAATACATAATAGGATCTGTATTGTATACCTTTAGCTGTTCCAGACAACTCCCTCTGCTTGTCATCGTCTGACGATGATGTGGTGCAGGAGGAGGAGCCACATTTCCTCTTCACTGTGTTGGGGACATTACAGCTCTCCAGGTAGCGTACGATGCTGTCCAGACAGTTGATCTGCTGGTAGGAGTAGTTGGCTGACGGATCTTTCCTTGACTGCACGGAGGCCAGGGTTTTAGTTGGCCCCAGAGTTCCAATAGGTCCCAAGTCTTTGTTTAAATTCTCTGGCGTCACCAGGTCTCCTGAGAAGAGGAAAAGTTAGAATACTGTTAGAATTTCATTTTCATCTCGACCCTTGTGGTTATACTTTTGTAATGAAAATGTTCCAGACATTTTACTACAAATATGACTACAAAGTCAAGTGTTTACCAGCGCTGGCGTGTTTGCGGAGCGGTGGGCGGTTGCGGGACTCGATGAAGACCTGCTGACCATTGGTCTTCACCATGTGGACATCCTTACACATCTGCTGGAATGTCATCTGCTGCTGTAGGCCAGATAAGAGAGGGTAAAGAGTTAGACAACGACACCTCAACTTTCTTCTGAGTCAATTCCACTAATTAAAATAATGTGGTTACAAAATAGTAACAAACTACAAGTTATAAAGTACCTTGTTAAAATCTGCGTAAAACATCTGTGACTGCATTAGTACTCACTGGTCTCTGGATGGTCATCTGGATGATCCCCTTGGTGGAGGGGCTGCTGCTGCCTGAGGAGCCCGGGCAGGGCCTGTGTGGCTGGGATCCGTGGGAGCTGCTGTAGTCCTGGGAGGCACCACTGTGGACAGGCTGCACCAGCACCCGGTGGATCTGCTCACTGAGCCTGGGGATCTCTGGAGACATGGCCCGCACCTCCACCTCCATACTAGGGGTGAACACATCTTCGTTCAAGGGACTCCTGCAGATGAGGCGAGAAGGACAAGGGAATGGGGTTTAGAACAACGCAATATGTACTGCTTGATAGCTACACAAATAGGTTACAGTTCAAGTGTGGCTATTGCAAGCTTGTGAAGGTCATTGACGTAGCAGAGAGGTTGACTACTCACGTTCTGACTTTGTGTCGACCCACGATGAAGGCCACTTTGCGGCTCCAGGGGTTGACGAAGGAGGACCAGCTGGTATCTATGGTGAGATACTCCCCGTTCCGGGCACACATACGCAGGGGCGAGTGTTCAAAGGGCTGCCCCGCTGACTGGAGAACTGAGGGGAGAACCAAAGATGTTAAAACTATGATAGAGTATAACTACATAACCATTCATCTATTTGCTGGTTTCTAAATCCTTACAGAATGTACAAGGCATGACTGTTGGACAGGAGTACTCACTCTTCTTGTGTATGGCCACCATGACAGGCCTGTCATCAGGGTGGAGGTACATGAGGACAGGAGTCCCAACCAGGTCCTGGGGCAGGTAGCCTAGCAACGGCACAGCTCTTTCATCCACTTCCTGAAAGAGACAGCCAGGGGTGTGGCTAGTGTTAAAAATCCTCTTGTCCGCTGGGATGCGGGGAGCTTCGTATCCTGAGTGCACCTTCTCAGCGATGAGCAGGCAGCAGGGCTGTGGCTGGGACATGTCGGAGTCCCGTAGGGTTAGCTGGTAGGGGGTCATACGGAAGGGGTAGTACCGCACTTCCCCCTCACTGTCCCTCCCACTACTGATACGGCAGAACATGGATTTCTCCTGGGTGCAGTCCACAGGGGAGGTCACTGAGCGAAATCGGGGGGGGGGGGTACATTAACATCACATACACATGCAAAAATGTGATCATCTATTTCCATTTGAATTCAGAGCTAAATTAAAGGACTTCTGTAGGAGACTTACTGGAGCCAGTACAGGAGGCCCAGGGTGGCAGGCGGCAGGGAGCAGTGCTGCTGTAGAAAGTGCTGACATCCTGGGGGGCCAACAGCTCAGAGAAGAGTGTCCCCTGGAGTCGATTAGGCTTAGTGCGCAGCATGGGAGAGGCCTGGGGGGAGATGTACACCAACTTCCCAGAGAGGAAGGACACTCCCACTGAGAACGTGTCCTGTACAGGAGAGAAGAAACAAGGGAGGTTAGAACGATGGTTTGTTGGGTTTAAAAGCTTTTTAGTCTGTTTGAGAGCTGTTGGTCTGGTTCTAGTAGCTGAAGACTGTGCTCTAGTTCCTACCGTGTTCTGGAGTGTGTATTCAGAGGTGATGTTGTCCAGTTCCTCTGTGGTGAAGGCAGAGAGGTCCAGACTGCAACCGTGGCTCTCTTCCACACTCCACTGGTGATAATACTCCTGATTCGCTAAACACACACACGTATAAATAGTATATAGATAGTAAGCTTGCTATTTCATGCTAAAGCCACACAGTATACAGTACATCTAGCAAAAGGCAGGCTCAAAAAGCAGCATCTTACCTCGGACTTGTTTGACACAGTTGAGTGCATACTGCAGGGAGGCCAGGGTGCTGGAGCGGCCTTTCGCCCGGTGGTCTGCAGGCATGCGGATCTTTAGCTCCTTCAGAGCCTTGAGCAGCTCTCTCTGGGTCTGCAGCCGGGCTGGCTGGTCACTGCTGCATCCGCTGGTGGACGGGTGGTCCTGCTCCGAGCTGCCACTCAGCAGGCTGTAGACGATAGAGCTGTTGGGAGGGGAAGGGCTGTGGGAGTTGGCGCTGACAGGGGCAAAATAACATGATGTTATTACCACTGCTGAGCAGACACTTTCATAGTATTATAAGCGGTGTCTACTGCCTACCATCTGAAAATGGTTGTGGTGTTAAATGTGTTACCTTTTGCTCTCTGTTGTCTCCATGGCAGAGTCCTTCCCATTATGGGAGCTGCTGCAGGTTGATGTCTCACGTCCCATGTGACCTTCCACCTCTCTCTCGGCTGAGTCGTTCTCACTCGAGTGGGCATCGGTGTCATCAGAGTTTGAGGACTTGGGGGAGGACTTGCCCCCAGACCGAGTTCTCTTTCCATTGGAGCTACCAGAGCTGCCAGTCTGACTCAGTCCAGACTCAGGGGACTGGCAGCCCGCCTTTAGTCCCACCATATTTTCTTCTACACCTATTCCACTAGTGTCATTTCCAGAAGTGGTGTATGCATTCTCATCACTCATAATAACCAGTATGAGTGATTTAATATTGCCGTTTGACAAAAATGATATGTCAAAACAAAGAACTGTGACAGTAATACTGCTACTAGGTGGGTCTACTAGACTAAGATAGAGTCATGGTTTGGTCAAGTAAAAATGAGCCAGAAGATAAACTACTGTGTCTCATTGATTTTGTGATTGTATTTATTTTGTATTTATTTTGTCAATTCTAAGCATATGAATCTGATAAGCCAATTGAAGAGAAGATGGGGGAAACCTTTATCAGTTTGCTCTTCCTGGCGTGCACAGTCACGAAATGGTTTTGACAGAATACCTGATGGAAGAAACAATTCCCAATTTATGAGTGGTGAGTAACATGACATCATGAGTCATACATCTGTGCAAAGACAGTGATACATCTCATCTGCAATTAAACATCAATAAAATTACACTGCTATAAAAGTTAGTGTTCACCCAAACTACAAATGTACATAACTAAATGGCTTGATTTTAAATCATCTAAGGTCATATGAGCATCCAAGTAAGGACTTTCAAGTAAGGATTTAACTAATTGCAAAAATAATAATGTTAGGCTCCAAATATACTCAAAACGTTGTACATAGCCTAATGTCAATCTATTAAGACATTAAAATAATATAGCTAGCTAGGGGAACTATCCTTTTTCCAACAACCTCGCATTCATTTTGGGGGGCTCAAAAAACTCCCCATATATTCCATTGACCATAATAAATCATTTCATCACTTTGAAGAACAGTTAACCGACGATATCAGGTGACATAGGGTAAATAAACTAACTTTACAGCCCATTTCACTATCTGGCATGTCTTGAGGGTTTACTGTAAGTAGCAGGAAGACACCGTTGGGGGATATTATTGTTGACGACAGAAGACAACGTGGGCAGGATGACCCCGGTGGGGGATGTTTGTGTTGACGACAGCGAAGGCAACGTGCCTCAACTAGACTGTCTACGGCACAACCCGCATGCGCACATGCATTTATTCTACCTGACACAAGTCTGGCAAAAGATGGGTCTCACTTGTAGGGAACACGAATTGACCAAAACAACATTAAATTGTACCTCGATATCTGACCGTATAATGAAATGTGTATTGATATACAGCATAATCCCTTTAACGTGTCAGTACCCTTGCCAGCATGCCACAACAATGCTAGCTACACTAGCCAATGTCAATGCTGTTGCAGATAGCTTGATCATAAAAAAATAGCTAGCTAAGTTAGCTATGAAGCAACTATTTATACTAATACTCTAGCTAGCAAAGTAGCGTTACTTTTACCAGTTAGCTAGCTAGGTAGCAAGGTTTTGATCAAAGTTGACATTCTCACCTTTTTCCATGAAGAAAAAGTACGCTCCGTGGTATTTTTTGTTTTAATGTCTTCAAGAATGTGTTCTGTAAAGTTATGCTTAAAATGATTGAAATAGCAGAAACCTAGAATGACATCTTTTGCGAAACAACTCAATGTGGATCGCCCTTAACTACACAGAGTGTGTAGAGAACAGCACATTCGCTTTATATGACTGGGAGGGAACACGGAAAATAACACGTGTTTGCTCCCATGTGTTGTAGTGATTGGTCCTCAACGAGCACTGACTCCGCCCTAGTGCAGTGTCCCAGGCCTGGCGAATGCATTCATTGGTTGAGTAGGGCGGTGTCCTGACTGCACGGGGCTCTGCTATGCTTTTCTATCACGTTGCCCCAGCGGTGCCCTGTCGGTTCCAAAAGCATGCTAGAACGTTTGTTGGCAACGTGCCTCCGTCAATACTCTGAATTGGCGACATTTCCTCACCCATCCTTTCCTTGTGTACTTGACTTAACCACAACACATGCATGTGAACCATTTTATGGGTTTCTTTATATCAAATTGTTTCCCCATACTAACCAGGTAATAATAAATGAAACAATGCATGGAAATTGGTAGGACACATTTGAACTCAATTCCAGAAATACGTACGTTATCCATAGGCCGACTAAATGAGCATACAAATTCTACTGCAGCAGTATGACAAGCCTTTGCACAGACATAAATAATTTCCTCACCAAAAGTCTACAAGACGAAGAACCCCCACCCCACTGATAACACTAGCCTGCTATTAAAGTCCTTAATTGAACCGTTTACACAGAGGTATTAAACCCTGCCTCTGTTTTGGTAAAAAGCTGAGGGATGGGGCTGGAGAAATATAACCCCTCTCAAATTCATAGACAGAGCTATGGAGGCAAGGACTGACCATCCATTAAATCCAAAAAATAGTTTTAACCATGTTTTGCGGTTTTACAGTGTTTGTTTACATGTACATTGTTTATAAACATTGGAGTAAAACAAGCTGGTATTTTTGGTTCTGATGGGGTATGACAGTTGAACTAAGCTCATGGCGCATTTATACGTTATATACTTCAAGAATCAATGGGTATCATTCATTTATAAGTCCAAAAATTGATGTAGCAACTACGGATTCTCGCTTTAAAAGCCATAATTCATTCAGTCCCATCCCCTTTAATTGTTTTCAGATTCTAATTGTTTCTAGATCCTTATGACATCTTAATTATTTATATTGTTTACATTTCCCTTTGGGCATTAAAATGAAATGTCATTTCATCTCAGGCAGTAACACCAACAACATGTGTCATGTGGTGCAGCTATGGGGGGTGACACATGGGTTGACATGCATTCACAATTCAATGAAGTAATTGTTATGGTAAACATCCACTGGGTGGTGCTACTGACTGTTTGGACCTGCCTACCTGGGGTGTATTCATTCAGCCAATTCTGTTGCAAAAAAAATCTTGAAGCCTCTATGTAACTTTTGCGGCAACCCTACCTGAGTTATAGATCTGTCATTCTCATTGAAACAAAGTCTAGGAAACAGTTGATCTGTTCTTTTAATTTTATACCTTCATTTAACTAGGCAAGTCAGTTACGAACAAATTCTTATTTACAATAACGGCCTACCCCAGCCAAATCCAGATGACGCTGGGCCAAATGTGTGCTGCCCTATGGGACTCCCTATCATGGCTTGATGTGATACAGCCTGGATTTGAACCAGTGACTGTAGTGATGCCTTTTAGCATTGAGATGCAGTGCCTTAGACCGCTGCACCACTTGTGAGCCCACTATGTTCTATGTGTGCTATTTCTATGCTTCCCATTCTCAAGTTTTGTTTTTGCATCTTTTCCTTTGGGTTTTGTACACCAGCTTCAAACAGCTGAATGCAATATTTATGGTTATTGAAAATATATTTCAAATCAAAACAAATCAAATTTTATTTGCCACTTACGCTGAATACGTTTAGACTTTACCGTGAAATGCTTACTTACAAGCCCTTAACTAACAGTGCAGTTCAAGAACACGAAAATATTTACCAAGTTGGCTCAAATAAAAAGTAACAATAAAAAGTAACACAATAAGAATAACAATAGCGAGGCTATATACGGGGGGCACCGGTACCGAGTCAGTGTGCAGGGGTACGGCTAGTTGAGGTAATCTGTACATGTAGGTTGGGGCGAAGTGACGATGACGAGGTAACAAACAAACAGCGAGTAGCAATAGTGTACGGTGGGGTCTAATGGCTTGGGGGTAGAAGCTGTTGAGGAGCCTTTTGGTCCTAGAATTGGCGCTCCGGTACCGCTTGCCGTGTGGTAGCAGGGAAAACAGTCTATGACACTTCCTCTGACACCGCCTATTATATATATCCTGGATGGCAGGAAGCTTGGCCCCAGTGATGTACTGGGCCATTCACACTACCCTCTGTGGCGCCTTACGGTCAGATGCCGAGTAGTTGCCATACCAGGCGGTGATGCAACCAGTCAGGATTCTCTCGATGGTGCAGCTGTACAACCTTTTGAGGATCTGGAGACCCATGCCAAATCCTTTCAGTCTCCTGAGGGGGAAAAGGTTTTGTTGTGCCCTCTTCACGACTGTCTTGGTATGTTTGGACCATGATAGTTCGTTGGTGATGTGGACACCAAGGAACTTGAAAAACTCTCAACCTGCTCCACTACTGTCACGGATGTCATATGAGAGAGACCAAGGCGCAGCGTGCGTATCGTTCCACATCTTTATTTCTATGTGAAACTATGCAAGACAGACAATAAACTATAAACAAAAACAAACCGTGACGAAGAGGTGCTACATGCATAAACTCAAAATAATCTCCGACAAACACTAGTGGGAAAAACAACAACTTAAATATGATATCCAATTAGAGACAACAATGACCAGTTGCCTCTAATTGGGAATCATACGAAAACCCCAACCTAGAAAAAAGAAACTAGAACCAGACATAGAAATAAATAAACTAGACAAAACCCCCCAGTCACGCCCTGACCTACTCTACCATAGAAAAATACGAGCTCTCCATGGTCAGGACAACTACAGTTAATGGGGGCCTGTTCGGCCCGCCTTTTCCTGTAGTCCACAAATTTTAGCAACCAGAAAATGGTGTACTGATTTCTGCATATTGCACCTTTAAACAGAAGCAAACGGAAATGAAACAGGGATAGATAAACCTACCTGAATTTGTCCAATAGTGTAACGGCTGTCGTAGGAGAGAGAGGACCAAGGCGCAGCGGGTTGTGTGCTCATCATTATATTTATTTTAAATAAAGACTGTGAACACGGAAAAACAAGAAACCAAGAAACGACGACAGGAAACAGTTTAGCAGGCTATACACATAACAGCAGTGCTAAAGACAACTATCCACAATTAACAAACAAAACACATCCCTATATATAGGACTCTCAATCAAAGGCAACAAACACCTTACTTCAATTGAGAGTCCAACACCCAATTGCCTAACATAGAAATTACTAAACTAGAAAGAACATAGAAATACAAAAACATAGAACATAACCCAAAACCCGGAAATAATAAATCAAACACCCTTCTAAACAAACCACCACCCCGAACCACGTAAAACAAATACCCTCTGCCACGTCCTGACCAAACTACAATCACAAATAACCCCTATACTGGTCAGGACGTGACAGTACCCCCCCTAAAGGTGCAGACCCCGGATGCACATCAAACCCCCCCCCCCCCCCCCAAAATAAACCCCTAACTAAAGGGAGGGAAGGGAGGGTGGCTGCCGTCAACGACGGCACCTGTGCTACACCCCTCCTCCCCAACCCACCTATACTGGAGGTGGCTCAGGTGTGGGACGTGGACCCCGCTCCACCCTTGGCTTAGCCCACTTAGGTGGCTCCCGACTGGCGGGCGGCTCTGGTGGCTCCGGACTGGCGGGCGGCTCTGGCGGCTCCGGACTGGTGGCATACTCACCCGGTTCCGGTTCGGTGACATACTCACCCGGTTCCGGTTCGCAGGCAGACTCACCCGGTTCCGGACAGTGGGCCGTCTCCCCTGGTTCCGGACACTCTGGACGAGGCACTGTTGCCGGACACTCTGGACGAGGCACTGTTGCCGGACACTCTGGACGAGGCACTGTTGCCGGACACTCTGGACGAGGCACTGTTGCCGGACACTCTGGACGAGGCACTGTTGCCGGACACTCTGGACGAGGCACTGTTGCCGGACACTCTGGACGAGGCACTGTTGCCGGACACTCTGGACGAGGCACTGTTGCCGGACACTCTGGACGAGGCACTGTTGCCGGAAACTCTGGACGAGGCACTGTTGCCGGAAACTCTGGACGAGGCACTGTTGCCGGAAACTCTGGACGAGGCACTGTTGCCGGAAACTCTTGCCAGATACTCTGGACGAGGCACTGGAAGCCTGATGCGTGGGGCTGGTAGTGGAGGTACCAGCCTGGGGACACGCACCTCAGGGCTAGTGCGAGGAGCGGGAACCGGCCAAGTTAGAGTGGGCTGACGCACTGGAAGCCTGATGCGTGGTGCTGGTACTGGACGTGCCAGCCTGGAGACACGCACCTCAGGGCTAATGCGGGGAGCAGGAACAGGTTGAGTTGGACTGGGCTGACTCACTGGAAGCTTGATGCGTGGTGCTGGTACTGGACGTGCCAGCCTGGAGACACGCACCTCAAGGCTAGTGCGTGTAGCGGGAAACACTGGACCGTAAAGGCGCACTGGCGGTCTCGAGCGCAGGACTGGCATCACCCCTACTGGCTGGATGCCCACTTTCCCCTGGCACATGCGGGGCGCTGGTACTGCACGTACCGGCCTGAAAATACCCGGCCTCGTCACAGCACCCATCACCCCAAAGCAGGGGACCTGTCCAGTCAATGGTCGTTTGGAAAAAAACATGGGGATTTGGCTTGGGACTTAATCCTCGCCCAGCCAAACTACCTGTGTGCCCCCCCAAAAATAATTATTGGGGCTGCCTCTTATGCTCTACCTGCCGCCCAGACAGGTTATCACAGTGGTCCAATAATTGTTCCCATGTCCAGTCAATTCTAGACTCCAATACCTCCAGCGACCAGGATGCCATCTCCTCCCGAGCGCGTTGCTTCCTCTACTCCAGGTGCTGCTCCCTTTAGTCCACCCGTAATTCCCTTTGCTCCTTTCTCCGCTGCTTGATCCATTTTTGGTGGGTAGTTCTGTAACGGCTGTCGTAGGAGAGAGAGGACCAAGGCGCAGCGGGTTGTGTGCTCATCATTATATTTATTTTAAATAAAGACTGTGAACACGGAAAAACAAGAAACCAAGACAGGAAACAGTTTAGCAGGCTATACACATAACAGCAGTGCTAAAGACAACTACCCACAATTAACAAACAAAACACATCCCTATATATAGGACTCTCAATCAAAGGCAACAAGAAACACCTGCCTTAAATTGAGAGTCCAACACCCAATTGCCTAACATAGAAATTACTAAACTAGAAAGAACATAGAAATACAAAAACATAGAACATAAAAATAAATCAAACACCCTTCTAAACAAACCACCACCCCGAACCACATAAAACAAATACCCTCTGCCACGTCCTGACCAAACTACAATCACAAATAACCCCTATACTGGTCAGGACGTGACAAATAGAAACTATTGTTTGCTCTGTTTGCTTCCATTTGGTTCTTGAACAGTAAACTGTTTCCGTAATGAATACACCCCTGCTGAGGCCTTCTTCTGACAAGACTGCATTTGCACTCTCTAGGCATTGTGAGGGGATATACCTATAAAAACTAATGTCAAACCAATGAAATGTTGACTCAAACCTATATTTCCTATGGCAAAAGTGTAGAAATCTGTGTTATAATAATTCTATGAATCTGCTGTGCCCATTTCAATTACAGTTGAAGTCTGAAGTTTACATACACTTAGGTTGGAGTCATTAAAACTTGTTTTTCAACCACTCCACAAATTTCTTGTTAACAAACTATAGTTTTGGCAAGTCAATTAGGACATCTACTTTGTGCATGACACGTAATTTTTCCAACAATTGTTTACAGACAGATTATTTCACTTATCACTGTATCACAATTCCAGTGGGTCAGAAGTTTACATACACTAAGTTGACTGTGCCTTTAAACAGCTTGGAAAATTCCAGAAAATGATGGCTTTAGAAGCTTCTGATAGGCTCATTGACATCATTTGAGTCAATTGGAGGTGTACCTGTGGATGTATTTCAAGGTCTACCTTCAAACTCAGTGCCTCTTTGCTTGACATCATGGGAAAATCAAAAGAAATCAGCCAAGACCTCAGAAAAAAATTGTAGACCTCCACAAGTCTGGTTCATCCTTGAGAGCAATTTCCAAACGCCTGAATGTACCACGTTCATCTGTACAAAGAATAGTACGCAAGTATAAACACCATGGGACCACACAGCCGTCATACCGCTCAGGAAGGAGACACGTTCTGTCTCCTAGAGATGAACGTACTTTCGGTGCAAAAAGTGCAAATCAATCCCAGAACAACAGCAAAGGACCTTGTGAAGATGCTGGAGGAAACAGGTACAAAAGTATCACAGTAAAATGAGTCATATATGGACATAACCTGAAAGGCCGCTCAGCAAGGAAGAAGCCACTGCTCCAAAACTGCCATAAAAAAAGCCAGACTACGGTTTGCAACTGCACATGGGGACAAAGATTGTACTTTTTGGAGAAATGTCCTCTGGTCTGATGAAACAAAAATATAACTCTTTGACCATAATGACCATCGTTATGTTTGGAGGAAAAAGGGGGAGGCTGGCAAGCCAAAGAATACCATCCCATCCATGAAGCACGGGGGTGGCAGCATCATGTTGTGTGGGTGCTTTGCTGCAGGAGGGACTAGTGCACTTCACAAAATAGATGGCATCATGAGGTAGGAAAATTATGTGGATATATTGAAGCAACATTTCAAGACATCAGTCAGGAAGTTAAAGCTTGGTCGCAAATGGGTCTTCCAAATGGACAATGACCCCAAGCATACTTCCAAAGTTGTGGCAAAATGGCTTAAGGACAACAAAGTCAAGGTATTGGAGTGGCTAGCACAAAGCCCTGACCTCAATCTTATAGAAGATTTGTGGGCAGAACTGAAAAAGCATGTGTGAGCAAGGAGGCCTACAAACCTGACTCAGTTACACCAGCTCTGTAAGGAGGAATGGGCCAAAATTCACCCAATTTATTGTGGGAAGCTTGTGGAAGGCTTCTTGAAATGTTTGACCCAAGCGAAACAATTTTAAGGCAATGCTACCAAATACTAATTGAGATGTGATGAAAGAAATAAAAGCTGAAATAAATCATTCTCTCCACTATTATTCTGACATTTCACATTCTTAAAATAAAGTGGTGATCCTAACTGATCTTAGACAGGGCATTTTTACTTGGATTAAATGTCAGGAATTGTGAAAAGCTGAGTTTAAATGTATTTGGCTAAGGTGTATGTAAACTTCCGACTTCAACTGTACATTCAACTTCATCTGAGTGTACAGTTCACTCACAGTGTTCTTCTGACTTGGCCTTTGGTTCCTGCTTTTTGGAGTGGATTCACAATGTTGGCGATCTGAACACTCAACAAATGTTGTCTTGACTAACATGGATGGACACTTTCCCATGGATGGACATTAGACTATATATAATTGTATAATCCACATCTTCTCTCAAGGATGATGACACCCTAAATAGGTGAGAGATTATGTGTGTGATTCATACATTCCATGAATGCTACGCGATGGCTGTCTGATAAAATATTTTGTGAAGACAATTTATAGTTAATTTAGGTTCATGTTTTTGGTGTGTGATTAATCTCTTTCTTGCTCAAATTCAAGTGAGATATGCCATCCTGTCTTGGTGACATATGACAAATATATCTGGTTTGCAACACAGTTGTACATAAATCAATTCTATTTGGACCCATTTTATCATAGATTTTATTTAATTTCATCATTAGTTTCAAACACACGCACACCCACGCTGGGAATTGCTAACTCGGAACAATAAACACAGGTCATCAGAATGATTGGTTTTCCAATATATATATATATTTCCATGATGTTTTCCATGATGTTGTTCATCAATATAATAAGAGATTGATAGATTTACACTACAATTGTTTTTTTTATGTACTTCTGGTTTTAAATTGGTTTCCTCTGGTACATTGTAATCCACTTTGTTGAATATCCAATCCCATTCAAAACAACACCACAATAAATCAAATAAAACAGACTGAACAGAACACATTACCCATGATCCCCCAGTCTATTCCCTCCTGAAAGGCAAGGCAAAAAGAGGCAATGTTGACTGTCACTTCCCCAACCACAGTCCTCAAAGAACAAAATAATATTCCCTCCCCAAAATGAACAGCTCAAACAAAAATAAACATATTAACAACAGAGGAATCTGTTTCGAATCGTGACACCATTCTATGAATTCTGGAAATTTGACTAGAGGGTAAAAATAAAATGTATTTTTCCAGTAACATCCCATTTTCTTGACTTGTCTGACATGATTAACATAGAGAACAAGCCTTTATTTAATCTTCCCCCCCTCTTCCAATGTACACACAACCCAAGCCAATGACATCATACCAAAGTTATTACTAACTTTATGCAAATTACAAAGAAAACATAGGGTCCGACATTTTATTTTATACATTTCATGTGTTTTAGTTAGAGCATTGTGATTTTATAGCCAACCTGTGAAGGTCCAGTGCCTCAAAAGGTTGCCTCCTATGTTGAATCCACTGAACACCTCTTAGGGTTGGCAATAACACAACATTCTCATCCACATCATAATCTAGCCCCACAAAATGCACCCAGAATACAACAGAAAAAAGTGCCTGGACATCAAAAGTTGTGCAGACCCATCCTCACAGAGAAAAAAAGCAACAGAAAATGAGCACTCACAGAACATAAAGTTGTCTATTTTTGTATCTAAATTTACTGAGCACTCTTAGGACAACCCTTGGATTTGTGAACAACACAGCAGTCCTACCCCGACCCGTAGTGTCATGTCACTCCTATCCACTGAGACAATAATAACTCGAAGGCAGCCCTCTATTTTTTGTCACCTTCAAAATTGTAATTATTTGCTATTCAAATGTTTATATAGCTTCATGTAGTTTTTTGTTTTCACATTGTAGATTTTGATGAACTGTTATAATCTCTGACCTGAGGAAATAGGAACCCCCTTCCCCCAAATATACCCCCACACTACAACACCAGACAATACAGAATTGTTTTTATACATGTTTTGTTTGTTTTGTTAAACAGCTATAGATAACGTTCATATTTTTTATCTTTAAATTGTTGTCAGCACGATAGAGACACACAAAAGATAAGTTGTGCTATTATTAGTTATAGGAGCATATGTCTAAAGACTTGGTACAGATTAAAGTAGTTGTATGGTGGGGGAGAGGGATGAAGCACATTTTACTTAGGTTTGGTTTCTCTTGCATATCTTCAAATAGCACATAATGTCACCATCTATTTGCCGGTATGACATATTGACTAAGATCTGAAAGGGTTAAAAGGTATTTTGGGTTAAGGGTATGCTTTCAAAAACAGGTACCAGTACTATTGCTGTTAAAGTGACTCGGGTAAAATATGTTGTGTTCCTCTACTTGTTTTTGATGGCAGTTGGCAGCATAAGCAAGAAAACCTGGTCTTTGGTCATTTTCCTCTGAATTAGTTTGCTCTACTTAAGTGGAATAAAGGGGGAGGGTGGGGGATATGCTTTACAGGGAGATAATGGATAAGGCCATTTCCGTTAACATGTGTGTGATAGAGAGAGAAAAAGAAAGAGAGAAAAAGAAAGGGAGAGAAAGAAAGAGAGTGAGGGGGGCGAGAGAAAGAGCAAGGGAATACCAGTGTCGTTTTTTTCGTAAAGTGATGGGTGGTTGGGGGGGGGGGGGCTCTGCCAGTGAATATTCCTTGTGCATACCTGTAAAAATGGCAAACCTGACCCGTCTGAACGAGTCAGTGGGCTAATCTGTTACCTCACCGCTCTGCTCATCGAATTCAGTTGTCATGGAAACAGCTTGCCCACATCGGTGAGGTCTAAGTGGCCTAATCTGACAAGATAAACTAAGGATATTCCCAGGGTGGCAGTGTTTCACCAACACACACTCACACACACATTCACAGTGTAGGATCCTAAATCAGTGACGGGGGAGCTGGGGACGGAGGTCAAACAGGAGGATGTAGGAAGTATGCAGATCCAGTGTAACAGAGGGGAAGAGGTCATGTTGAAGTAACACAACCTATGGGAACAACTATATATCCCACAGTTCCAGGGGTCCTTCTGTTACTACTCATAACGTAGACTAACATAGCTGGCAGATCGATGGCACTAGCAACATGTAGGCATTTACAGGGGCATGGGACAAGAGGTGACCATGCAAGAGCAATCCACTAAGACCATACCATTAAGGGCACCAATGAGAAAATAACAGAAAATAAAAGCCTCTCCCTAGTTTCTTGGCAGTGTTTATCTTACAGAGCTGAACCGCAAAAAGACACGTACACGCAAAAAGGTAGAGAGAAGCTCACTGCTCACAGCAGTTAGTGAAGCCCTGCTTGAGTTCAGTCTCCTCTTTACCTGTCTGCTTCACACAAACACAACAATATACTATAGAAAATATACTCTATTACTATGTTTAAAAAAGAAAAAGGCAGTAACTAGGGAGAAATGAAAGAGAGAGAACCACAGCACAAGCTAAACGCTCACTCTATCTTGTGTGCTGGAATGCTAAGACGTTTTTCATGACATTTCTAGGAATGTTCACTTAAGTTTTACAGCAACTCTGAATCTGTCGATGAAGCTGGTACCCATGACCCAAGTTAGTCCCTTTCTCTAGATCATCTTGTTCTACTACTGTTTGTCCATGCCAGTTGCTTCATCTATCTTAATACTTGTACCTTCACTTTCAAATAAGGCTGAGTTGTCTGTGTATGTGCTCATCAATAGGTGAGGTTTTGCTGCATGAGGTTCTCTCTCTGCCGGTCATTCTGTTGACCAATCAGACAGCGGTCATTCTGTTGACCAATCAGACAGCGGTCATTCTGTTGACCAGTCAGACAGCGGTCATTCTGTTGACCAGTCAGACAGCGGTCATTCTGTTGACCAGTCAGACAGCGGTCATTCTGTTGATCAGTCAGACAGCGGTCATTCTGTTGACCAATCAGACAGCGGTCATTCTGTTGACCAGTCAGACAGCGGTCATTCTGTTGACCAGTCAGACAGCGGTCATTCTGTTGACCAGTCAGACAGCGGTCATTCTGTTGACCAGTCATACAGCGCCATCAATATCAAAGTTCTTTGTGCATTTCACACCACCTAACCGTTTTCAGTCAGCCATTCCCCCTACACAAAATAAAGAGTGGATGGGAACATTTTGACCATTAAGGTGATACGTTTTGATCAGAGACTAAGGCTTTACTGTGTCATTGTGATTATTTAGTTAGTAATGACATCTCTGTAGGATTGGTGCTTTGTCACAGCAACTTTATGCAATTTTATGTTGCTGAAATGAACAAATGAATCAAGTTCAAATTATGATCCACCAAACAAAAACTAGTAAGCCCTCCTTTCTATCAATATTGTTATTTTCCCCACTCTGGCTTGTTATATTGATCTCTACGATAATATTTACGGTAACTTTATACAGGCTATCTATTTTCTGTTGTCAAAGATACTTACACATACATGTGCTACAGTGACAGTATTTGTACTAGACTGTCATGAAGGAATGTTCTCGAAATAAGACACTAAGTAAAATAAAAAACATCTACAGACATTGGTCCAATTCTAATGGCAGTTTATAAAGAGAAGGTATATGACTAGGAAAAGACAGACAGGGAAACAGAAACAAAGAGAAAGGGTGAAAGGATTCTGAAGAGACAGTATGGCTAAATGGTATAGGAGAGAGAAAGCGAGAGAGAAGCAAAAGATGGGAGAAGAGGATGGGAATATTGATGAAGTACCTCGGTTAAAGGAGACTATGTCACTGTGCAAAGATGCACCTATACTCTATGTGAGACAGAGCAAGAGAGAGAAATCCAGAGACAGGCAGAGACAGTGACAGAGAATGTGCAAGATATACACACTCTGATTAATAGGCAGTAGTTCAAATCTGAAGCATAAGTAAAATTAATACAAAAATTAAAAAATACAAAACGCACACCCACACACAACCTACAAAAACATTATATCAGAATAAAACTCTACAAAGAACTATATATGTTTCTGGTATATAACAATTATCACCAGGGTCATCATTTTCCTTTTCTGTTGTTGTCATCGGTAACAATCACAACAAGTACTGGGGTCTGAGTATGAACGACAGATTAGAAAAGCAGGAAGTATTTACAAAGGAGGCAGGTCCACAGATTTACAGGACAAAGATTGACAGGAGTCCAGAGGTGGGGCGGTGGAAGCAGGGGCTGAGGGGGTCAGGGGGTTCGGGGCAGGGTCATATTGAGACTATTTAGGAGCAATTTAATGAATTCAACGTTAGTGGATCATTTTCTCGTCAATTTAAAGGATTTTCTGTTGCAAGGAAGCGGGCAGTCTTGACTGCAGACTGGGGTAGGAGCCACTCATCTTAGGTGCTGAAGTAGACTGGAGAGAGATAATTAGAGAGAGAGCGAAAGAGAGAGAGAGCAAGAGAGAGAGAGAGAGAGACAGAGAGAGACAGAGAGAGAAAAAATATATATAATTTTGAAGCAGAGCGTATATCTTCATTCAAACTGCCATGGCAGGAAGAGTGTGGGTGTGAACCTTACCGATGAGGACGATGAGGACAATCGCACATATCAGCCCCAGGATGATCATCATCTACAGGAAGCAGAGTTGGACATGGAGAGGCAGTAAATCAGGGGGGATGGAACATGAGGTCAATCACAAGGTATACTTTTAATCCATTTAATTATGTTTTAACATGAGTCTTAAAAGCCTCAAAGGAAATTACTATTATCATGAATAAATCTACTATCTATCCCAGTCTATACCCTTACCTTGGCATTCTTCCACCAGTACTTGTTCTTGAGTTTTGCAGCGCTGGTCTCGAACTGTGAGGCTCCAGCCTGCAGGGCATCGGCCCGATCATCCAGCTCTGACAGCTTCTGATCACGCTCCAGAACCTTATCCACGTTTACACGCATGATATCCACCACCTGGGGAGGGCAGAAACATGGGCCGAAAACGGACAGGGTGAATCACTCAATCATCTCAGACTGAGTGGCTGTGTGTGTTCTCCAGTGTCACAGAGTAATGTATTGTTTACATTAGCGTGTTGGACACGCATTCATCCAGTCCATGTCAGCTTGTGACTATTCACAACATGTGAGCAACGAAAAGATATTTCTGTGGGTCAGTATGTACGTAATACAAGGTGAGTGTGTCTGCATGTTCCTCACCTCATCCACCTGAGCCTGTGTCTGTTGCAGGCGGCGGTTGCTGGTGAGGTTGGGAGGGGGCGCCGCTCCATCTGCGGGGGCGCCGGCAGCAGCTGGGGCAGACCTGTCAATCAAACACAACTCGTCAGTCAGTCTATTCACCTTCAATGATGTAAGAATGAACATGTAGTAATGCATGCATCTACTAAATAGGCAAACCAATCCCTTTGGTACATAGAAGTCAAATAAGTTACTATCAAATCATGGCTGCTTGGAATTATCCTTTTCCTTTTCAAGTGTTCTACTCCGCTAGCCAGCACCTCGCCTAAACAGGTGTGCGTTTCTTTCGCCTCCAGATTGCTTGGAATTATCCACCATCACAGTACTCACTGAGGCTGAATCTCAACCTTATAGGTTTGGATCAAGTCAACAGAGTAGGCAGAATATCTCTCTTTAATGAGCCTCAACAACAGGCTGAATGGTTTACAAATACTGAACAGTAACATCCAACACCAGGATCCAAGGGCCTAGATAAAAGGATCCACCAAGCATGAAATACAATGCTAAGAATCAGCTGTGCTTACGACCCTTTTCCACTGTATTCATAACACCCACTACTGAAGCACATTCAGTGAGGTTCTGAATGAATCCAAATCATCACATTCTCTGTCCTAAGAAGGCACCTACATCTGAAAGCTGAATAAAAAGCTGAATAAATTGATAAATGATGCTCTCTCTCTCTAATTACAGACAGGAATCAAATGTTTTTACAACCAAGATGATAGAAAAATGGAAAGAAAGCTAATCATAATGTCTGGCTGGCATACTATCTGTCCTAACAGAATCCTCATAAAGGAAACATGAAGATGACCCATACATTCTGCCTGTCATGTCTGGCAGACACATCCTGACCTACAACCCTTATCTAGGCATTTTTAGGGCTGTTCTAAGGGGAAACGAATGGACGACAATCATACATCCTGAAGCAATTACCACATGTCTGGTCCTATCAATGTATTTTGTCCATGTATTCTAACCATCTACAACTGGGTACAATAACTCATTACTTCTCACCAAACTACATGACTGTGGTGTCTTTGTTATCCTTATGAGCTCACTGCAGTTTTTTCAAAACCTTGACTATTTGACCATATAATTCAAAATAACACTGGCAAGACCCAAAACATAATGATGCAAGAAAGAATGCCAGGTAGTCCTTCCACTATGTGTTAGTAACACACTATGTGACCATGGAGCTGAGCTGTGTTAGTAACACACTATGTGACCATGGAGCTGAGCTGTGTTAGTAAGTCACTATGTGACCATGGAGCTGAGCTGTGTTAGTAACTCACTATGTGACCATGGAGCTGAGCTGTGTTAGTAACTCACTATGTGACCATGGAGCTGAGCTGTGTTAGTAACTCACTATGTGACCATGGAGCTGAGCTGTGTTAGTAACTCACTATGTGACCATGGAGCTGAGCTGTGTTAGTAACTCACTATGTGACCATTGAGCTGAGCTGTGTTAGTAACTCACTATGTGACCATGGAGCTGAGCTGTGTTAGTAACTCACGATGTGGACCATGGAGCTGAGTAATATAACATATCACAAAGGAGGTACAGTTGAAGTCGGAAGTTTACAGACACCTTGGCAAAATACATTTAAACTCAGTTTTTCACAATTCCTGACGTTTGATCCTAGTACAAATTCCCTGTCTTAGGTCAGTTAGGATCACCACTTTATTTTAAGAATGTGAAATGTCAGAATAATAGTAGAGAGAATGATCTATTTCAGCTTTTATTTCTTTCATCACATTCCCAGGGGGTCAGAAGTTTACATACTTTCAATTCGATTTGGTAGCATTGCCCTTTAAATTGCTTAACTTGGGTCAAACGTTTTGGGTAGCCTTCCACAAGCTTCCCACAATAAGTTGGGTGAATTCTGGCCCATTCCTCCTTACAGAGCTGGTGTAACTGAGTCAGGTTTGTAGGCCTCCTTGCTCGCACATGCTTTTTCTGTTCTGCCCACACATTTTCTATAGGATTGAGGTCAGGGCTTTGTGATGGCCACTTCAATACCTTGACTTTGTGACCAGGGCTTTGTGATGACCAAGCCATTTTGCCACAACTTTGGAAGTATACTTGGGGTCATTGCCCATTTGGAAGACCCATTTGCGACCAAGCTTTAACTTCCTGACTGATGTCTTGAGATGTTGCTTCAATATACCCACATCATTTTCCTTCCTCATGAAGCCATCTATTTTGTGAAGTGCACCAGTCCCTCCTGCAGCAAAGCACCCCCACAACATGATGCTGCCACCCCCTTGCTTCACGGTTGGGATGGTGTTCTTCGGCTTGCAAGCCTCCCCCTTTTTCCTCCAAACATAATGATGGTCATTATGGCCAAACAGTTATATTTTTGTTTCATCAGACCAGAGGACATTTCTCCAAAAAGGCTTTTTTATGGCGGTTTTGGAGCAGTGGCATCTTCCTTGCAGAGCGGACTTTCAGGTTATGTCGATATAGGACTCATTTTACTGTGGATATAGATACTTTTGTACCTGTTTCCTCCAGCATCTTCACAAGGTCCTTTGCTATTGTTCTGGGATTGATTTGCACTTTTCGCACCAAAGTACGTTCATCTCTAGGAGACAGAACACGTCTCCTTCCTGAGCGGTATGATGGCTGTGTGGTCCCATGGTGTTTATACTTGCATACTATTCTTTGTACAGATGAATGTGGTACCTTCAGGCGTTTGGAAATTGCACCCAAGGATGAACCAGACTTGTGGAGGTCTACAATTTTTTTCTGAGGTCTTGGCTGATTTATTTTGATTTTCCCATGATGTCAAGCAAAGAGGCACTGAGTTTGAAAGTAGGCCCTGAAATACATCCACAGCTCCACCTCCAATTGACTCAAATGATGTCAATTAGCCTATCAGAAGCTTCTAAAGCCATGACATTATTTTCTGGAATTTTCCAAGCTGTTTAAAGGCACAGTCAACTTAGTGTATGTAAACTTCTGACCCACTGGAATTGTGATACAGTGAATTATAAGTGAAATAATCTGTCTAAACAATTGTTGGAAAAATTACTTGTGTCATGCATGTCCTAATTGACTTGCCAAAACTATATTTTGTTAACAATAAATAAGTGGAGTGGTTGAAAAACGGGTTTTAATGACTCCAACCTAAGTGTATGTAAACTTCCAACTTCAACTGTATCTTTTTTTTGTTTCGGTGTGGTGATGGCGTGTATTGTGTCTCGCCAGTATTTCCAGCACCCACGTAGAGTAATAGTTGTGTAACTGTAACTGCACCCCCAAGCAGGGGTCATACACTGTACACTAAATGGCTTTAGAGAAGTAGTAATTTTCATTATAGCTCTAACTGTATGTGAGAGTGAGTATCAAACTCAAATGTTATTTAATTTGAAGTCTCTGTAGCCTTTTTATTATTGTATAATCATAGGGGTATCATAGGGATAAGTGGGACATAATTAATACACAGCATTGAGTCTGAACTGCTTTCAATCTTGTTTCTCAACTACATCTTGAGGCTGCCTCCTGCCTGTAGTGACCCACTTCCTCCAACAGAGTGAGACAAAACTCAGTATAAAGGTCACCTTTAAGTCCGTCACACACAGCTAATCTCCATGTGGCTACAAATCCTTCAGTACACTCCTGATGTTTTCGTTTGCCTGGCTTTATCAGTCCAAAGCAAGCCCTGTCTGGAAACACACATCTTCTGGCTTGTGTCATTTTGCCACATGAATCATTATGCTACCCAATTCTTATGTATTTTACTGGGAGCCTCCATTATGTTAGTGATGTCTAGGTTGGTCGTGTTCTTTCTCATCTTGTTTACAGGCCAAATCCTGCCCAGTCTCTTTCACCTTCACTGCAGAAGAGGCCATCGTCATTGCACCGCGAGGAAAAGCGAGATGAACGATGGAGGAGGACGGTTATTGGCAACTCACCCTATGTGTTTTGTAGATCATTCCCCACATTGCCTACAACAACCATTGTTTTCTCAGGGCCTCGAGATAAAAGCAGAGGGTGGATTGTGTGCACAGTGACGGGGAAAATATTCAAAGTGAACGACAAAATGGATTGTGTAAGCTAACCTCGGAAATAAGACTAATGGAGTGTCGACAGCAGCCTTGGGGGAAATCCAGGGCAAGACCACACTGTAAAGGGGTTACCATGAATTTGACAGTAGCTTGGTGGCAATTAAAATTCTGTATATCATAATAAAGTACACCTACTGTAATATAAATATGGTATAAAAGCAAGCACTGTGTAATGACACACAGTACAATACCGTACATTTTACTGTATTATACTGTAGAAAAGTAAATGCTACCGTGATTGGAATGAATGAATTGATTAATTCATTGAGGGGAGGGGTTTGTATTTCACAGTATTTTTCTGTTATTACAACGGATTGGTACAAGCAGGTTTACTGCTAAGTAAAGTGTTCCCACATTACATCATATTAATGAATATTTTGTGTTTTATATCACTTGCACTTCTAAAGGCCTTAACAAAGGCTTCTAAATTGGCAGCGACTACAGGGCAAAACAGACCAAAAGGACTTGTCAAAACGCTCAACCATTTAAGGTTTAAGACTTGCTGCCACTCCAATCTGTCCACTATTCCGTTTAAATTGATGGGGCTCTAAAACCAAATAGAGGTTAAATTGGTACAACATTCTCACTCGCAGGTGCAGCGAATATGCCTCAAAATATGTTAATGAGCCAGAAACAACAATACCATGCATCAAACTAGTGGTCAAAGGTTTTTGTCAGTCTAAAGATACAGTACGGTACTGTATTCTGTGGGATGGATTTACAGTAAGAATCGAAATAGAGCCATTTCCCCACAAGACACCAAAATTTACAATATGCTGCAGTAAAAGGTTTCAGAGTTGTTTTACTGATAATACCTAAAATTACTATATTAATTACAGTTTTATTTTACAGTACAGGCCTAACTCACATTGGCAAAGTCCTCAACCAATAGGATGAAAAAAAAACGTCCCTTGTCAAGCAAATCAGCCTATCAGCCAGTTAACAGTTCATATTCCCTTTGAAAAACAGCTGTCATGCTCTGCTTGATCATTCTACACACACACGACAATTAGCCTTTTGTTATTATTAATAGGCAACTACATTAACTAGTAGGCCTAACTACACGTCTTTCTTCACTGCTTAATGGGCTTTATATGACCGATTGGCATAAACATTGAAATGAAGCATTTACAATTAGTCTTTCATCCATTACGAGACAGCGCTCACACACACACCATAGTCACAAAGTGGACTAGCCTGTAAATCGGTTTCAGCACTGTGAGAAAACAACGAAAGGCAGCGCTGTCCAGTGTTGAAAAGTAGGATTGGCACGGGCGTTGCATGGTTCCCCAACATTTATCCCATTTCAGTTAGCATAAAGAGAGGGGGTTTCATGTTTGTTGAAAAGGTGAGGGTGGTCCTGAGTTTCGTCTGAAAGCAATGTCACCACCAATTTATCGGGGGCGTTACAGTGAGAAAATAGGATACATGCATAACCAATGGTATGGCTACATGTGTTTAACAACAGCATGTTGAAGATGTAACACTGACATTTGTTGCCTGGCCTCAACGAGATGTACCGGTAGTCTGTTTCAACACCTTGTTTGTATGCACGAATCAGCAGAGAAAAGACTAACACGGCCATCTTCCCTGGCAGTGAAACACCTGCGTCCTGTAACCTAGCAGTCGCAAAAAAATAGAGACGAGTGAACATAGTAGGGCTATAGCTTGTCAAGGAAAGGATCGGAAAACGGCACATCCCCAGTGTACCCTTGAACCCTCAAATAAAATACTTAAATCGCGCGACAATCGACAGATATGAGCGTCAGTTACCCCCACCCCCACCGTTGGTTAGCAATATCAAGTAGACTAAACCCATAAACTGCCTAATAATAGTCTACTCTACATCCATTACATCCAAGATAATATGGATGTGTTGCTTCTCTAATAAGATGTTCAACATGTTGAATTAAATAAAATATGTTATTAGGTCGAAGTTGCTCATAATAAGTGTCTTTTGAGCAGTATCCATGCATTTGTCTAGAAAGGAATAGCAGAAACCAATCCAAATAACCAAATTAGAAATGTATAGGTTATCTACTTTCAATTCCAATTTCATTTTACAAATGGATATTCAGATAGCCTACAGACGAATAAACGGACGTCAACCCATTCAAATCAAACCAGTTCAACCCGGAGAAAACGCGTGCATGTCCAATTCCAATTATAAGAAAATACATATTTAAATGTGAATAAATATACCTAATTATAAATTGCCAATGTGACTGAAATATGTTGTAAAGAAATATGGCTGACAACAGGGGCCAATGAGTAACCGTTATTCGACGCCTATGGAATAGCCTATAGGCTAATGTTGGATATATCCTATTTAACCTATGTGTGTTATAATGTGTTGTCGGTAAATGTTGATAAATAAACATCAAATAGTAAATATAGTAAATCAACACAATGATAATGCAATTATAGTGGTCTTTAACCCTGACGCACGATTCAAATGCCATATATGCCTATGAGACAATTGTTAATTTAATTGGCTTTCTAAAACCATTTCTGAACAACAAATAGGCTTGCACCCTGCTATCCACCGACCATGGAATGATACATTCACATTAGACAACAAGCAAACAGAGAAAATACATGTCACCAGTAGGTTAGGCAACAGGGTGATACTCACATTTCTTATGATGGTTTATTAATGTACGCAAATCCGACTGGAATGTAGGCTATTCGCCTAATAAGTGGCTATTGAGTGGGTTGCCTTCAGCGCTCTTTTTCCTCTCGCTCCCTCTCAATTGATTCCCTCTTCTGGCGTTTTATATAGAAGGGAGTGATAATGTTTACCACCAATATGTGTTTATTCCCCCTTGTAAATGTTCCCCTTTTCTCCGTTCGTGTGCTTCTTTTATGCCGCACCTCGCCAATATCGTTTTATTATTACTGAGCTACCACTAGACTCCTCTGTGTCAATACTGTAATGAGCATGTAATAAACTGACACATGGATTAGGGGAACGAAGATGGCTTGATGACGTCATTCGTCATCCAGGGAGCCGCAGGTTTAAAGGGGTGGTCAGCCAAAGGAATGGAAGATATATATGGCAGTGTGCCCATATACGGTCAAGGTTTACCAGGGGTTGATCAGTTTTAAAATCCATAAAAATCATAATGGTCAGGAAACTATGTCGTTGAAAACCATCATTTGTGAGTTGAAAAGGCAGAGTAGCCTATTGTCATTTTGAGGGTGGACCTCATTAAAGGTGGATGGAACGTCAACAAAATGGCGTTCCTTGTAAAGGGGTGGGGTGAAACCAGCCTCATTGAAACCAGCAGGTTAATCCCGAGATTTGAGATATAACTACCGTGGCGTCTAAAGGTTGGATATTTTTTTATTACATTTTTATTTAACCTTTTTTTTTAACTAGGTTTAACTACCGTGGCGTCTACAGGTTGGATATTTTTTTATAATTTTTTTATTTAACCTTTATTTAACTCGGCAAGTCAGATGTTAACATGATATTAATGCCTGGCAACACTTCCATAGCCTACAGTGGTGGAAAAAGTACCCAATTGTCATACTTGAGTAAAGATACCCTAATAGAGATTGACTCAAGTAAAAGTGAAAGTCTCCCAGTAAAATACTACTTGAGTAAAAGTCAAAAAGTACTTTGTTTTAAATATACTTAAGTATCAAAAGGACCGAAGACAGCCTTTTAACAAGTTACTTTTTAACATGTTTTTTATGTCTTAAAACGGTTTTACTTTTGTTAAATCATTTGTCCACATTTTAAAGGCTTTTACAGAATTGTATGTTTTTTACAAGAAAAAATACTTTTATTCATGGTTGTTTCTATTGTTTTTAACAACATGTACTTTAAAAAAAATGATGTAATACTCGAAGGCTGTTTTATGCTTTTATGATGTTTTTATGTGTATAAACGATGTAAACGAAAATGAGCTGTTTTTAAAGGAAATTGATAAATAAAGGTCAAAGTAAAATTATAAATCATTTCAAATTCCTTATATTAAGCAAACAGCACCATTTTTTTCTTTTTTTAACTTGCAGATAGCCAACACTCAGACATAATTTACAAACAAAGCAGTGTTGAGTGAGTCCACCAGATCAGATGCAGTAGGGATGACCAGGGATTTTGTCTTTAAATGCGTGAATTAGACCATTTTCCTGTCCTGCTAAGCATTCAAAATGTAACGAGTACTTTTGGGTGTCAGGGAAATTGTATGGAGTAGAAAGTACATTATTTAGGCATGTAGTGCAGTAAAAGTAAAAGTTGTCAAAAACATAAATAGTAAAGTAAAGTACAGAAACCCCAAAAAACGATTTAAGTACTACTTTCAAGTATTTTTACTTAAGTACTTTACACCACTGATAGCCTACCAACCCAACATGGTAACACTATTATTAGTCGTGCAAGAAAAAATCCTGATAAAGAAAAAGCATACGTGTAAAAAGTATACATCCAGACAAGTTAAACTGGTTTATTCTATTGCACAGTTTAAGAAAAAAAAATGACACCGGTGGATTTTGAACCCATGCCCCCAAAATGACTGGAGCCTTTATACATCACCTTAGACCGCTCAGCCACACTATCTGTTGAGCTCTCCAACCAATACCAGAATTTTTGTTTTTTTTAACGACAGCCGACTCCAGACTGTATATTATATTGCTGTTGGGGCTAGGGGGCAGTATTGAGAATTTTGAAAGAAATATGTGCCCATTTTTAACTGCCTCCTACACCAACTCAGAAGCTAGGATATGCATATTATGAACAGATTTGGATAGAAAACACTCTGAATTTTCTAAAACTGTTTGAATGGTGTCTGTAAGTATAACAAAACTCATATGGCAGGCAAAAACCTGAGAAAAATACAAGCAGGAAATGAACATTTTGTGGCTGTACTATTTTCGAGTCATTACTAATAGAACACACAGTGACAAAGGATTCATTTTGCACTTCCTACGGCTTCCACTAGATGTCAACGATCTTTATAAAGTTGTTTGAAGCGTCTATGATGAACAGAGACCGGATGACAAGGAAGGGAAGTTGACGTCCCTGGGATGTCGTCACTTCATTATTGTGCGCACATGCGCGTTCATGTGAGATGAGACTTTGTATTTCAAACGTTTATCAAGACACAGGAGAAATCAAAATATATTTTAGATTCTTCAAAGTAGCCACCCTTTGCCTTGATGACAGCTTTGCAAACTCTTGGCATTCTCTCAACCAGCTTCATGAGGAATGTTTTTCCAACAGTCTTGATGGAGTTCCCACAGTTGTAGAGCACTTGTTGGCTGCTTTTCCTTCACTCTGCGGTCCAACTCATCCTAAACCATCTCAATTGTGTTGAGGTCAGGTGATTGTGGAGGCCAGGTCATGTGATGCAGCACTCCATCCTCTCCATCACTCAGGCTGGAGGTGTGTTTTGGGTCATTTTCCTGTGGAAAAACAAATGATAATCCCACTAAGCGCAAACCAGATCGGATGGCGTATCACTGCAGAATGCTGGTGTAGCCATGCTGCTTAAGTGTGCCTTGAATTCTAAATAAATCACAGACAGAAAATCTCAAATTTGGACTCATCAGACAAAAGGATAGATTTCCACCGGTCTAATGTCCATTGCTCGTGTTTCAGGGCCCAAGCAAGTCTCTTCTTATTATTGGTGTCCTTTACTAGTGGTTTCCTTGCAGCAATTCGACCATGGCAGTCTCCTCTGAACAGTTGATGTTGAGATGTGTCTGTTACTTGAACTCTGTGAAGCATTTATTTGGGCTTCAGTCTGAGGTGCAGTTAACTCTAATGAACTTATTCTCTGCATCAGAGGTAACTCTGGGTCTTCCTTTCCTGTGGCGGTCCTCATGAGAGCCAGTTTCATCATAGCGCTTGATGGTTTTTGCGACTGCACTTGAAGAAACTTTCAAAGTTCTTGAAATTTTCCGTATTGACTGACCTTCACAAGATGCACCTGTTAATTGAAATGCATTCCAGGTGATTACCTCATGAAGCTGATTGAGAGAATGCCAAGAGTGTGCAAAGCTGTCATCAAGGCAAGGGGTGGCTACTTTGAAGAATCTAAAATCTAAAAATATATTTTGATATGTTTAACACTTTTTGGGTTACTACATGATTCCATATGTGTTATTTCATAGTTTTGATGTCTTCACTATTATTCTACAATTTAGAAAATAGCAAAAAATAAATAAAAACCCTGGAATGAGTTGGTGTGTCCAAACTTTTGACTGATACTGTATATTTAAGCAATAAAGCCCAAGCGGGTGGCAGGGAGCCTAGTGGTTAGTGTTGGGTCAGTAAATGAAAGATTGCTAGATCAAATCCCAGAGCTGACAAGGTAAAATACTGTCATTCTGCCCCTGAACAAGGCAGTTAACCCACTGTTCCTAGGCTGTCATTGTAAATAAGAATT
Organism: Salmo salar; assembly: GCF_965601325.2. Lineage (NCBI taxonomy): Eukaryota > Metazoa > Chordata > Actinopteri > Salmoniformes > Salmonidae > Salmo > Salmo salar. The sequence continues at coordinate 104,190,749 of NC_138301.1, forward strand.
AGTTCTTAACTGACTTGCCTAGTTAAATAAAAATATGGCCAGTATACCATGGCTAAGGGCTGTTCATAAGCACGATGCAACGCGGAGTACCACATACCCCCGGGGTGCCTTATTGCTATTATAAACTGGTTACCAATGTAATTAGAACAGTAAAATAACTGTTTTGTCATACCCGTGGTATACATTCTGATATACTACGGCTGTCAGCCAATCAGCATTCAGGGCTCGAAACACCCAGTTTATTAAAATAAATAAATACATTCCACTAGCTAGCTACATCCGTTATGTTACATTGTATTTAGTATCATTAGCCCATTTAACGTAATGTCATGCAACAAATATGTACTCTGGACAACAAGTGACATAAAAAAATGTGAAATAACATTTACTTTATACAGCTAACATTTTCCTCAATAATTCTAATTTTATAGATTAATATATAAGTTTATGATCATATCCTACCTTGGAAATGGTATACATAGAACATTATTTATATTGTCATGTTTATTTACCCATGGTTGTGACTGAAGAGTAGTTGTTGCCTGGACTGGTTGCCTTTGTAAGCATACAGGTATGGGCTACATAGATTCAACCCCAGTTCTGAGTTGGCTGTTGTTTGCGGATCGTTTCATGATGCTCTGAAGAAATTGCTGCTGTTCTATTTGTCAGATATTCACAATTTTATGTCAAGTATTTTATTTTTTCATCAAAGAAGCCAGGCTTCCAAATGTGAAAGGACATGCGCACCACTCTTTTTTTGTTGTTGTCGTAATTTTAGCAGACCAGAGTTGTAACGTCAGGGTTGTGGGTTCGATTCCCATGGGGGACAAGTATGAAAAATGCATGCACTCACTACTGTCCTCCTTATCCAGAGCCACACTTCCTTTGAGCACAAGGGTGCCCTTTTGACATTAACAATGCGCTTTTGACTCATTTTTAAAATGTACTTTATTACATTTAACTAAGCAAGTCAGTTAAGAACAAATACTTATTTTTCAATGACAGCCTACATACAGCCTTGATTTTAACCAGGGTGTCTGTAGTGACACCTCTAGCACTAAGATGCAGTGCCTTAGACCACTGTGCCACTCGGGAGCCCTGAAGTTAACAATAAATAAAAAATGTTGGGCCAAGTTAGCTAGCTGGAAAAAAGTATGGCCAGATCACACAAACATTTATTGTGAGATGCTAATACTAACTACATAGTAATATATTGGCAATACATTTGACATACACTGCTATATTGTGTTTGAGTGACGAATGAAGACTCCAGATTGAAGGACGCAGATGTGGATTGATCCAGGCAGATGAAACCTGCTGCTGACGGTCAAGAATTTTGACAGGTTACCAGTATGGAGCGAGATAGCTGCCAAAAGGTTGAACATATGTATCGTTAAGATCGTAAGAAAATCCATAAATAAATTGTTAAGATTGTAAGAAAAGCCATGCATAAACGTTAAATTAGATCTGTAAACGTACAAACCCTATGTTACAACTATGAATCAACATTTACACGTTCAATTCTTACTTTACGCCTCCCTTTACTTGGATACAGACCTTTTTTATACGCACAAACTTTTGTCAGTAATGTGGCATCTGCAAAGGACATGAAACAAATGTAGCTAGTCGAAGCTAGCTAGTCAATCAAGCAACTTCAGGCCAGAAGTTAGAGTTGTTTTGCAGCTTCCTGTTTCATTTCCAAAATGAAAGTCTAGAGCTTGTTTTAGAACTGCATTCAATAATGACGTTACACCAATAGATGGTGTAGTATAGGCTTGGGCCTTCAGCAAATTATTTGTGTGAGAATGATAAAGACACAGAAAATCCTTGTCTAGAATAACCGCCTGAGCTGCAAAATAGAGAGTAAATATGATTTAGGCTAGGTCCATTCCGCTATCAAAATATGGCATGCTGTTGTGTGTTATTTAATGGCCATATAATTGCATTATTTATTTTTATAGCTGTGTGGGGCTACTGTGGTGATCATTTAACCTAATGAATCACACTTTTCCCAGTATTTGGGAGCACGGACTGTAGGCCTTATATTAGGCATTTTGACTGTTGTATTTGTGAATTCCATTCTGTATGTAGGCTTGTTATAGCCATTTGTGTTGCACAACCCATCACGCAGAGGCTATATCCATATCAATAAATAAGACAAAACAAAATATTGATTAAGTCTTGTCTATAACCTGTCCTGAGCGAAATAGCCAAGATGTCCCAAATGGTCAAGACTATCTATAGCCTATTCTTATTGCCAGATCTGTTTTCCCTATCAGCCACTGCATGTGCTTCTTCAAATTTGTTGTTTATTAACATTTATTTAGAGGCTATATTTAGAGACCTGAGACCTAGGTTCTCTTTTTAATGGAGGATCCTAAAATAAAAACAGTTATAAAACACAAATAGAGTTCTAAAATTATTCCGCAAGACACCAGTACCCAAATGATAGTCTAAATTGCAATGCCTACAAGTTGAAGGCCTATTTTTTATTTGGATAGGATTTCAATAATCAAATGGAGAATACTGTTTTATTCTCTTTGATTTAGTTCCTATTGCAACTCAGACCATAGACAGAATGGATTACATACTTACTGACTGAACTGAAAGAAGGATAAATATGTTTAAATATGTTGGAATGACGAGTTGCACGCATCATGCATGATGTGCACTTTATTTGGCTAGTAGTGGTGCTGCATGGCGATCACAAGCTCTTCAACTGTGCAGCAGTGTCGCGATGGAGGGAATAGCCAATACGGAGACTACCTTAGACCACTGCAACAGAGTTTCTGTAAAGTGTGGGAATAAGCTTATGCCAGTCTTAGCCTACGTTTAACCTCTCCCTTGTTCATTTCAGTCCATATGTTCATGACCCGATTTATATAAATCATGTAAAATGATTTAAAATGCATATTAATCCCTCCTACAGCATATGCTTTGGCAAGATTTTGAGTGATTAAATAAATATCAAAATTTTTAATAAAAAAATATTTTGAGTGGTAAAGACTCCAGTGGTCATACATAATTAATAGATTCACCAAACATCTATTATTTTATGTTTCATTAATCCTGGTAGATATGACTGGTTATGATTGCTGACAAAGCCCAGATAATGAGATGGTGCAATATTGAATCTGTCATATTGGTGGATGCATGGGGATGTCCACGTCACCTAGAGATATGTTCATGCTGTAGAGATACACCTAGAGAACTGAAACTTTACTGTTGTAGGCATAGTAATAGTACAGCTAGTGGTATCTAGACTTGTGCTGGCAAACAAATCCATGACATTCGCTACCTAAATGTGAAGTAAACTCAACTGAGGAGTAATAGAGAATGGAGACTTTTAACTTGAAAACGTATGTTTTTTTTATACCCTTGTTATGTTTGTTCGCGTAGCACTCCTCACAGGCCGTTTGGTGTATGCTTATTTTGTTGATGAGATGAAACTGCCAAAACTCTGAAAGGTATTATTGTACGTCAGAATTGCTACACAAGATTGGTTCAAGCCTAAAATGTTAGCCCGTAATCGTAACATGGTGTTTGTTTGTTCACAGGTGAAATTTTCACGAATGGCTTTTCTTACGATCCTAACAATTTACGTATGGATTTTCTTACGATCCTAACAATTTACATATGGATTTTCTTACAATCCTAATGATACGTACGTTCGAACTTTAGGCAGCTATCTGGCTCCATATACCAGCCAGTGGCCTTTATAGCACCCTATCCTACATTACCATCCTACACAATATATAGAAAAGTATGTGGACACCCCTTCAAATTAGTGGATTCGACTATTTCAGCCATACCTGTTGCTGACAGGTGTATCAAATCGAGCAAACAGCCATGTAATCTCCATAGAAAAACAATGGCTGAAAATTGGCCTTACTGAACAGCTCAGTGACTTTCAATGTGGCACAGTCATAGGATGCCACCGTTCCAACAAGTCTGTTTGTCAAATTTCTGCCCTGCTGGAGCTGCCCCGTCAACTGTAAGTGCTGTTATTGTGAAGTGGAAATCTTTAGAAGCAACAACGGCTCAGCCGCGAGTGCTGAAGCACGTATCGCGTAAAAATCATCTGTCCTCGGTTGCAACACTCATTACCAAGTTCAAAACTGCCTCTGGAAGCAATGTCAGCACAAGCACTGTTTGTTGGAAGCTCCATTAAATGGGTTTCCATGGCCGAGCAGCCGCACACAAGCCTCACCATGCACAATGCCAAGTGTCGGCTGGCGTGGTGTAAAGCTTGCCGCCATTGGACTCTGGAGCAGTGGAAATGCATTCTCTGGAGTGATGAGTCACGCTTCACCATCTGGCAGTCCAACGGACATATCTGGGTTTAGCGGATGCCAGGAGAACGCTACCTGACCGAATGCATAGTGCCAACTGTATAGTTTGGTGGAGGAATAATGGTATGTGGCTGTTTTTCATGGTTCGGGCTAGGCCCCTTAGTTCCAGTGAAGGCAAATCTTAATGCTACAGCATACAGTGACAATCTAGACAATTCTGTGCTTCCAACTTTGTTGGAACAGTTTGGGGAAGGTCCTTTCCTGTTTCAGCATGACAATGCCCCCGTGCACAAAGAGAGGTCTATACAGAAATGAGTTGACCCGATTGGTGTGGAAGAACTTAACTGGCCTGCACACAGAGCCCTGAACTCAACCCCATCAAACACCTTTGGGATTAATTTGAACGCCGCCTGCGAGCCAGGCCTAATTGCCCAACATCAGTGCCCAACCTCACTAATGCTCTTGTGGCTGAATGGAAGCAAGTCCGGGTAGCAATGTTCCAATATCTAGAGGAAAGCATTCTCAGAAGAGTAGAGGCTATAGCAGCAAATGAATGACATGCTCGACGAGCAGGTGTCCACATACTTTTGGTCATGTAGTGTATCACAACTGGCATACACAGCTTATCGATATCTTGCCTACTGGAACTTATGAACCTTGTCAGTGAGGTTAGTTTGCTAATGTAGATGGCATGAACATGGCTAGTGTATTTATATATATATGCATATTTATATATACGTAATTGGTTAGCTATGTCTTGTTAAAAATGGTAACTAGCCGTGCATGTCCAGCTGGGTGTCCAGGTGGGAGTCATCATCACTCGACTTCAGCTGTATATAAGGCTGGGTACCATGAAATATTGCTCTAAATCTGGTTTTCATCAGACAGCAACTTAGTTGAAAAGGTAAATGCAATGACTTAACTCTGGCTAGATACAGTACATTAAATACAGTGATGGCGTTGACTGATGACTCACCCTGAACTTATTTCCACTGCTCTATCGATCGCTCCATACATTCATCATTGAGAAGAAACTCTAGAGGGCTAGGAATCTCCTGGTATCTTCTTGCTTTGTAAAGTGTTGTAGCCTGTATGGAAATTGTTTTGCCGACATTGTTGGTGTCAATGGTGTGCGTACTGGGAGCAGAGTCAGGTGCAGAAGAGCAGAGAGTTGTGAACAGGCGCACACTTTATTTAGGCAGGAGAAACCAACAGACGGACGCCACTGCGTCGAAACCTCCAGCCAATATGCAAAAGTGCAAAACGCGCAAACAGTCACAATAATTATGTTCAAACAAATAAACATACCTCGTGAATAAAACACGGAACAAACGAACACCAGTCTATCGTGTCTAAATTGACACAACACAAAACAATTTCACACAAAGACATGAGGGGGAACAGAGGAATAAATACATGCAGTGTGATTGGGGAATGAAAACCAGGTGTGCAGGGAACAAAACAAAACAAATGGATAAATGAATAATGGAGTGGTGATGGCTAGAAAGCCGGTGTCGGCACGCCGCTGGAGCCGCGCATCAAGGGGGGGGGGGGTACTGTTACGACTTCCGCCGAAGTTGACTCCTCTCCTTGTTCGGGCGGCGTTCGTCGGTTGACTTCACCGGCTTTCCCGCAGCAGTTCGGGGACGACCCGGAGGGCGAGGAGCTGGGCGATCCGGCCGGCAACGGTGGAACTCCCGCAGCAGTTCAGGGTCCAACACATCCGCCACTGGAACCCAGCACCTCTCCTCCGGACCGTACCCCTCGCACTCCACGAGGTACTGAAGGTCCCTCGCCCGACGCCTCGAATCCAGGATGGACCAGACCGAGTACGCCGGGACCCCTCGATGTCCAGAGGGGGCGGAGGAACCTCCCGCACCTCAGACTGGAGCGGACCAACCACCACCGGCCTGAGGAGAGACACATGGAACGAGGGATTAATATGGTAATCGGGGGGAAGCTGTAACATACCTCGTTCACTCTCCTCAGGACTTTAAATGGCCCCACAAACCGCGGACCCAGCTTCCAGCAGAGCAGGTGGAGGGGCAGGTTTCGGGTCGAGAACCAGACCCGGTCCCCCGGTGCAAACACCGGTGGCCTCACTGCGGAGACGGTCCGCGCTGGTCTTTTGGCGCAGCGCGGCCTGCTGGAGATGACCATGGGAGGCTTCCCATGTCTCCTCCATGCGCCTGAACCAATCGTCCACCGCAGGAGCCTCGGTCTGACTCTGATGCCACAATGCCAGAACCGGCTGGTACCCCAATACACACTGAAAGGGGGAGAGGTTAGTGGAGGAGTGGCGGAGCAAGTTCTGCGCCATCTCTGCCCAGGGCACGAACGCCGCCCACTCTCTCGGCCGGTCCTGGCAATAGGACCACAGAAACCTGCCCACATCCTGGTTCACTCTTTCCACCTGCCCATTACTTTCGGGGTGGAAACCTGAGTTGAGGCTGATTGAGACCCCAGACGTTCCATGAACGCTCTCCAGACTCTCGAAGTGAACTGGGGACCTCGATCAGACATTACATCCTCAGGCACCCCGTAGTGCCGGAAGACGTGTGTAAACAGGGCCTCCGCAGTTTGTAGGGCCGTAGGGAGACCGGGCAGAGGGAGGAGACGACAGGACTTAGAGAAACGATCCACAACAACCAGGATCGTGGTGTTTCCCTGTGAGGGAGGAAGATCCTTCAGAAAATCCACCGACAGGTGTGACCAAGGCCGTTGTGGAACGGGTAAGGGATGTAGCTTACCTCTGGGCAGGTGTCTAGGAGCCTTACACTGGGCGCACACCGAGCAGGAGGAAACATAAACCCTCATGTCCTTAGCCAAGGTGGGCCACCAGTACTTCCCAGTCAGACAGCGCACCGTCCGACCGATCCCCGGATGACCAGAGGAGGGTGATGTGTGGGCCCAATAGAGCAACTGGTCACGAACAGCAGATAGAACGTACCGACGCCCGACGGGACACTGGGGTGGAGCGGGCTCTGTACGCAAAGCCTGCTCAATGTCCGCGTCCAGCTCCCACATGACTGGCACTTCCAGGCAGGAAGCCGGGTGAATGGGAGTCCTCTGTGTCATACAGCCGGGACAGTGCGTCTGCCTTCACATTCTGGGAACCTGGTCTGTAGGACAGGGTAAACACAAAACGGGTAAAGAACATGGCCCACCTTGCTTGACGAGGATTCAGTCTCCTCGCTGCCCGGATGTACTCCAGGTTGCGGTGGTCATTCCAGATGAGGAAAGGGTGTTTAGCCCCCTCAAGCCAATGTCTCCACGCCTTCAAAGCCTTAACCACAGCCAACAGCTCCCAGTCCCCCACATCATAGTTCCGCTCCGTCGGGCTGAACTTCTTCGAGAAGAAAGCACAGGGGCGGAGCTTCGGTGGCGTGCCCGAGCGCTGAGAGAGCACGGCTCCTATCCCAGCCTCGGACGCGTCCACCTCCACTATGAACGCCAAAGAGGGATCCAAATGGGCCAGCACGGGAGCCGAGGTAAACAGAGCTTTTAGGTGCCCAAAAGCCCTGTCCGCCTCAACCAACCACTGCAGATGTACAGGACCCCCCTTCAGCAGTGAGGTAATGGGAGCAGCCACCTGGCCAAAACCCCAGATAAATCTCCGGTAGTAATTGGCAAACCCTAAAAATCGCTGCACCTCCTTTACCGTGGTGGGAGTCGGCCAATTACGCACGGCTGCAATGCGGTCACTCTCCATCTGTTTAATAAAGAAGCGCGCCCCGTGCATTGACTCAATCGTCATGGCGATCAGAGGTAGCGGGTAACTGTACCTCACCGTGATTTGATTGAGACCTCAATAGTCAATGCACGGGCGCAGACCTCCACCCTCCTTCTTCACAAAAAAGAAACTCGAGGAGGCGGGTGAAGTGGAAGGCCGAACGTACCCCTGACGCAGGGATTCGGAGACATATGTCTCCATAGCCGCCGTCTCCGCTTGCGACAGGGATACTCGTGACTGCTGGGAAGTGCTGCGTCTACCAGGAGATTTATCACACAATCCCCCGTCGATGGGGTGGTAATTGAGTCGCCTTCTTTTTACAGAAGGCGAGAGCCAAATCGACATATTCTGGTGGGATGCGCACGGTGGAGACCTGGTCTGGACTTTCCACTGTGGTAGCACCAACGGAAACCCCTACACACCTCCCCGAGCACTCTCGCGACCACCCCGTGAGAGCCCTCTGTTGCCAGGAAATGGTGGGGTTATGACGAGCCAACCAGGGAAGGCCTAGTACCACGGGAAACGCAGGAGAGTCAATGAGGAAGAGACTGATTCTCTCCTTGTGAACCCCCTGCGTCTCCATGGCCAGCGAGATGGTGGCTTCCCTGATTAGCCCGGACCTTAATGGTCGACTATCCAGAACGCTCTGCCAATAAAATTCCCAGCTGCGCCTGAATCGACGAGCGCCTTATGCTGGGAATGCAGGGAAAACTCAGGAAAACAAACAGGTACAAACAGGTGGACAACAGAGGACTCTGGATGAGAGTGGTGCAGACTCACCTGGGGTGACGCCAGAGTGCCCTGCCTGCTGCCTCAACTCCCAGAGGGACCAACCCGGCACCGACCGGCAGTGTGCCCTCTGCGGCCACAGATGGTGCACGTGAAAACCCCTCCTCCAGCCTCCCTATGCGCTGCCCCTCCCTGCTCCATGGGCACCGGAGCGGGGGTGCTGGAAGATGGAACTGACAGAGCCCCCTATGGACATCCGCGGGTGACCAGCAGGTTATCCAACCAGATGGACAGATCCACCAGTTGGTCAAAAGTGATGGTGGCATCCCTGCAGGCCAACTCCCGTCGGACGTCCTCGCGCAGGCTGCATTGGTAGTGGTGGATGAGGGCCCTGTCGATCCATCCTACTCCGGCGGCCAAGGTCCGGAATTCCAGGGCGAACTCCTGTGTGCTCCTCGTCCCCTGCCTCAAATGGAAGAGCCGTTCCCCCACAGCTCTTCCTTTGGGCGGATGGTCGAAGACGGCCCGGAAGCAGCGGGTGAACTTATCGAAGTGGTCCAACGCCGCGTCTCCTTCTCCCCACACGGCGTTTGCCCACTCCAGAGCTCTCCCCGAGAGGCATGAGACGAGGGCGGACACTCTCCCCCTTCCCGAGGGAGCTGGGTGAACGGTGGCCAGGTATAGGTCCAGTTGTAAGAGGAACCCCTGGCACTGTGCTGCCATCCCATCATACTCCCTGGGAGACGCATCCCACTGGAACTGGATCCGGACGGGATGGGTAGAGGTAACCCCGGTTGCGCTGTTCAAGGCGCTGGAGAGACTTCCTGTTTCTCCCAGCGGTCCATGGTCTGGACAATGCAATCCATCATGGCACCGAGATGATGCAGCATTGCCGAGTGTTCCTGGACACGCTCCTCGACTCCTCTGACCGGGGTACCTGCTCCTGCTGACTCCATGGTTGGTGTGAAATTCTGTCAATGGTGTGTGTACTGGGAGCGGAGTCAGGTGCAGGAGAGCAGAGAGTTGTGAACAGGCGCACACTTTATTTAGGCAGGAGAAACCAACAGACGGACGCCACTGCATCGAAACCTCCAGCCAATATGCAAAAGTGCAAAACGTGCAAACAGTCACAATAATTTTGTTCAAACAAATAAACATACCTCGTGAATAAAACCCGGAACAAACGAACACCAGTCTATCGTGTCAAAATTGACACTTAACACAACAATTTCACACAAAGACATGAGGGGGAACAGAGGAATAAATACATGTAGTGTGATTGGGGAATTAAAACCAGGTGTGCAGGGAACAAGACAAAACAAATGGATAAATAAAAAATGGAGCAGTGATGGCTAGAAAGCCGGTGACTCCAACCACCGAACGCTGCCCAAACAAGGAGAGGAGCCGACTTCAGCGGAAGTCGTGACAGTTGGGGAGTAGTGAACTACAGTACATGTAGTTCAACAAGTAATTTAACTACATTTTGCAGTAGTTTGGTGGTAATAAACTAAATTGAAATCTTGGTAGTGTTTTCAGTTGATAATTACTTTTTTGCCATGTAGCAGTGTAGCTAATTACTGGAACTACACAATACTTTTTTTTACAAAAAGACAAAGAAATATGGGTGAACTAGGCAATGATTTCCTTTATTTTTTGGGGCATCAGTCCTGCCTAATTCTCGTTTGAAACATCGTTTTTGTGTTTAATAGGCAAAATTACACATTCTGTTATTAACATATAACCCATATGACCCAACATACAAACTCATATGTTTTTACAATTTGTAGTCTATGAAATTTGAGATTTACATATGACCATTTTTCACAAAGCAGTTTGGATGTAGTGAACTACTTTTACAAATGAACTTTAGTTAAGTAAACTATATTTTTCTTAATGGTAGCTTTAGTTTAGTTTTACTTCTTCCAGTGTTACGTAATTGGTAACTTGGTAAACTATATTTTCAGAGTAGTTCCCCAACACTGTTTGCCAAACAGTAAATTAATTAACAGTTTCAAAGTGTCTACATGCGTATCACATTACTGAAGTGTGTTATCAAATTATGTGCAGCATGAGTGAGGAGCTAGCAGTTGCAACACAGAGGTTCCTCTTGACAAGCTTGTTAGAAATGAGTGGCTCCGGCTGTACCTTGCAGCAGTTTGACACAAGAGGCATGCTCTCGCGCTGTAAAGGGGACATCGGCTGCACTGATAGTCTAGATAGTTGACAGACTAGCAAATGGCTACCAAAAAGATCAGCCCGACAGATTATCGGTCGTTCTCTAGTTGGCTCCCATTCAAATTAGCCCCAATGTTGTACTTTTAAATCTTGTTCACTCTCTTAAACTAAATACCATGACTGTTTTCTCATTCGCTGGGAATGTTGTTTGGAAAGTTGGTTGATATCGTTATCGACCTGCATAACCCTTAAAAATAGAAATGTTAATGTGCAGGGTGTGCTATTAGTGATTTCTTTTTTGCAAAAAAGCATTTATTTTGCTAAAATTGTAGTGGGTAGTTCCAGTAGCAGTATACATTTTGTCAACAATAACTGTGATGAAAGATATTAGTCAACAACCTATTTTTCCTGACGAAAACTAATGACAATAACGAGACCAGATGCCCTGAAAGAAACGATAACTATAACAATTTATTTTCATTTTTGTTTGACGAAAATGTAACAAGATGAGAAATCCACATGAGACTAATGGACATTCAATTTGACATGAAGCTCCTTTTAATCTGTTTTGTCCAATCATAAATGCATGCCTTTGCAGAATATTTTGTGCAATCTTCTCATTGGTGGGTAATGTCCTTCAGTTGTGCAAGCGGTCACATCAGTCAATACTCTCTCTGTTTTGAACTGATGCGCAGCCAGGAAACTTCAATTGTAATTTACCAAAATAAGAAACAATAATGCCTTTGATCATCTAGGCCAATTTTGCTCTAATCACATCAGAAGCTCTATTTGCCATGTGCGCTGTTATTCATCTATCTATGTTGCTGCTCTCGTGATCCACAAATGTGAGTTGCGGTTGTTTTTCTTTGTTCAATTGGAAAAACGAATGCTGTTTGCTGAATACTAGGAGTGAAAGCACTGTTATTTACCATACTCCGAGGGATATGATGGGGAGAAAATCAGAGCTGTAAATTGTTTAACCGGCAGCCAAGGCTATATAGCCTATACATGGTTCATTATGGCTGGCATTTGTTCAAATCTGCCACAATAACAATGTTGCCAGCTAAGGTATACGAGGGGATGGTAGGCCTAGTTGGACAAGGCTATCTGTGCACAAGATGGAAGATAAAGGTAAATATTATTTAATGGAAAGAAAATGCACTGACTATTATTTGACTATAATGACTGTGACTAAAACTAGACATAAAATGACCAGACTTTTAGTCGACTGATAATAAAAAATGTTACGAAGGATGAAATTACTAAAATGTGACTAAGACTTAAAGGTATTTTAAGACTAAATCTAAGACTAAAACTAAATCTAAAATACTCAAACTAATACTAAAACTAAATCTAAAATAGCTGCCAGAGTGAACAATGTCCAGTAGTTAGCTACACTGCTACATGGCAAAAAAGTACACTGAACAAAAATATAAACGCAACACATAAAATGTTGGTCCCGTGTTTCATGAGCTGAAATAAAAGATCCCAGAAATGTTCCATATGCACAAAAAGCGAATTTCACTCAAATTTTGTGCACAAATTTGTTTACATCCCTGTATAGTCAGCATTTCTCCTTTGATAATCAATCCACCTGACCGGCGTGGCATATCAAGAATCTGAATAAACAGCATGATCATTACACAAGTGCACCTTGTGCTGGTGAGAATAAAAAGCCACTCTAAAATGTGTAGTTTTGTCACACAACACAATGCCACAGATGGCTCAAGTTTTGAGGGAGCGTGGAATTGGCAGGCTGACTGCAGGAATGTCCACCAGAGCTGATGTCACATAATTTAATGTTAGTTTCTCTTCCATAAGCCACCTCAAATGCTGTTTTATAGAATTTGGCAGTATGTCCAACCGGCCTCACAACCGCAGACCACATGTGACCACGCCAGCCAAGGACCTCGCCTTCTTCACCAGCGGGAACGTCTGAGACCAGCCACCCAGACAGCTGATGAAACTGTGGATTTGCACAACCGGATAATTTCTGCACAAACTGTCAGTAAACGTCTCAGGGAAGCTCATCTGTGTGCTCGTCGTCCTCACCAGGGTTTTGACCTGACTGCAGTTCGTCGTCGTAACCGACTTCAGTGGGCAAATGCTCACCTTCGATGGTCACTGGCATGCTGGAGAAGTGTGCTCTTCACGGATGAATCCCGGTTTCAACTGTACCGTGCAGATGGCAGACAGGGTGTACGGCGTCGTGTGGGGGCGAGAGGTAAGCTGATGTCAACGTTGTGAACAGAGTGCCCCATGGTGGTGGAGGGGTTATGGTATGGGCAGGCATAAACTAGGAACAACAAACACAATTGCATTTTATCTATGGCAATTTCAATGCACAGAGATACGGTAATAGATCCTGAGGCCCATTGTTGTGCCATTCACCTCATGTTTCAGCATGATAATGCACGGCCCCATGTCGCAAGGATGTGTACACAATTCCTGGAAGCTGAAAATGTCCCAGTTCTTCCATGGCCTGCCTACTCACCAGACATGTCACCAATTGAGCACGTTTGGGATGCTCTGGATCGACGTGCATGACAGCGTCTTCCAGTTCCCGCCAATATCCAGCAACTTTGCACAGCCATTGAACATCTATGCGAAGGTGATGTGTCGCGCTGCATAAGGCAAATGGTGGTCACGCCAGATACGAACTGGTTTTCTGATCCACGCCCCTACCTTTTTTATTTTTTAAAGGTATCTGTGACCAACATACGCATATCTGTATTCCCAGTCATGTGAAATCCATAAATTAGGGCCTAATTTATTTATTTCAATTGACTGATTTCCTTATATGAACTGTAACTCTGTAAAATCTTTGAAATTGTTGCATGTTGCGTGTTTATTTTTGTTCACTGTAATTAACTACTGAAAACACTACAAAGATTTGAAATTAGTTAAACTACCATCAAGCCACTGCAAAATGTAGCTGAATTATTAGTTGAATTACATGTAGTGGCGCTACTCCCCAACTATGTTTAGTGTCATGTAATAACTAATGTGGCACGGTGACAGGGAGTGATATAGGCTAGGACCAGATAGGAATTAAAACATGAAGGAAAACATTATCTGTAACTTTAATTAATCAGTAAATTCATATTGAAATACACTGGGTCAGCCCTATGGGGCTGTACCCTGCTGCTTAAACTGTTTTCCGAGTCCTACTGTTGAATCTGTTTTCGAAGTGTGTTTCTTTCTGTCACTGTCACGATAAGCAAGTGCAAAATACATTCCATGGGAGCACAGTCTTGCGAGTTTGATGTTGTGTTTGAACATTTCTGCTGCGTGGAGCGTCAGAGCACCTCTGCCGTCACCAGTAAACGGGATCAGTACTGGAGTAGCAGTCTCGCGAGAGCTAGTTTATTTCGTTTGTTATCTTTTGTATTTATTTAGCGAAATAACACAGTAATTAGGACGAAGTTCACCGCGTAAGGTTTGCTTGTAGAAATAAATTGTTGTAGTTTAGATGATAGAACAAATGTTAGATTTAAAAAACAAATAAACGAACTGGAGTAAGCACCAATAGCAAGGCTGGTGGTGCTGAGATTATGCTAATATTTGCCGCAAAGCATTCTCATCAAATAAGCAGAAGATCTTGATGTTTCATGACATGGGCGTAAATATAACGATAGGCATACAAAATATAAACGTTTGGATGGTGCTGACATGGACTTAAAATTATAAATATATCAGTATCGTCTAATATGTAATCTTGTAACCATGATCTGAAATGACTTGCCAAGCATACTTGAGCATCGCTGCCATATTCATACATTATCGTCAGTGAGGTATATCCTTACCTGTTACTTCAGAAATGAAGTATCAGAAAATGATGAATGGAGTAAGATGAGAAATGATTATTCTCACCTGGTCCTCGGAGAAACGCAACACTCCGAGGATCCTATTCTGATTAACTGACGAGGTACTAAGTTTTGTTAAAAGGAAGTCAGAAGCTATTAAACGGTTATTTTTCTCGGTAGTTTGTAATAAAGAAGTACAAACTCAGTGCCCAGTACATCTATCCAATTCTAGCGAACTGTTTTGAAAACTTGATGACTTCCGCCCATGCACACAGATGAGATTCCCTAAAAACACGCCACTTCGAAACGGCTAGTGTCTTTTTTTGTAGCAGGTTATAATTTACGCGGCAGGTTTGGAGAATTAAACTATGGGAAATAGTATTGAGATCTGAAATTTGTTAAGAGGCAAAAATAATATCGTTAATGAGATATTCATAAACAATATGAAAGCATTTAAGTGATGACGAGGTGGCCGAGTGGTTAAGGCGATGGACTGCTAATCCATTGTGCTCTGCACGCGTGGGTTCGAATCCCATCCTCGTCGGTGGAAGAGATTTTGTCCTCGATGGGAGATTTGTAATTGTAGTTAGTTTTCGTTTCACATTGCATTGTTAATGTTACGTATAGCTCGATTTCTAAACGAGTATTTAGGGAACAAACAGTGCGGTGATTACTTCTATCGACATACGATGTAATTCAATGTAGGCCTCTCAAATCCTTTATAAATCAGGTAAATTTTCTTTATTTGACTACGGCAGTTACAGGACTGGGTCATAGCGATACATTTGAAATGCAGACGGCTACTTTATTTCGTGACCTTTAAATAACAAATATAGTCTAAATTACACTATAATTTTGTAGTTAATTAAATAGATGGACAGCGTACAAAAAACATTTCGCTCCTGGTGTTACCAGTGGTGCCGTGGCTTAGTTGGTTAAAGCGCCTGTCTAGTAAACAGGAGATCCTGAGTTCGAATCTCAGCGGTGCCTTTTACAACCGCTTAGCTATCACTTAATTTGAACATAAATGCAAATGTCTCTGAATTCATTTTTAAGTGCTTTGAAGTACTCTAGCTATATTCCTACACAGTCGCTGTTATATGTATACTAATGTGTACTGAACAAGCTCTCACAGAATTAGATGTTCATCTATGTTTCTCAAACGTCAAATTTCAAAGTGTTTAAGGTTAAATTTAGGCACTAACTCCGAATTTTTAAGGTTAGGGTTAAGTTTAGGCATTAACTCCGAATGGTTAAGGTAAGTAAGGGTTAAGGTTTGGGATAGGTTTAAAACCAAAATATTAAAAACGACTTTCTATTGCTGGATTCGAACATACAACCGGAGACATACAACCCTAGCAAAAACAAAACCTACTTAAAAATAATACCTGCTAACTAACTAACGTCCTCGGACATGTATGTCGGTCGAATACTTACTGACTTGAATCACGGGTGACCTGGCCTCAAAACTGAAATGGCAGCGGTGGGATTCGAACCCACGCCTCCTGAGAGACTGGAGCCTAAATCCAGCGCCTTAGACCGCTCGGCCACGCTACCTTACGAAATTTAGGAGAAATGTTTTCCAAAACACAAGTCATAGCCAGCTACATGATAATGTAATCATTTTTGTGTTGCTTCAGTGTCCTTTATTACATACTCACTGGCACACACATACTGTATGTCGTCCTGCTAATTACTTTAGCTAGCATTAGTTTGTAGTAACAGCATCCAAATCTTTCAAAATGCACAAAAAAAAAGTTGTACTAGTGCTACACATTTTAAATCTACAAAACACAGTCCAGATAGATCGTTTAATTTACAGTTTCAGTTCTCACCGCTGGAGGGCGACCTTTTACCACAAACAATTTCAAATGGGACGTGACACTTCATTTTTAAAAAAAATATTAATTGATAACAGACACACACAATATATTATATTCAATGTGTGTGTGTGTAAGTCCGTTGTCTCTAC
Source organism: Salmo salar (assembly GCF_965601325.2). Lineage (NCBI taxonomy): Eukaryota > Metazoa > Chordata > Actinopteri > Salmoniformes > Salmonidae > Salmo > Salmo salar. Next base: position 104,207,456 of record NC_138301.1, read on the forward strand.
AACTCAAAACAATACTCTCTGATGGAACTGAGAAATGTCATACATGGGGGGAAATTGTTGTGTTTGTGTACAATTGTGTTTGTTATGGTTTTGCTCACAGTCCTACATGGTATTTGGTAAATGACCTTCTGTTGTATTGCAGTACTAATGTGTTATGTTTGTACTTAGATAAACAAAACAAAAAAACTGTCTACTGGGGGTCAGGTGCTGGGTCGGAATAGCGGTAAGGGTCAAAGAGGTCACGCCCCCAATCATAAGGGTCAGAAGGCGCTACTGTCTCCTCGGTGGCCATTTCTTCTTCTTCTTCTTCTTCCTCCTCCTCCTCCTCAACAGGGGCCACCACAACAGGCGGGAGAGTAGGGGGTGGTGGTGGCGGCTCAGTCACCTGGACAGAGCGAGGTGGGTGATCGATCAGGCAGTCAGGGTCCCAGTAAGGGTCGCAGTCATACTCCATCCCTTTAATGACAACGGGAGAAGGAGGTGGGAGAGACTTCTTAGGAGGGGGTGGAGGAGGTGCTTCAACAGCTGGCTCTACAGGTGCTGCAGGAGCTGGTCCGGCAGCGGCTATGACCACCTTGCCGGTTTGGGGTTTGCAGTTAGGGTTGTAGCGTGGGTCACAGAGGACCGGGATGGCCCCTGCAGGCAGGTAAACGATGTGAGCTTTACAGAGGGGGTCTTTGGGGTTACACAGATACAGGACATCAGCCTCAGTTAGAGAAAGTGGTGCTGGTGTAGTAGGAGGGGGCTGAGTGGTAGGAGGCAGTGTGGTGGTGGTAGGAGCTGCGGTGATAGGTGGAGGGGTTATCACACCAAGGGCATTCTGGTAGCTGGATGGATCTGACCCATAGAGCTGCTCTAGGTGACGCATCTGCTGATACAGTATCCTGATCTTGTCAATCTCATACAGCTGGGAGAAATGGAGAGAGATCCACACAGGATTTGAGAATGAGAGGGAGGGAAAGAGAGAATAAGTGATCAGATTGGTTGAGGGATGGGCAGATGACAAGAACCTGAATGAAATCTTGTTTAAGATTCATTATAATGCTGCAATAAAATTCAAATAAATCTCTCTCATGATGTGATCCCTTTACTCACTCCTTCAATATGGCCTATGCTGTTGTAGAATTTGTAGTAGGACTGGAAATCAGGCATGCCGCGGTCCCACTTGGGGTCCGGGTCGACGTTCCGTTTGGAGCGTGACTGAGACAGGAAGCCATGAGCCTGGGCAGAGTCGATGCTGACCTCCCCTACAGCTGCATTTAATGACAGGAATCATGGTGGGAGAGAGGGGGGTTGGAGACAAAACATTTAAGCAAAATAATTAGAAAACCTTTTTTTCTTTCTCACACGTGTGAACAATCTCTCTCTCTCACACGTCAAACATAAATCAAAGAGTAGGCTACGCAGTAAAACAAGCACGTGCTGATGTTGTATTTTCTAATATTAGGGTCATTCCACGAAATGAGTGCCTTTTGCATCCCTTTGATATTATAAGTAGAAAAATATAGAGCATTTTAAAAGCCTGTTATATTAAATGAAGTGCCCTTTAATATAGACCACATGGAGAATTCAATAAATCTGATTTTGAATACGAAAAAGCATTTTGACATGTCCCTCATCAACCCTGTGTTACTTCTAGGAAGATTTTAACCCATTTAATCCCAACAGTTTCACCATCATTGTAAAGCCCTAGTTATTTTTTTTGCTTTGACAAAGTTATTTCTGAAGATTATTATTTATTTCATGTGATTAGTGATCATTTACGTTTTTCCCTCATTTTAAAGGTCAACCCTGTTACGTGAACTGAACTCTCGTTTTAATATGGTGAAACATTTTTTTATTTTTACAAAAGAAACATTGAACATCTAATAGTCAAATCATAGTGTAAATGCAGATGAGCTGTTTTGGCCATTTTCTGGTGTTTTGTGGTGGAACGCTGATGGTGTCGAGCGTAACACATCAACCCTGTTACCCATAGATAGACAGGCTAGAAATGTTTTAACAATTTCTGTTTTTTTGTGAAGCTTGCAGTCAATGGTTACTTTATTTAGCACTTAAAAGGCACTTACTAGTCTTAACCTTTTGAGATGGGAAAATGTGTTTTTTTATTAAGTTGAACATGTGCTCTTTATGACAGAACGTTCAAATCAAAAGTCTTTTGACCAAGTTACACTTCTCAAAATGCACACAATTGGTGGAACGACTCATTAGCTCTAGCCTTCAGAGGTGTAGCATCCAGCAAACCTGCAGAGAGGGATCAGGGGTAGAGAATACAAACAGGGTCAGAGGTTTAGCATCCAGCAAACCTGTAGAGAGGGATCAGGGGTAGAGAATACAAACAGGGTCAGAGGTGGAGAGGAGGCTTCTGCTGCAGAAATATCTGCACTCAGAAGTTTATGAAAACAATATAAAATGTTCTATTTCATAAAATCTCTTTGCATTATCACTTGCACCTACTGAAATAATCTTACTTTTGCAATAGAAAGATAAGACCCCATTCTATAGGGTATATTTGGTTGCCATCTAGGCATAAATGTTGGCTTAATGTGGAAACAGACCTGGCAGTAGGCAGCATAGTGTCCCCGTCAGGAGAACCTGAACAATCATCCTTGCCCCCTGGAGAACACACAGGAAGAAGCATGACTGGCGTAAAATACAGCTTGAATACTGTTTTGATCATAGAACACACTAACATGCTCACCCAGTAGAGTTGTACTGTCATGCAGACCAGCTGCATGTGCCAGGATGATCAGAGATAAACTGACAATTCATAATGCTCCAGTTCCTCTCATATTTGAAACTACGTCAACATTAGCCTGTACTACCTGCATAAAATAATAGCTAACCTAGATGACTTCACAGCAAGATTTTAATTTACCCCATGAATCACTTCAATCATCATTGTTGTTCTTATAACAGATTAAATGACATTACACAGGACCCTAAACTGGAATATAAAGCATTTCCCACTTCACTTCAGAAAAGGCTGTTTTAGGCACGCAATCAACCTTTCCCAATAATGATAAATATATGAATTGAATTAACCTAGTCAGGCCTCTTGACCAGCCTAATGATCAAAGTATATATTATATTAAGTACATCATCTGCAAATCACATTCTTACTTACCTGTACTTGTATCTCTTCACAGTCCAGTGTCAGCCAGACAACTGTACAGTTAATAAATACTGTACTCAACACCACTCATAATTTGGGTGCTTTCCATTGGCTATTGACCCCAAGTAACTCCACCCCTTGCACCTCTACCATCCTTTTCTTCTTGATATGTGGAAATGGTTAAAGTGCTCATTAAGCGCTATTATAAGTGCGTACACGAGGGAATAAAGTCAAACTTCAAATGAAATCCAACTCGCTGTAAAATGGTGACGTCCAGGCACCCGCTGAGGGCTGAAAAGGTGCATGGGGAGGCAGGGTTCCTTGATGTTATGGCCCCACTCCAGCAGCATATGGTCCTGTTAGAAATACTCAGAAGAAGAACTCAACTCACAAATACATTGTAGGCCATCTCTTTATGTCATATCACTACCAGTATGGTATGAACCTCATCACCTGACGCATGCATGTAGGCCAAATTTGTTCATACATTTCCCAATACAGAATACTTTCCCAAGTTTTTCAAAAAGGTCGAATGCAGCAATTTTTATCTCAATATCAAATCATTTCTGGGTAAGAATTAAGTATCTTACTGTGATTCATTTTGACCATTTTAATTTAAAACAAACAAAAACAGCTTCTTAGCAAGCAATTTCTCAAGCAAGAATTTTGCTAGGACTGTCAGGGAGTGTTCTGAGTGGGTTGGGGGAAAATGAAAATTAGCTGTTATTAGCAGAGAGGGTTGGAACCATCTTTCTTATTGGTCTATTAACTAATTTGCCGCATGGTGATGTCACCATGGAAGGCCAAAACTCCATTCCACCATGACATTTCAGGCAGTCTTTTCAAACAGCTCTTACACTAAAAAGGGATTTATCATTATATTCACAATTTCACATATTATTGCAACCTCATATTATGAAAATATATATAACACACAGGTAAATCGTGTTTTTGACTGCACTGGGCCTTTAAGCTCTGTTCAAACGTGTGTTGGACTCGAAGGGGGTAATACAAAACAGCTATTTTCCTGACGAAACCTGGTTGAACGGCAAAAGTAACCCCTTCTCACAAAACAGATGGAGTTTTCCATTTTAACTTCTGTTACTTGGCAAATTAAACATTTGGTTGGGGGTGTACGTTTGACTTCTGTTTCAGTAAATACTGCTTAAAAATGATATCAAAACCGCTCTTTACCACCTTGTTGTCACAGGTTACTAACAAATGACAACACCTACGTTTCTTTGATGATCGAGTAAATATACTGCTCAAAAGAATAAAGGGAACACTTAAACAACACAATGTAACTCCAAGTCAATCACACTTCTGTGAAATCAAACTGTCCACTTAGGAAGCAACACTGATTGACAATACATTTCACATGCTGTTGTGAAAATGGAATAGACAACAGGTGGAAATGATAGGCAATAAGCAAGACACCCCCAATAAAGGAGTGGTTCTGCAGGTGGTGACCATAGACCACTTCTCAGTTCCTATGCTTCCTGGCTGATGTTTTGGTCACTTTTGAATGCTGGCAGTGCTTTCACTCTAGTGGTAGCATGAGACGGAGTCTACAACCAACACAAGTGGCTCAGGTAGTGCAGCTCATCCAGGATGGCACATCAATGCGAGCTGTGGCAAGAAGGTTTGCTGTGTCTGTCAGCGTAGTGTCCAGAGCATGGAGGCGCTACCAGGGGACAGGCCAGTACATCAGGAGACGTGGAGGAGGCCGTAGGAGGGCAACAACCCAGCAGCAGGACCGCTACCTCCGCCTTTGTGCAAGGAGGAGCAGGAGGAGCACTGCCAGAGCCCTGCAAAATGACCTCCAGCAGGCCACAAATGTGCATGTGTCTGCTCAAACGGCCAGAAACAGACTCCATGAGGGTGGTATGAGGGCCCGACGTCCACAGGTGGGGGTTGTGCTTACAGCCCAACACCGTGCAGGACGTTTGGCATTTGCCAGAGAACACCAAAATTGGCAAATTCGCCACTGGCGCCCTGTGCTCTTCACAGATGAAAGCAGGTTCACACTGAGCACATGTGACAGAGGTGACAGAGTCTGGAGACGCCGTGGAGAACGTTCTGCTGCCTGCAACATCCTCCAGCATGACCGGTTTGGCGGTGGGTCAGTCATGGTGTGGGGTGGCGTTTCTTTGGGGGGCCGCACAGCCCTCCATGTGCTCGCCAGAGGTAGCCTGACTGCCATTAGGTACCGAGATGAGATCCTCAGACCCCTTGTGAGACCATATGCTTGTGCGGTTGGTCCTGGGTTCCTCCTAATGCAAGACAATGCTAGACCTCATGTGGCTGGAGTGTGTCAGCAGTTCCTGCAAGAGGAAGGCATTGATGCTATGGACTGGCCCGCCCGTTCCCCAGACCTGAATCCAATTGAGCACATCTGGGACATCATGTCTCGCTCCATCCACCAACGCCACGTTGCACCACAGACTGTCCAGGAGTTGGCGGATGCTTTAGTCCAGGTCTGGGAGGAGATCCCTCAGGAGACCATCCACCACCTCATCAGGAGCATGCCCAGGCGTTGTAGGGAGGTCATACAGGCACGTGGAGGCCACACACACTACTGAGCCTCATTTTGACATGTTTTAAGGACATTACATCAAAGTTGGATCAGCCTGTAGTGTGGTTTTCCACTTTAATTTTGAGTGTGACTCCAAATCCAGACCTCCATGGGTTGATAAATTGGATTTCCATTGATTATTTTTGTGTGATTTTGTTGTCAGCACATTCAACTATGTAAAGAAAAAAGTATTTAATAAGATTATTTCTTTCATTCAGATCTAGGATGTGTTGTTTAAGTGTTCCCTTTATTTTTTTGAGCAGTGTATTTAAGACAGGCTAAAAGTACACCGAACATAACCACATAGCACCCATATATGTCATCAGTAACAGTTTGCACTGTCAGACATTCAAATTCTATGACTCTAGGTCACGTTTCTTTTCTACCCTTAGCCAGAACACCGGGGTTAACACCCTTACGATAAGTGCCATGGGCTCTTTAGTGACCACAGAGAGTCAGGACATCCGTTTAACCTCCCATCCGAAAGACGGCAACCTACACAGGGCAATGTCCCCAATCACTGCCCTGGGGCATTGGTAGAAAGGAGTCTACATGAGAGAAATGAGCATAGAAGGGTACACACACACAGCAAGCTTCTGTCAAATTGCTGTCTGAGATTACATTGCGCTACTTTACGATCACCCCGAGGGAGACAAATATCACAGAAAAACATTGTGCCGCTGTGATCTTTAAGGAAAATACAGGTACCTTGTCATCATGTTCTCCACAGGTAATTGAGAAAGCACAGTGAATCACTACCCTTCATAAACCAGACAGGCGCTGTGGCAAGGGGTTTCCTTGTTTAGTTCTTTACTTTGATAACACAGTCACTACAATCTAAAACACATAAAATGAGTATTAGGCCTATTTGTAAACCTATAGAAATTATTCTTTAAATGTTTTGTTTTTTTACATGAATGGAAAAGCAGGACTGAGGGGTGGAAATATGTCAGTAAGGGCCTTAATCTGGGTTGTAGTCGTGGCAGAGGCCCCCTGAACGGGCAAGAGGCGAAGGAGTCTCAGAGAGGTGCTTAAGTGAGGGGGGTGGGGTAGGAATCTGAGAAATGCGCTAAAACAGTGGGGAGACCCTGACAAGAAACATTCTCACCATAATAATCATATATAATATCCTGTAATGATACATCAGAGGATTATAAACCACTGTCATGGCCAACCTGTCCTAACCAGTATATCCCGCGCCCCCTTCAAAAACAAACATTCCAAGGAAATGTTTGGGGCGTACATTAAGACAACATACTACCATTATATGGCAGACAGAGGAGATGACTAATATGTACTTTTGTGATAATACTGTTAAAAGTTAGTCTTTCCCAGTCGTGTGTCTTTGATACCTCTACAATGCTTCACATTAAGGATAAAACACTGTGGTCAATAGTATTTGGGGTTTTAGGCTGGGTATCTGTAAAGCACTTTTTGACTGCTGATGCAAAAAGGGCTTTATAAAATACATTTGATTGATTGATTGATATAAACATCAATATGGAATGAAGTTCAAAATATGTTATTTGTCACTGGCCATTCAAGTTGGGATGTTGTTGCTAGGAGACTGCTAACCTCCTCAAGACCAAGGGAATAGATTGGTATTGCAAAAACTTTGGTTAGTTGTCAACGTAATAATAAGTGCTACTTTGATTTACGAGTCGACATTCAAAGCTGTATTATTACCAAATACCTTCAAGCTACAGTAGAGTTCACTTCATACTTCGACAACACCTGGGGTGGTAAACTACAACAAGACAGAGTCTCAATGCAAGATGGATAGGGTCTAAACAAACACTTTATTTCTTACTTGTTCATCCAAACATACACTTCACATTTCAAATACCTTGTGTAGTGTTTGTCATGTAATCTTACGATCTTCCACTAAACTCCTATCTGTATGAGTTAACGGGCCTGTGTGTGCTGTCCCTTCCCATGTTTGTCACATGCTTCGTAAACAACAGCTGTAGTTCCGCTCCAGTGGTCGCGCTCGGCCAGTGCTGTCAGACCGAGACAAGTGCAATGCCCCTTAAGATTGCTGGCAATTGCCCAAGACTCCGCCTCTCAACACAAGCTAGTCTTAGTGGCCCCATTTAGAATGTAAAACCACATAGAAGCATAGTTAGAAGCATTGCACATGATGCGCAACTAGTTGCACTAAATTCCAACAAATTAGACAAAACAGAAATGACTGCTGGGATGTTCAGGGAGAGAGTCAGCTGTCAGGCTGTGTGTGACTCAAGTCTATCTGAGCAGCTAGAGGTCCCAGATTCTATATGGGTCACAGAGGAGACAGGAAAGGTGCAAGATAATAGGTTCATTTGTGTTGACAAGGGGTAGTGAGTCAAGAGGGCGATCAGTACCAGTCATAGCCAGTTTTGCATGGGTTTGCGCAGCGACTCAGATGCACACAGGCTGACTGTTCACCTAGCAAACCTGACCAGAACTAGCAGCAACATAGTTGGATGTTTTCAAGGGATCTAAACATTTGTGAATTCACATCACATTTGCACAGCAGCTGGACTCGGCTTTGCTTATAGCTTAAAGGTAGACTCAGTTAAATGACGTTGCCACGAGCAACCCTGCAGAGATTGAGATGTGCGAGATGCAAAACTTGCTCTCACACAGTCACACACAGATATCTGCACATGCGCACGGGTTCGCTTCACGTTGTTAGAGCGTGGTTGCCATGGGACCAAAACAGTGGAGAAGTTGAGCCTCGCGCTTCAATGCTCTTAGTTGTTGCAGAAATGTACCCACTATGCTGTTTACTTTCTGCATCTACGTCATATCGCTGAGTCTACCTTTAAAACCCACACTAGAGATCACTGGCAATGTTATTTGCGGCAACTGTGACCAAGGAATTCTTACCCTCTGGTGGAACTGGCTGAGAAGTGCACCTTATGAGTCAGGAAGTGCTGGTTTTGCAGTAGGTCTGATGAGTTTATCTACTTGCACAAACAGCACTTTGGACACCAAGGGGCATCGACAGCGGATGCCATCAAATCCAGAAAATATGTAATTGGGCAAATAGAATGAAGTAGACTTCTTGTTGGATGACCACGTCAGAGTTTAGCAGATAGGACGTCTGCTTTGTGACAGAAGTGCTCACATTGCGGTAGATATAGGGAATAACCATTACCTGCACTGTAAGCACTTTATTACATAGCAGACAAGCTCCCCACAAAGCACCAGCACAGAACATTCTCAGTAAACCTTGTGAAGCATCAGGGGTCTCCACACATTAATTTAATGAAATGTAATGTAATTAGGGGGTGAAGTGTTAAAAAGACGAAAGGAAATGTTTTATGTATAGACTCTTCCAAGTTCCCACAGTCCACAACACTTACGCATGGTCAATTTGAACCAATCCTAGGGATCTGAAACCAGGCATCGAGCTGGCAGATACAGCACCTTCAGAAAGTATTCACTCACACCCCTTGACTTTATCCACATACTGTTGTGTTACAGCCTGAATTTAATATGGATTCAATTTAGATTTTCTTGTCACTGGCCTACACACAATACCCAATAATGTCAAAGTGGAATTATGTTTTTCGAAATGTCTTGAGTGAATAAGTATTCAACCCCTTTGTTATGGCAAGCCTACATACATTCAGGAGTAGAAATGTGCTTAACAAGTCACATAATAAGTTGCATGATAGTGTTTAGTAAGTATTGTGGAGTACAATAAGTATTGTTTAACATGATTTTTGAATGTCTACCTCATCTCTGTACTCCACACATACAATTATCTGTAAGGTCCCTCAGTCGAGCAGTGAATTTCAAACACAGATTCAACCACAAAGACTAGGGATGCCTCACAAAGAAGAGCACCAATTGGTCGATGAGTAAAAAATAAAAAAAATTAAAAGCCTACATTGAATATCCCTTTGAGCATTGTTTAGTTATTAATTATACTTTGGATGGTGTATCAATACACCCAGTCACTACAAAGATGCAGGCGTCCTTCCTTTAGTTGCCAGAGAGGAAGAAAACCGCTCAAGGATTTCACCATGAGGCGAATGGTGGCTTTAAAGAGGAACTGAAAGTGTTTTAAATACATTTCAGATATAAAACAAAACAGACAATCATAATACCAGTCAACAATATCCAATTCCCAGTTTATGCAACGAAACCAACTTTATAAGAGGTTTTACAAAGACATATTTGCCTAAAAATTCCATGACGTACAGTAAGCCACTGTTGGCAGAATAGATGGATGCAGTTCAATGCATGATTAAAAAAGGATAATATAATTCACCAATACATTTCTTGGTAGTTCAAAAAATATTGCTATCAGGTTGTAAATCACAGCTGGCCTGGTACATTGTTTGCTGCCTTCACCTATCTGGGATGCACGGTTTCAATTACTCAATATTTTTGGACAAAAACTGACAAATGTAACTAAGTCTGGGAGGCAATGATCACAAGTCATTCATAATGTGGCTAATAGGCTAGCATATATATTTATGTAGCTATTTATTTAGCAAGCTAAAAACACAGAACCTAACGTTAGCTAGCGTTGCACCACGTATTACCAGAATATTCAACAGCATTTAAGAAATATATTACCTTCAATAGTGTTATCTTGTGATCAAGCCATCAATGTTTTGTGATTATTGATGTCGTACATTTCAGTGGAAATACTACTATCAGCTTTTTGATAAGCGGTTTACCCCCCCCCCTCCCCCCAAAAAAAGTTTTTATCGGCATATGGTCCCCAGTTATTGGCCACCTTACTATTTTGTTCAATTACAAGATATATCAGTTTAATTTTGCTCAAAAAAAAAAAAGAGACACCAACCTTGTATCCGAAGTGTTTACTAGATAGTTGACTAAACGTTAGTTGGCTAGCCTTCCGGTAAAAAAAAAAGACTTGCCTGAAATCCGTTAGCTGCATTTCAGAAGTAAAAAGTTGGATATTAAAATGGATGTGTGGTCTGTCGCGCAGTCTAATTTTACTATATAAAGCGTGTACCACAAAATGTGTATATATAGCTTTTTTTTTAAACTCTCACCAACACGCTGAACGGGGTCGCTAGCTAGGGTGTCTTTAGTCGCAAAACGTACCATTATTTTCCAATCCATTTAAATGTTGAGGAGGTGATTTAATCCTCTAACCGCTAGTGTGTCCGATGTTGGGGGGAAATTAGCTAGCTGCTAGGTGGATGTCATGTCATTGGAAGAGTGGCCGACTTTTTCCCCCTCATATCGTTTTTTCGGTGGCTATAGCTAACTGAAGATGCAGGTGTCATTTGGTTTGCTAGTAAAAAAATGTTAATCACTTTGATAGCTAGCTTGCTCTGCTGAACTTCAACGACTGTTATCCAGTTAGTATCATAAATTTACTCTGGCTATCTACTCCGATTTCAGAGCACTCTTCTGAGTGTGCTAGAGTGCAGAATAACTGATGAATTTACGAAAGCGCAACACCCGCTGAATATGACCGGTGTCAGTAAACAAAAGGCAAAAAAAATTAACAGTCACGAACACCCTAGATAACATGTAAACAGCCTAACCACCCTGCTATGGCAAGTAACATGGTCAAAGTGAGGTGTTCTCTCATTTGTGTCTGGAAGTAGCTAGCCAAGTTTAGCCAGTTAGCTTTGGTCCTTGACTGCCGTTGTGAGGAACGCTCCAATCAACCCTACTCCTCAGCCAGAGCGTCCAGTGTCAATCGTGCAGTGTGTGCTCTGAACGCTCGGAGAGCGAAACACTCAATTTACCAACAGACAACCTTACAACGCTTTGAATTTACGAATGACCCAGAGCGCACTCTGACACACTGAAGGCAATTTATGAACGCACCCTTAGTTGTCAATCAAATGTATTTGGCATTGATCAAATGGTCGGGCAGGCAAGTTCCCATTCCGGTGGGTTTTGACACGCAAGCTGCAGAAGGAGGAGCAGGCTACTATTCCCCATCGTTTATCAGTGCAATTTTGACGGCCAATGTTGGTGAAAAACTCATGACTATGATTACATTTCCATTATTAGCAGCATCTAGGCTGTCCAGTTTGAAGAGCTAAGACAGAATGGCTATATAAGGAATGGACATATGACCAGGGCCCTGCTACCATTATAACCTATACAGCTGTCAGATATGGGCGTTAACAAGCAAGAACTGAGATGGAAAGATAATAATGGAGAAAGGTCAAGGAAAGCTATTTACATATAGAGGGAGGGGACTCTGTAGTTATGCAAAGACATAATCCTATAAAGGCAGGACTCTGTAATATGATAATTTAGTATTTTTCATGGAAGGGCTCGGCTTTCCTACTCTGCATTAAAGTCTATATTGAATTCACAGGTTCTAGTAAAAGTGGCATATTTCTGAGTCAATATTCCACAACACCAACTAGCTGAAGAAGTTTGTGAGGGTTTATGTAATGTTCCCTCATTAGATTTTAGCTCATCTTGCACTGGCTAGCATTAATAGTCGGTCTTGTTGTTGTTGATGTGCATAACTTAGGGAGAGAGAGCCTACCTTTCATGATTGTTTGATCAATAGGACTGTAAAGTTCCCAGATGTAAGAGGACTCCCAGAGGTATTTACATATTTGCAGAAATCCATTCAGGTGTATTTTGTTGCTTTTGGCAAATGGGTTCTAATGATCTAAAGTCGCGCTGTTGCAACTGCCTGTAAACACACAGTCCAGTTAAAAGTGAATGATGGCAGGCACATGTGGCAAATGGCTTCTGTACATAAAGGCCTACTGTAGCTCTGATTGGCTATGGCGCACCAGTCTGCATAGAGTCCGGTCCTGGACGAGACAGATGTTTAAATTAGGTTTTATTTACTGCAGTGTCTATTCATTTTCCAAACACCTGGCTGCTTCCCCACTCTATATTGCTATCTATCATTCCCAAATATTCTAAGAATTTATGAAAACGTGAAATGTACCATATCCAGTGGTGCCTGGAGAAGTGGGAATACTCAAATTTTGCCAAACATTTTCCAGACAGGCGAGGGAAAGGCGCCCTGTGTGAACAATTCAATGAGAAACAGTGACATACACTCTGAATTACCTAAAATGATAAATCCCATATTGGTCTTTCACAGTCAGGCCAACCCAAGCTGTACTGTTCATATTGGTCTTTCACAGTCAGGCCAACCCAAGCTGTACTGTTCATATTGGTCTTTCACAGTCAGGCCAACCCAAGCTGTACTGTTCATATTGGTCTTTCACAGTCAGGCCAACCCAAGCTGTACTGTTCATATTGGTCTTTCACAGTCAGGCCAACCCAAGCTGTACTGTTCATATTGGTCTTTCACAGTCAGGCCAACCCAAGCTGTACTGTGCCTACTATTGAAAGAGATAAACTCAGTGAGGTTTCCGATTTTCATTCTCAAAGTCACACTTTTTTTTTACAGAAAAACAACAAAATGTAATGTTCTAAGTCCATAACAAGGATTAAACCTCATCAGGAGTCTGGGAATAATCTAAGAAATGTAGATTTTGAGAGTAGTTACCCTTTAATTCAGGTGTGCAGGCACCTAGCGCTACTGTTTGATTAGTGGTGTTTCTGTAGCACATGAGATGGAGTTTACAAAATAAATGCCTACTGGACTGATGCAAATAATCACCATGATATAATTATGACAGGTAGGCATGGGCTACTTTGTAGCTAGTTAACATTTAATAGAGAACGTTTTCAGAAAGCCTTTCCATCTATCAGAAAACGGTTAGGCTTCTCATTAGCGTCGTTATATTTGACCTATTCCTTAATTGTTTGAAACCTGACATTTTACTTCATATTATGAGACACGTCTTACCTTGCTTCAAAGTAGCCTATAGCCAAAATCCCACCACAGAAACGGGGAGGCAATTATTTTTATATACTTACCCATATGCGTTCCCCTGTTCTATTGTTTTTTTAAAGTTTTTTTTTTTAACTTTCTTTCATTGTCTAGCAGCCAAAGGCATTATCCTAATCATATTAGCAACCCATGATAGATAGTTATTGCATCTTTAAATCCCCCTCTAACATATATTTCCATCTCTGTCCATGAAACTCTTCCATCTCCTGTGTGCATTTTAGAACAGTGTTTTCTGCAAATTACCTTTTGGAACATTCACGTGTAGGCCTATTGCTGTGCCTAAAATGTGAAAAAATAATAGTTTATCAACATTTTAAGCTAAACATTCCGATCTGTTCCATCAGCCCTATTCATTGACACGGCGTCTACATTACTTTGATACGTATCAGTGGGGATTAAGAAGTGAGTAAACGCAACGCCCACTGAAAAATAAAGTGTACATACCTCCACTACACCACTGACCATATCTAAGTGCTCACTTGTCAGAATGTTTTTGTTTTGTTTTAAGGTGTCATATTCTTCCTGGGGGTGTATATGAACAGATTTCAATAAGATTTCATGTTGCTAAAATACTGTCAATTCCCCTTTAAAACAGTTAGAGTTTAACGGCTGTGATAGAAAACTGAGGATGGATCAACAACATTATAGGTATTCCACAATACTAACTTAAATGTGGAAAGAAGGAGGCCTGTACAGAATAGAAATATTCCAAAACATGAATCCTGTTTGCAACAAGGCAGAATGTGGCAAAGCAATTAACTTTTTGTCCTGAATACAAAGTGTTCTGTTTGGGGCAAATCCAAAACAACACATTACTGAGTACCACTCTCCATATTTTCAAGCAGTGGTGGCTGCATCATGTCATGGGTATGTTTGTAATCATTAAGGACTGGGGAATTTTTCAGGATAAAAAAGAAATGGTATTGAGCTAAGCACAGGTAAACAACTCCTAGAGGAAAACCTGGTTCAGTCTGCTTTCCACCAAACACTGGGAAGTGAATTCACCTTTCAGCAGGACAATAAAATAAAACATAAGGCCAAATCTACACTGGAGTTCCTTACCAAGAAGACACTTGAATGTTCCTGAGTGGCCGAGTTACAATTTTGACTTAAATCTGCTTGAAAATCTATGGCAAGACCTGAACATGGTTGTCTAGCAATGACCAACAACCAATGTGACAGACCTTGAAGAATTTTTTAAAGAATAAACAGGCAAATGTTGCACAATCCAGGTGTGCAAAGCTTTTAGAGACTCACCCAGAAAGACTCACAGCTGTAATCGCTGTCAATGGTAACATGTGTTAACTCAGGGGGTTGAAAACCTATCTCGTCAAGATATATTAGTGTTTTATTTTTCATATTTTTCTTTTTACACATTTTCAAATTTTTCTTACATTTTGACATTGGAGTATTTTGTGTAGATCGTTGATGAAAAATGACAATTAAATCCATTTTAATCTCACCATGTAACAACAAAATGGGGAAAAAGTCAAGGGGTGTGAATACTTTCTGAAGACACTGTATGTCCCACAGTTTGAAATAAGACTTCTCCAGGCCAGGGGCAGGTACTAGGGAAATAACATTGTATCCACAACATTTGGCATGTTTAGGTCTGAATAGCATTTAATGAGACCACAATCTCAAAGAACCTTAATAATGTAACATTCATTGTAAAACATATTTTGTAGCCGTGACCCTGGCTTGAACTAATTGGGGTGGGGTTGGTTAGAAGTTGATTGTAAACAAGCATTTCACACACGTGACCATCCCCTCCCCCGCATATATCTACCTGACAGTCATGTAGTAGTAAATGTACGCGCTATGCAACCTTATTAGAGCGCCAGTATATATATTTCAGAAAAACTAGCTGGTTTCGAATAAATAGGTTTCAGTGAGCAGTCAATTATTTGCCAACACACTGATTGTGAAAGTAAACTTCTGAAATTAGATAATAAATTACACATGACAGATCAAACAATATAGCTAACGTTAGGTAATCTTTGCTAGATAAAATCAATCTGGTGATGCACTTTCAGACCTAAACAAACGTTGGGCTCATTGAGATTTTCGTCCTTACAAATTCAGCTAACATTTGTGCCACTTTCTTCAGGGGTAGCTATTTAACGTTACCCTCCTACTTCAGAAATCCCTTTGTTGTGTAGCTAACTAGCTAACGTTAGCAAGATGGATAGTGGCGCGTTTAGGTTTACACGCCTGATACAACCAAGTTGTGGACAAGCTCCATAGTTCAAAATGCCTAAAGACTTGAGCATGCAAACAATTTAGTTTGATGATCAAAGCAACATCGATGCAACAAAAACAATGTAAATTAGGCGCGCATGCCAAACCAAAACCAATTCGTTACTTACCTGTAACTTGCCTTAAAAACGCAGACTTTGTCGCCGGTTGTGCGGCTCACTTCTTACAAGCCCAAATTCCAGGTTCTTCACAGAACCATTCACACAAACCTCCAACAGCCGCTGTTTTTGTAAACAAAGAAGCACATGGCTTCACAACCATTGCTATTTTCTTATTTTCTTCCGCTCATCAAAAACTAGTACCTGCACTCTTTAAATATGTTTGACTTTTCAGACATATCAAACATGTTACTCTAGTGAAACTTCTATACTTTATCAACGAAACAATACATTTTACTTGCAAAAATATGAACGTCTTCAACATGCCGCTTCCATGTTGCAAAACAGGAATGTATTCATTACTCAGATTCCGTTGCCAAACATTTGGCAACAGAAACCGTTTACTTCAAACGGAAACGATAGTTTCTATTGGGTCAAATGCAGGTAAATCCCTCCCGGTTCCGTTTGTCTCTGTTTGCTTCCGTTTCGTTCCTAAAGTAAATTGTATAATGTTTCCGTTGCAAAACCAACAGACAAAACGTTCTGCAACAGAAATAGCGTGATGAATACACCCCAGGGCGAGCAGTGAGTCGCCCGCGGAGATCCCTGCCCGCGCGATGGATGGATCTTTAGGGGATTTGATTAATGCCTCGGTGTGACGCATAGGGTCAGTAACTACGTACAACACTTCGATTTTACTTTTATCAATTTTATCCCTCACGGGTCATCCCCAAATAACAATATATCATACCCAAATAATGTTCTTAACCCATTTTAGAGGTTCAAATGTATTGGGAAAATGTATGTCTAGTAAAGTAGTAAAAAGTTAAGTATTTGGTCTCATATACGTAGCACGTAATGACCTCATCCAGTATGTGCTCTTTGTTTTGGTTGTGTTTCAGATTATTTTGTGAAGTTAATGATAAATAATGTCATTTTGGAGTCACTTTTATTGTAAATAAGAAACACTTCTACATTAAAGTGGATGCTACCATGATTACGGATAATCTGAACGAATCATGAGTAATGATGAGTGAGAAGGTTACAGACACAAAAATCACACCCCCAAGACATGCTAACCTCTCATTACGTAACAGGGGATTAGCATTTAGGGAGGTGATATTTGTGCATCTGTAACTTTCTCACTCATCATTATTCACAATTAAGTCAGGACTATCCGTAGTCATGGTGGCATCCACATTCTGTATGGTTCTGTATTTATTTTCTTAGTCAACCTTGTGTTCTGTTTCATTGTGTTCTTGAATATAGCCCTGTTTCTTTGTGTTCTTGAACGTAGCCCTGTCTTTCATTTTTGTTCATTGATTTCACCTGTGTTAGTTACTCACCTGGTGTCATCAGCTCCTTATTTAGTTCAGTTCATTCTGTTTGTGCCTTTGTGAGGTATTGTTCGTTTTGACTCTACTAGCCTTTTCCTAGCTTGTTTGTAAGAACCAGTTATTGCCTGCCTGTGTATGGCCATTGCCTGCCTGTGTATGGCCATTGCCTGCCTGTGTATGGCCATTGCCTGCCTGTGTATGGCCATTGCCTGCCTGTGTATGGCCATTGCCTGCCTGCCTTCTGCAAAGGTGTAATAAACACCTGCTGCCCTCCGTGTGAATCTACACCTTTTTCTCCCTGAGTATTCATTACACATTCATGTAGAAGTGTTTAGAAACATTCTATTCTTATTTACTCCAAAATGACAAAATACATTATTTACCATTCATTTCTATTGGGCACAAAATCATCAAACACAACCAAAACAAACAGCAAATGACTGCAACATATTTGTGGTCACAAGCTTGATGTAGTCATTGCATGCTATGAATATGGGAACAAATACTTTACTTTTTACTACTTTACTGAAACACATATGTGAATTTGTCACAATATTTTTGCTCCCCTAAAATGGCGTGACTATGTACAAAAAGTGGTGTTATTTCTAAACGGTTCACCCAATATGGATGGAAATACCCCCACATTAAAGCTGATGGTCTTCTCTTTAACCCCATAGTGATTGTTTGATTTCAAACCAAAACGTTTGAAGTATAGAGCAAAAAGAAGAAATGCTTCACTGTCCCAATAATTACAGGGCACAATATATTTACAGTTTGGGAGTGTGTGATATGGGGGTTGGAGACATGTTGATTATGACATTACTAAGAAAAACGTGTATCAACAATGGCAGCACTGAGCCTTGCTGTTGGAAAAACAAGTCAGTGTCCGATTTTCGGCTGTATCATATGCACCTCCCCCGATTTCACTCCTCGACATTAGTCTGCAGTCGGGTGCTTCAGTCTTACCATACAAACATTCCAATATTGTATCCTCTATACAGTTTGACAGTTTAGTGGTCCTAAAAAACTGTTTGTTCAGCCATTCCTACTGGGAAAGAATAGTGTCTAAGGTATGATGTTAACACAGGCTTAGGAGATCTTATATGTTTTGATATATGAGATAATATAAGTCAGTTAATTGCAGTCCCCTAAAATACTGAGTACCTCTGGCACCTCCCTCATTTGCAAAGTTCTATTGTAGGGCACTTAAACATTTATATTGTATATCTTTCTTGGGCAAACCAAGTGTTTGTTGTGTGAGACAATAGGATATAGGACAATAACGGTTTCTATGTTACATATTGATGAAAAATAGCTCAATAAGCCTGATTTTGGCCTTGTGTTCTATAGTGCGCGCTTCATACCTGTGGGAAACCGTCAATGAGAATGATGGCTACAACATATGCTACCCTCACTCACCCACTATTCAATTAAGACTATTTTCGGAGATCATTTGTTTACCATTAGGCCTATAGTAGAGTGAAAACGTGCAATGTATTCGACAAGTAATGCTATTATACATATTTTACTCATTTTTCTCCCCAATTGGTAGTTACAGTCTTGTCTTATCGCTGCAACTCCTGTACGGACTCCGGAGAGGTGAAGGTCGAGAGCCGTGCGTCCTCCGAAACACAACCCAACCAAGCCACACTTAATCCAGAAGCCAGCCGCACAAATGTGTCGGAGGAAACACCGTACTGGTCAGCGGGCACTGCGTGATGGGCCAAGGACATCCCTGCCGGCCAAACCCTCCCCTAACCCCGACGACGCTGCTGGTTGCGACAGAGCCTGGACTCGAAACCCGAATCTCTCGTGGCACAGCTAGCACTGCGATGCAGTGCCTGAGACCACTGCGCCACTCGGTTGGCCCCAAGTAATGCTAATCTAATTAGAGGGGTCACAGCCAGAAGTCATAAACCCAGGGGCGATTCTGGGGGGGGGGGGGGGCAGTGCCCCTGTGACAACAATTTTGGACCCCCTTGTGGCCCCCCTAAATGTAGAGTAGTAAATCATTTTTACATAACACATTTTTGCTATCGTTCTTTTTTTACATCAGTTATTATGGCAATGCGGAACACTAATGATTATGAACATGGTCTTTTGCCTGCTAATACCTCCAATGCAGTGAAGAAAACGATATGACAACAATAACGTCTAATGTAACTGGCCCCTCTAACAGTACAACTGGCCCCAGCTTGGCCCCCCCAGTTGAAATGGCCTAGAACCGCCACTGCATAAACCCCGCCTATTTCTACAAAATGGGATTTTAACCTAACCTTATACCTAACCCTAACCTTAAATTAAGACCAAAAATCGAATTTGTGTTTTGATCAATTTTTACGATATATCCAATTTTGACTTTGTGGCTGTGGTAACTAGTGGAAACCTAGAGGCGCAGTTCTGAAGTGTTTAAGAAATTCAAGAATAGTTTTTCATTTTCCTTGTAATATCAGCCCTGCCTCAAATACATTTAAGTAATAAACATTTCAGAACCTGGACCAAAACTGGATTATGCCAGTGTAGTATACCAGAGGGAGACAGAAGAAATTACTAGGGAATGTTTTGACTGATAGCAGAGATACTGCATATAATGACGAGATGATCTTGTCTCCTCCCTATAAATGGGAGTCGTTGTCCCAAAGGCGGGAAGGCAGGTTGTCTGTTTATCGCTGTATATTCCCGAGTGGGCCGATTTTGACTGGAGTGGACGTTTTTCTCGGCCAGAGTGACAACGCATGCTTACACACACACACAATAACATACGCACTATACATACACATGGATTTATTACTTTAGATATGTGGTGGAGTAGGGGCCTGAGGGCACACAGTGTGTTGTAAAATCTGTGAATATATTGTAATGTTTTA
Organism: Salmo salar; assembly: GCF_965601325.2. Classification (NCBI taxonomy): domain Eukaryota; kingdom Metazoa; phylum Chordata; class Actinopteri; order Salmoniformes; family Salmonidae; genus Salmo; species Salmo salar. Next base: position 104,227,532 of record NC_138301.1, read on the forward strand.
AAATTGTATTAATTGCCTTAATTTTCCTGGACCACAGGAAGAGTAGCTGCTGCCACTGGGGATCCATAATAAATACAAATACAAACTCAAAAGTCTGTAACAGAAAACCTGGACACGCGAGGTTCGACTTCAAACAAGGAAGCGAAATATAATCCATTGTTCTATATTGTGGTAGGCGGTTTTAGCAACAGCAGTGCTAGACTGTGGTCGACATGGATGATAGTTCTGATGGTATGGGTGGGGGTGACGAAAGTCATGGACCTGGATGGTCTGTGGTGTAAAGGAAAAGGAAAAAGAATGGCCCTGCTATAAGCGCTGCTGACAGCAGTGGCACTTCTAGTGTTGAGGACGTGAAGGTAGTGAAAAACAAAGTAATGATGTGTCGGAGTGGAAAGTTGTAATCGTGTTTGATGCGACCACGGGTCTCATCTACACCCCACACCAATGCCGTTAAGAAAGAGGAAGATTCTGAACATGAAAACTCTCAATGGGAAAAAAATCACAAGTCATGTCCCTGGAGCTTCGGCTAAGTTGAGGGGGGTCATTTCTGGGGTTCTACTATCTATGTCCATAGATTATATAAAATAAAATGTAGAGGGGCTATAGTGGTTGAAGCCAAAAGGCTGTTCAGAATGAAAGAGGGGCAGAGACCCACTCCAATTTGCATACCGCCCCAACAGATCCACAGATGATGCAATATCTATTGCACTCAGCACTGCCCTTTCCCACCTGGACAACAGGAACACCTATGTGAGAATGCTATTCATTGACTACAGCTCAGTGTTCAACACCATAGTGCCCTCAAAGCTAATCATTAAGCTAAGGACCCTGGGACTAAACCCCTCCCTCTGCAACTGGATCTTGGACTTCCTGACGGGCCGCCCCCAGGTGGTAAGGGTAGGTAACAACACATCTGCCATGCTGATCCTCAACACAGGGGCCCCTCAGGGGTGCGTGCTCAGTCCCCTCCTGTACACCCTGTTCATTCATGACAGCACGGCCAGGCACGACTCCAATACCATCATTAAGTTTGCTGATGACACAACAGTGGTAGGCCTGATCACCGATGACGATGAGACAGCCTATAAGGAGGAGGTCAGAGACCTGGCCATGTGGTGCCAGGACAACAACCTCTCCCTCAACGTGATCGAGACAAAGGAGATGATTGTGGACTACAGGAAAAGGAGGACCGAGCACGCTTCTATTCTCATCGACGGGGCTGTAGTGGAGCAGGTTGAGAGCTTCAAGTTCCTTGGTGTCCACATCACCAACAAACTATCATGGTCTAAACACAAAAAGACAGTCGTGAAGAGGGCACGACAAAACCTATTCCCCCTCAGGAGACTGAAAATATTCGTCATGGGCCCTCAGATCCTCAAAAGGTTCTACAGCTGCACCATCGAGAGCATCCAGACTGGTTGTATCAATGCCTGGTATGGTAACTGCGCGGCCTCCGAACGCAAGGCACTACAGAGGGTAGTGCGTATGGCCCAGTACATCACTGAGGCCAAGCTCCCTGCCATCCAGGACCTCTATACCAGGTGGTGTCAGAGGAAGGCCCTAAAAATTGTCAAAGACTCCAGCCACCCTAGTCATAGACTGTTCTCTCTGCTACCGCACGGCAAGCGGTACCGGAGCACCAAGTCTAGGTCCAAGAGGCTTCTAAACAGCTTCTACCCCCAAGCCATAAGACTCCTGAACAGCTAATCAAAGGGATTCCCAGAGCCCTCTTTTACGCTGCTACTCTCTGTTTATTATCTATGCATAGTCACTTTAACTCTACCTACATGTACATATTAACTCAATTACCTGACTAACCGGTGCTCCCGCACAATGACTCTGTATCGCTACCCCCTGTATATAGCCTCGCTATAGTTATTTTACTGCTGCTGTTTAATTATTTGTTACTTTTATTTTCTATTTTTTACTTATCTATTTTTTTACTTAACACTTATTGTTTCTTAAAACCTCTTAAGCATTGTTGGTTAAGGGCTTTTAAGTAAGCACTTCATTGTAAGGTCTCCAGCTGTTGTATTCAGCGCATGTGACAAATACTATTTGATTTGATATTAGAAGTGAAAGCTTGTCAGTATTATTAATGTTTGAGAAGGTTGTACCTAAGAAAGTACAGATAGGCTTTCACTGTTAAGAGAGTTTGTCCCACCTCCACTAAGGTGCTTTAAATGACAAATAATGGGACATGTAGCGGCTCTGTGCAAAGGAAAGAAAAGATGTGCAAAGTGTGGAGGGGAACATGATTATGGTGAATGTGGGAACAATGTTAAGGTTAAATGTTGTAATTGTGGGGGGGACACAGTTTAGCATTTGGTGGATGCCAGGTGCAGAAAGAAGCTAGAGAGGCCCAAAATATAAAATCACTCATAATGTCTCTTATGCAGAGGCTGCAAGGCAGATTGGTGGAACTATTAGGCAGAATGAGGGAGACAATAGGGTCAGTCCTGGAATAAGGGGAGCTACTGTAGGAAATGTTGCTTATGTTGGTCCAGACACGGATACGAGACCTGTTCAGAATTCTTGCTCTCACAAATGTGTCGTTTCAAAGGACACCTTAATAGTTCATCAGATTGACTTCAATAGCCTTCATTGGAAAGGTTATCAGACCCGCCAAGTTAAAGATCACTGTGGAAGTAACAGATGTTACTGTCGCCATGATTGTTGATATGTTGACTTCTAATAATACTAATGATGGAATGTCTCAGTATGATGTTAATAAGAGTTTTTGTTATCCTTCAGTGGAATGCCAGAAGCCTTATTGCTAACGGTCAGGAGTTTTAAGAAATATGTAATAGATTTAGAGATCCAACCTAATGTGATATGTGTTCAAGAAACATGACTTAGACCACATCTTGATTTTATTATTCCAGGTTATTGTTCAATCAGATCTGATAGATCAATTGGACAGGGTGGTGGTTGTGCCACGTTCATAAGAGAAGGTCTTGTATATCGTAATATAATTGCCCCATCTGAATATGAATGTGTGATGGTGGAAATCTACAGTGCAGGTAGTAATATTAAGTTACACAATTTTTACAACCCTTGTTGTCAACTATCTGAAGCGATGTTTGATGAAATATCAGGAGAATTGGGCTCTAGAGAGATATGGTGCTACTGTTGACTCTTCTTTGGATGCTGTTTTTACCAAAATGAGATGCGTTCAGCCTTAATAGGCTTTGGAGATACAGCTCCATTTTGTGATCAGTTGTGCTGTAATGTTTAAGCATTTACCTGATGAGGTCATGCTTGTTCTCCTGGGATTATTTATTAAGATTCGGAGTGAGGGGTTATACCTTCTGGTTGGAAACGTGCAGTAATATTACCTTGTGTAAAGCCTGGTAAGAACCCTTCATGTGCGGATAGTTATAGACCAATAGCACTGACCTCTAACTTGTGTAAACTGATGGAAAAGATGATAGTCAATAGATTGTCATATTTCCTGGAGCATAGAGGTTTATTGAGTCAATGTCAAAGTGGATTCCGTAAAGGTAGATCTACTTTGGATGCATTAGTAAAGGTGAGCAATGAAGTTAAACAAACTTTGTTCATGAAAAAAGTGATGGCTACTGTCTTTTTTTACATTTAAAAGGCCTATGACACTATGTGGAGAGAAGGCCTACTGATTAAGATGGAAAGACTTGGTATTGGTGGGAGATTATATAACTGGGTTTTGGCATTCTCATTTAATCGCTCTTTTTGAGTTAAAATCGGATCCATTTTTTCTGATGACTATGGAGTTGACAATTGTGTTCCTCAAGGCAGTGCTATCAGTCATATTTTGTTCAAAATTATGATAAACAATGTGTTTTCAAATATAGGCAGGGGTATTGGGGCTTCCCTATATGCTGATGATGGAGCTATTTGGAAGAGGGGAAGGAATGTCTCTTGTGTGATCAAATCTATTCAACAAGCTACAGTGGATGTTGAAAGATGGTCGATTGACTGGAGTTTTAAATTGTCTGTGGCGAAGTCTTGCTGTATATTCTTCTTGAAGATGAAAGTTGCTGATAATATACAGTTGTTTCTGTTTGGACAGTCTATGGGGAGGGTTTCGAAGTACAAATATTTGGGTCTATGGTTCAATGAGTGATATACATGGAAAGATCATGTCATAAATGTTGAAACAAAGTGTAAGAACGTGGTGAATCTTATGCGCTCAGTCTCCGGTTATGAATGGGGTGCTGACAGACAATCGTTGATGGATATTTATAGAGCTCTGATCAGGACAACAATTGATTACGGGTGTATAGTTTAAGGAACAGCGGCAAAGACTTAGTTTCAGAAGCTGGACAGAATCCAGTATATAGCTTTAAAGCTATGTATTGGTGCATTTAAATCAACATATGTATGTGCCTTACTAGTGGAAGCAGGTGAGATGCCTTTGGATATACGGCTTAAAAATGTGTAATTAGCTTATTGGGTTAGGTTGAAAGGATGTGAGGTTGAGCATCCCACTGCTACTGTTCTAGGTGACTGTTGGGAATATACTAGTAGACAAGGCAGTGGCTTTGGTTGGACAGTTGGAAAGTTTGCTGATGAGAGTGGTTTGAGGGAGTTGGAGGTTGGCCCTTCTGTGGTGATAGAGGATGTTCCTCCATAGTTACTCCCAGATCCTGTTGTTGATCTAACCTTGGTAGAGAAAAGGAAAGATTGGTCAGAAGTCAGTGATATAGGGAAACTGGTTGACAATTACCAGTGGCGACCCGTCATTCAGGGCAGTTTTGAGCCCATTTTGCATGTTATTTTGGCATTAATACATGTCACATATCAGTTTGCAAACAATGTAAAAAATATATATCATAGAGTTAATAAAGCTGCACACAAATATGGTCTCTTTTTTGTTTTCTTGAGTAAGGCAGCCCCAAAATGCAGGTGTTTCAGCCTAGCTCAGTGCTTTCTGTGGTGGTGGTACAAGCCAGCAGAAAATACGGAGCGTTGCACCGTGATTAGCTCAGTGTTCTGTCACTCATGGGGACACTACGTCAACGCCAAGTCTAAGGGTAGAGCTCGGAAATTCTAGCCCCTTGGGTGCTGCCATAGAGTTACATTAGAAGTGCCCATCCAAGAAGGCTCAAGATCATTGGCCACAAATAAAATGATGCCAAATCACTTTATATCTACAGAAGCTTTGATTGGACTGATCATGTCAACATCATACTTTCTAAATCTTAGCTAGTAGTCATCATCATGAATCAAGTCGACAATCTACTGACAAATCCTTTTTAATCCTTGTCATATGAAGAGAAATAATGAAGAGAAATTATAGATAAAACGTATCGGTGCTCATCGGCCATTGGACATAAACATTACACAACAAGTTGGAAATCGCAAATTCAACAATGAGTGGTTTGGAAGGAATCAGTGTCTAAGTGCAAGCATTGCAAAGCAATCATTAGCCTGCTATTCAGTGGAGTGGTTGTGTGGTCCCAAGTCTAAGATTAAGGGTCTCTTTTCCTAGTTTAAAATTATAAACATTCAACATTGGCCATGGTGTCAATGAAGCATGATTTGTGACGTACTCCAAACAACTGTTAACTCAGAACTGCAAAATCTGACTTTAGTGAGTTCAAGACAACTGGGAACTCGGGAAAAATGAGCTAGGACTGGGAAAATACGTTTTGAGTTCCCAGTTGTCTTGAAAGCACCATAAATCCAGAGAATGGCAGACTTTGATGACAAAATTTGCCCACGAAGGACTGCCGCCAAGGTGAGTCCAAAAATGTATTGTATGCTGCTGCATAAATTATGTAATATGCCACTACTACACCCATTCTCTCAATTCCGCTTAGGACATTGTACATTGAATTCTTCATTACATTTGATTGGCAAGCATGTGAATGGTTTGTGTCGAGAGTGCATGGTCGATGAAACAGGGGATCATGTGTTGTTATATTGTTGTAAGTATGTTGAAGAGAGGGAAATATTGAAGTGTAGGGTCATTGAGGTTGGTTGGGGGGGTTGGAAGGGATTTGGGGGATGGTGGAGGGTCTTAAAAGTTAGTGGGGCTCTTTTTATTTTCTCAGGAGTACTGAGTTAGGTAGGAGGATTTAGGAATGTTGTAAACCGTGATTGACCACACACTCCAGCACAGTAGGTGGCGGCATATACCTTTAACGTTGGTTTGCGGACCGCAATTATGTCGAAGAAGAAGAAGAAGAAGAAGAAGAAGAAGAAGGGTGGATCCTCTCGCATCGCTTCTTCCTCTATGCTGATAGCTACTGTACCTCTTTTGTAGTTGCTAACTAGCGGTTCTTAGCGTCAACGTTAGCAAGGTACGTGTCCAAAGTTTACTATCCTGTAATGCTAGCCCCCAAAGTATATAAACGACTTGGAAAAAACTAACTTGCTTAATAATCTATCTCATCGATTGTCAATGTAGCTTCATCGAAGGTCCAAGAAGTCTTAATTCCAGGTCACAGTAATTAGTGCTGCTAGCTACACGACTGACTGGAATCCACACGAGCTCCGTTGTGTGAGTATTGCATGATCAGATCAACATAAGCTGATTTGTTATTAATCGCAGCAATTAAGATGGGGAAATAAGATGGGGGAAATTATCATTTGTGCGGGAGTCAATGTCAGACTCGATCAAATAACTCTACCAACTGGCTCAGTTGGTAGAGCATGGTGTTTGCAACGCCAGGGTTGTGGGTTCGATTCCCACGGGGGACCAGTACGGAAGAAAAAAAATGTATGACATGTATGCATTCACTACTGTAAGTCGCTCTGGATAAGAGCGTCTGCTAAATGACTAAAATGTAAAAATGTATAGTTGTGTTCTAAATCTGTCCATGAACAGTGTTCCATCTACATTTATTTTCCATTAGCAGACAATGTCTTTGGCTCGGATGTTTTGCCGTTTAAATGGCTATTTGCAACCCATATCGAAAGCACCGGCTCCTTTGGTCTCTGGATTCATACGAACCCAGAATGAAGTGAGACATTGGCAGCATACTGCTCCACAAACGACGAGTTGTCACTGGCAGCTTCAGGAAGAATGCCTTGGTAAGTATGACTAGTTGTATCAGCCCTTTACCAAACTCTAAATTAACATTTTATTTGCTCTAGACAGTCTGTTTTTGAATACAGCTCCATATGTGTCTGCCCTTCTTTGAGGCTTTTGAAAAGCTCACTGGTCTTTGTAGTTGAATCTGTGCTTGAAGTTCAATACTTGACTGCTGGACTAATAGCAATTGCTATTTTAGTTCAGATTTTTTTATTTATAAAAAATATATAATTTTTCATCCACTTTGACAGAGTATTTTGTAAATTGTGGACAAAAAATAGAATTTATCTGTTTTAATCCCATTTTGTAACACAATAAAATGTGAAGAAGTCCAAGGTGTCTGAATGAATACTTCTGCAAGGCACTAATAATAATAATAATAATAATAATAATAATAATAATAATAATAATAATTGCATATGTCCTAACCTAACCCTAATTGCTCCTGTAAATTGCTCTGGATAAGAGTGTCTGCTAGATGACTAAAATGTATATGGTAATATTCATAAGCATGTAACTTCGCCTCTGTCTTCACTTTTGCGCATTACACACTTACTCTCAGCTGGCCTCTTTCCGCTTGTGGAGTCCCAGGAAAAGCTTTTTTTTATTTAACCTTTTATTTAAAGGTTAAGAAGAAGTTAAGAACAAATTCTTATTTACAATGACGACCTACGAGGGAACAGTGGGTTAACTGCCTTGTTCAGGGGCAGAACGACAGATTTTTACCTTGTCAGCGCCGGGATTCGATCCAGCAACCTTTCAGTTACTGGCCCGACGCTCTAATCACTAGGCTACCTGCCGCCTCTGAATGCTAGACTAGAATAGATTGTTGAATTTTTTTGGGTGGTGGGGGGCAGGAATTTATTATACTAATAGACCAGGCAGGGATCAGCAACTGGATTCAGCCGTGGGACGATATTTTTTTCTTGAGCGGATTGTCGGGGACCGAAACATGATTACAAATAATTTGTAGACTGTAAATTGACCTCAAGAAGCCCAAACAGATATATTTTACTAAAACATCATTTCAAACCTTGCTTACATTTGTGTACAATGACATCTCTGTTATGCGTGGTGTTACGTTCTAAATAACAGGGTAAAAACTGACCGACAACTATGAAACGCTCAAACCAAGTTTATTCACCCAATGGGTCAGACAGCTGAAAAGACATATTCACACAAGCACTGGTATAACCCTTCCTTCTATACTGAGTCTCTTCCTTACACATCTGAACAGCCAATGCACCTCTGTTGCTAGACAGGACTTTAGTGATGCATGTTCTGTCTCAATTCATTTGACCCGAACTCAGCCCAAATTCTGCTGTCCTGTTGACTTGTACCAGACTGTGGCCCTTCTCCTTCCAATAGAATACCTGTTGTCTAACAAAAACAAGTTCTGACAGAATGTGAATATTCTACATTCCCCTCGCTCCCTCAGTGACATGAATAAGGATATTTCATATTTTTAAGTCAGAACCCATCAGTGGGAATACTTGAACAGGTTTCCTAAATTAAAAACACTTATAGCTGATTTCTTGTTTTTACAGTCTTATGTCCCAAATGTTTTTTATATTAAAAAAATATATGTACAGTACCAGTCAAAAGTTTGGACACACCTACTCATTCAATGGTTCTTCTTTATTTTGACTATTTTCTACATTGTAGAATAATATTGAAGACATCAAAACTATAGAATAACACATATGGAATCATGTATTAACCAAATAAGTTTTAAACAAATCAAAATATATTTGAGATTTTTCAAAGTAGCCACCCTTTGCCTTGACAGCTTTGCACACTCTTGGGGGGCCAAATAAAACCAACCGTGGGCCAAATTAGGGCCGCCAGTTGGGGAACCCTGTAATAGTCAATTTGAATGTTTAAATACAGCAGCCAAAGGAACTGAGTTTTTGAAAGAAGAGACCCACTGGGCACAGACATCAGTTCAATGTCTAGTTTTGATTTACATTTGGTTGAGTAGTCAACTAACATGAAATCAACAAAACATGTCAGTTTCATTGGATTTAGGTTAAAAGTTGGGTAAAATAAAAACATCATGCCGTGACGTTGATTACTTTTTGCAAATCCAATCAGTTTTCCACATTGATTCAATGTCATCACATATATATATTTTTTTGGTTGAAATTACATGGAAACAACATTGATTCATCCAGTTTTTGACCAGTGGGGAGAATGTGCGATGGCTATAGCAGTTATTTACAGACCCATAACCATTCAATCTTCATAAACAGAAGCAAAAGCCGTCTTCATCTTATTCTAGTCCTGTATTATTCAAACATGTCATTACAATGATGAAGATAAGAGAATGATTGACCTATGAAAAAAGCATCACATTTCATGTCTATCATTTCTGATGGCAATTTCCCTTGTCACAACTGCATTCACTGTTATGCCATGATCAGCGGGAACTCTCTAATCCATCCCCACTCGGGTGAGCGGATAAAGGTTTGGTAGAATAACCTGTAAAACAAAATATGTTGTGCATCTCCTTAAGTGTTCCTGTGAATTTGTATTATGTGGATAAGAAAGACCAAACGTGAACTTAAGACAAGGATTTGTGAGTATAAGAGCTCCATTCGCAACCACAATGAGGGAGGAGATGGGGAAAAATGACTTATTGGATGGACCACTTGGGCACTCTTGCCTCAGCAGGTCTCAATGAGGAATGTTTCTTTTGTTCTTTTTTTATTTACATTTTTTTTTCTCTCGCTCTAGACTGCTTTTTATTGTGGTAGATGTTCGACACAGTGTCCAGGTCAAACTGTAGACAACAGTGACAGTCTGATCCTCCAGTAACAGTCTACTGGTCTTTCAGCTCCTTCAGTCTCCTGATGGCCGACTTCACTGTGACTGCAGACGTCGTGTTGTATGTCCAGGCGCCTACAGCAACAGTCTTCATGCAGGACCCACAATGCCAGATACCAACAGCCGTCCTGTTCCTTTTCTTGTTTTTAATATACCCTCCTATAAGCTATGACATCATAATGTATCTTTGTGTGTTTGTGTATATTTTACATATTAAATCCTAGTCTGGAACTGGCACTTCACACTTGAATTGGCCAGTTTTTACATTATAGGCTAATATGTACTTGTAAATCTGACATTTTGATTTGGCAGAGCTCAGCTATGGAGGGCTTGTGATGCACTTTGCCTATGTGTGGCTACGGGATCATTGCCACTCTGCCTCCTGCTTCAACAGCAAGACCAACCAGAGGAACCTGGATACAGCAAATGTGGAGCTAAACATACGTCCTGCCAACACCAGGGTGGATGATGAGAATATCTTCCTCACATGTAAGTCTTGGTTTGAAGATTTATTTTCCCAACTGAGGGATGGAAAATATTCTCTACCCAGTTTGTCTCACATCACATACAGTCGGTGGCTTTCTTTGTTTTGATTTGTTGTAGATTTAAAAAAATTAAAATTAAAATTCTCCAAATGTTGATTTTGGCATGAGAAACAGTTTTCTTTGGAACCAAAGTGAAGAATTGAGCTTGTTTTTTTCCCTTTTAGACCCTGTTGGAATCCCACATTTATGGAGTAGCCTTGCCTAAAAATTATCTTCTCCACTGCCAAACCTGAGATAGTTATCTTCTTAAAAACAAACATCTTTCGGGGAGACCTTTGACTCTTGAAAAAAGGTTGTAATGTACTGCAGATATTGCTGCCATATGCTTTATTTGAATTAAATGTTTGTACAATGGTACATCTTTTCACAAGGCATTGGTTAAACTATAACCATTCTCACTTACTCAAGGTGCAATCGGTTGAACATTTCAGTGAGCTACTGAATCTAGGTCAGTTTGATGTTGTCAAGAACTCTAAATCCATGCCAGTAGTTAAGCCTATCATTTGATCATTTTCAATGGTGAACCGCAATCCCATTTTCTTTATGGCAGAACTGTGATCTATGCACCTATTGTTACTCATCCATTATTTTTAACAGTATAATAGATGGAATTGTCTTTGTTTTGTCTACCTCAGGGCCTGATGGTCATGTGACAAGGTACAACCTGAGCTGGCTTGCTCAGAACAGCTATGAGGGACAGAAGCAGAATGCCATGCAGCCACGCATCATCTGGAACTCCGACATCTATACCAGTGCCAAGGTGCCCTCTGCTAACTGGGACAAGTTTATGAGCTGTGATGATGAACTGAAAAAGTTCCTTGGGAGCTTTCTGCTGTACGGCATTGCTTTTGTGGAGGGCGTCCCGCCGACTGTTGAGGCCACAGAGACTCTTACCCAGAGGGTCAGCCTCATCAGGTATAGTAAGCCCCTCTGTGATTGCCTGGGGTAGGGAATGAGAAGTGGGGTTGAGGGGGCTTAAAGGTAATGGCATACCACCCACCACAATGCATACGAAACATGCATGGTTTTAGAGTGGGGGATTATTTAATAAGGAATGAGAACAAACACCCCAGATATCTATTTTTGGGGGGCATTAAATAAGCTTGATATTTATCAGGGTTGGCTTGTTTACACTCTTTGTTTTGCAAAGTAACAGTGCTACAGAGAAAGTTTTGGTTTCCTTAACATCAACTTTGATACGTTTGTCAAGTTAACATGCACAACAGACTTCTCTGCAGTTGGAATGGAGGGTGGAATTGTCAAAAGAATGGTCATTGTTGCACTTTGACAGTGTCTCCTCTGCCAGTGTAGTGAGAAAAGAGAGGTACTTTGTCCTCATTAATCCACCAGGTCTGTTCATTAAGGACTCTGCAGGTGGTGTGGATTGAAGTTTCAAACGCCTGAGCAAGCGCACTAATCCCTCTTTGTACTGGACTCTACTTTGGGGTGAAGGGAAGGGAGGGAGGGAGGGAGGAAGCAGCGTGTTATAAGAAATGCATTGCTCATGGTTGCCAGATGAGGACAATTTCTTATTCTAGTCCAGTGAGGATATTTGGTCATCAGAAGTAATTGCCCTCCTCCTTACACCCCAAAGAAGCAAAATATCACTCACTATTTGGATCACAGTTGCCATTATAATCTTGTTTGAACTGTTATTGTACTGTATAATGTTTTAGGTATCACTTTTGAAACAGCTGACTCTACTTTGTGTTTTCATTCTTGTTTCCTACTAGGGAGACTATGTATGGCAAGATGTGGAACTTCACATCGGATTTCTCCCGAGGAGACACTGCCTACACCAAACTGGCCCTGGACCGTCACACAGACACCTCATACTTCCAGGAGCCATGTGGGTATGTATTTAGATGTTCACACATGGATGGGTATTTTTTTAACTGTATTGGAGTGATCAGGTCAAAGTAGCAAGTCAGTACACATGTTGATCTGTATATTGGTTAGGTTGAGATTCCTCAGATAAAGACACACTTTAGACATCTACAGTGCCATCGGAAAGTATTCAGACGCCTTGACTTTTTCCACATTTTGTTACATTACAGCCTTATTCTAAAACGGATTAAATAAATTAAAATCCTCAGCAATCTACACACAATACCCCATAATGACAAAGCGAAAATAGGTTTTTGCATTTTTGCAAATGTATTAAAAATAAAAACGGCCTTATTTACATAAGTATTCAGACCCTTTGCTATGAGACTCAAAATTGAGCTCATGTGCATCCTGTTTCCATTGATAATCCTTAAGATGCTTCTACAACTTGATTGGAGTCCACCTGTGGTAAATTCAATTGATTGGACATGATTTGGAAAGGCACACACCTGTCTATATAAGGTCCCACAGTTGACAGTTCATGTCAGAGCAAAAACAAAGCCATGAGGTAGAAGGAATTGTCCATAGAGCTCAGAGACAGGATTGTGTCGAGGCACAGATCTGGGGAAGGGTAACAAAACACTTCTGCAGCATTGAAGGTCCCCAAAACCAGTGGCCTCCATCATTCTTAAATGGAAGAAGTTTGGAACCACCAAGACTCTTCCCAGAGCTGGCCGCTCAGCCAAATTGAGCAATCGGAAGAGAAGGGCCTTGGTCAGGGAGGTGACCAAAAACCCAATGGTCACTGACAGAGCTCTAGAGTTCCTCTGTGGAGATGGGAGAACCTTCCAGAAGGTCAACCATCTCTGCAGCACTCCACCAATCAGACCTTTATGGTAGAGTGGCCAGACAGAAGCCAATCCTTAGTAAAAGGTACATGACAGCCCGCTTGGAGTTTGCCAAAAGGCACCTAAAGACTCTCAGACCATGAGAAACAAGATTCTCTGGTCTGATGAAACCAAGATTCCACTCTTTGGCCTGAATGCCAAGCATTCCTGGCACCATCCCCATGGTGAAGCATGGCGGTGGCAGCATCATGCTGTGGGGGTGTTTTTCAGGGATGGTGAGACTAGTCAGGATCAAGGGAAAGGTGAACGGAGCAAAGTACAGAGAGATCCTTGATGAAAACCTGCTCAGGACCTCAGACTGGGGCGAAGGTTCACCTTCCAACAGGACAACGACACTAAGCACACAACCAAGACAACTTAGGAATGGCTTCAGGACAAATCTCTGAATATCCATGAGTGGCCAAGCCAGAGCCCCGACTTGAACCCGATCGAACATCTCTGGAGAGACCTGAAAATAGCTGTGCAGCAACACTCACCATCCAACGTGACAGAGCTTGACAGGATCTGCAGAGAAAAATGGGAGAAACTCCCCAAAATACAGGTGTGCCAAGCTTGTAAAGGTGCTTCAACAACGTACTGAGTAAAGGGTCTGAATACTTATGTAAATGTGATGTGTATTTTTAATTTCAATAAACTAGGAAACAGTGCTAAAAAGGAGTTTTTTCTTTGTCATTATGGGGTATTGTGTGTAGCTTGATGGGGGGACAATTTAATTAATTTTAAAATAAGGCTGTAACCTGGAAAAAGTCAAAGGGTCTGAATACTTTCTGAAGGCAGTGTATGTATATAGATTATTGTGTTAGGCTATTACAGTGATGTTACAAAAATTGACAGTTGTAACAACAGATCCAGCATTGGCCTTTTAAAGACATGCTCCAGAGCTGTGGCGACTTGTACATATTTTTTAAACCTCCCACTTTGGGCTGAATGTGTCAATGTGTAGTTCATAAATACATTACATTACATATATACATTACTACTCAATTAGCCACGAAATCCCTAGTTTGAAACGGACTGTTTTCTGGAAGTTATTTCCCCTGCTTTTCCCCCCATGTGGGCCAGCTACTAGCGATTTGAGTTCTAGCCAATGAGCTTTAGCCCTTCGCCATTTGAGTGACAGCTAGAAAGACGCATGCACACACACAGCAGAGCGAGAACAATAATGTGGTGCACCTATGTGATATGGTATGCCATTTTCTGGGACCACTTTTGGTATGTGAGCGCTACTTTCTGAACTACTAGCTAAAAAGTATACTAAAGTACCGGAGAATATCTTCAAATGATAGGACACAAGCCAGACACACATTGCTATGCCACAGACATCTTGATAAAAGAAGTTATAGTACAACATGAAACTAAGCTCTCCCTTGGCCTCCCATCAAATGACAGGGCAATAGCCACCTACTGGGCATTTCATAATAACATGTGACTTACTTTGATGCCATTGACTTTGACTTGCAGGATCCAAGTGTTCCATTGCCTTAGGCATGAGGGAACAGGAGGAAGAACACTACTTGTAGATGGATTCTATTCTGCTGACAAAGTGCTCCAGAAGACGCCTGAGAACTTTGAGCTGCTAGCTCGGGTTCCTATCAAGCACGAGTACATTGAAAATGTCAGCGACCACCGTAACCACATGATCGGCATTGGCCCTGTGCTCAACGTGTATCCCTGGAACAATGAGGTGTACATGATCCGGTATGACCAGTCGGTTGTCATTTGAGATGTGCATGTCTCCCTGAATGTCTTGCTTTAAACAGATCTTCCAATGTCATTGGCCGTACAACCTTACATTAACCAGTCTTGGTTACCTATTAACTCACAATGTTGTATGCGTTTGAAAAATGATACACCCATCAATACAAATTAACACACTTTGGAAGGTTCTTAGTGGAAGGCTCAGGATCTGGTGCTCATACGCAGCAAAACTTGTGTTATTCCAGCTCCTTTGAGATCAATGTTATGAATATATGATCTAATATTGAGTATTAATATGGTATCACCTTGTTTGGTCGCCTGTCTTACAGATACAATAACTACGACCGTGCAGTCATAAACACAATACCCCATGACATTGTCAAGCGATGGTATGTGGCTCACAGAGAGTTGACCACAGAGCTGAGGAAGCCGGAGAATGAGTTGTGGGTCAAACTGAAGCCTGGAAAGGTAAGGAATAATAGTTGCCTTTTCATTGATAGAGACAAAGGATTTAGCACTACTTGATCAGTTGAGTTAGATATTGACATAAGAGGGGGGAGGGGGGCATCCCACACTTAACTGTAAACCAGGATTAAGCTGCAGGTGATGGGTGAAGTCTTACAAAATGTTACACAAAACATATGTGCCCTCTTTTTCTGTAAGGTTCTCTTCATTGATAACTGGCGTGTCATGCATGGCCGGGAGTCCTTCACAGGCCTGCGGCAACTGTGTGGCTGCTACCTGACCAGAGACGACGTCCTGAACACTGCCCGCTCCTTGGGTCTGCAGGCCTAAGTGAAGAAGAGCCACCCTGAGTCTCCAACCCTTCCAGCCAACACCAAAGTCCTTTAGAGAAAGCAGAAAAGCACCATCACCCAATCAGTCATACATGTTTAAGGAGACCGAAAAGTCTTGTACAATCAAATCGTTTTTATATTATGAGCATTTACTGAGTGAAATCAAGTATTTCCACTGCATGAATGCAGTTATATAACTAAATGACATTCCTAATATGGGCATAAAATAATTGTACTGTACTTTAAAAATATTCTCTACCCAGAAATATTTTACATGAGATATTGTTAGACTTGTTGAAGTCAAGAAAATGGACTGATCTGTTTGGGATTTAAGATTTGTAGACATGCATTATGCTCTTGTCACAACAATCATCTTTTGAACTGGAACTTAACATATTGAGGTGTTTAACTACATTTTTGCCTTTGTTTTAGGGATTTGTTTCTAGTATTTCTGAAGTACTTTTGCTAGTAATTTGTTTATGAATGTATTAGGAAATGTTGCCTTGTTTACATAATGAAATAAATTGGGTGATTTATTTTTTTTTTCAGCACTTTTCCTGATTTCTATTGGGTGACTGTATTTTAAAAAATATATTTTTTTAAAGGGAGTTGGTTATACATATCTCTGAAACCATATCCAGCATTAAAAGGAAAGTACAGAGCCATGTTAACTTGGCAAAATGTTCTCGAACATTGCCGATCGCAAACCCATGAATAGAGCCGATGTGATTCTTTAGTCTACATGTCAGAGAGGCATGTTTGCTCTACATGGAATTAGGCTATCAGAAGTTATCCTGCTGAACGCGCCCCAGATTAGGGTTATTTGGTCTGGTTGTCACGCATATACCCTGTGTGTGTGTATGTATATATAAAGTAGCATGTTAACAGAACATTTGTTTTATGTTGTCTCTCGAGCGCATAGAATTACGTATACTACCATCTTTGTTGAAACTCCGCTCGAGCGACGCTTACGGTTCGATCTACTTTTTCTCGTTTGGTTGGACTTCGAATGAACTATCGCGAGGCTTAGTGAGGCGGTAGGGCTTTTTCTTGAAAAGTCATGCGCACTGTGCACGTTTCGTGCTATCCGGGATCCCATTGAGCACACACGTTGTCCCCAAGTCAGTTGCACAGCAGACCGAAGATGGCGGATGTACAAAGTAAGTAGCCCTTGCAGTCTTAACAGTACTATCTTATTTCAAAGTAGCTAGCTACAACTGCTGTGGAGTTTTAGGTGTTTGTATGTGTTTATTTACTAGGACATTTTTAAATACTACTAGCAGCATTGCACCAAACATTGAGGCATGATCAAACAGGCGGCCACGTTCCCATTAACTTCACATGACCCATCGTAAACCATGTGGTTATCAAACTAGCTACACTTATAGCAGTATATTAATTGATGTAGCTAGTTTAAGTTACCTGCGCATACTCCCGGATCATGGTATTGCAATCGTGCTGAATTCTGATGTAAGATGCCTAGCTAACTTTAACCACTGTCGTCTTAGGTAACGTAGTTACTAAATAACGTTAGTTGGCTACTGTACACAGCTACATGGCAAGTAACTAATGGCGTAACTAGCTATCAACAAAGTATATGCTTTTGTGTAACAGTCGTGCCCAATGGCAGCCTCGGAACTTGATCCTAGCGAGCTAACGTTACGCCATTTTGTTAATCACACGCAACTAAAGATTTCATCCAGACGCAGAAGGAATGGTGGCCACAAGGTCTGAAACGGTACTGCGAATTCATTCATATTAACGACTAAGTTAACTTGCTTACTTGCAATATCTGAGTTGTATGTGTTATACCCGTTTCTGTGACTGCGGACACCGTACATAATTGGGTACATTTTACCCGTGAAGGCACATTTTTAGCACCACCAAAAGTACCACGTGCCCGTCATGTCAGCCACGTGGGAGCACTTTGCCAAATCGAGTTTTGGTATACTGATGAGACAGTTATTAGCTATCTATCAATTAGCCGGGTAAACTCAACTCTGCGATTGACTTTAGTTTTCTTAGTGGTATTTACAAGGATGTGCATGGGTATACATCGTCCAACGAAGTGCATACAGTATGTACAAGTTTCTTCTCGACAATGCATTTCTGTTGAAAACGAGGGGGAATCCTCCGGTATGGAGACGTCAGGGAACAAAACATCTTTGTTGCTGGCTAGTAATGTTATCCCTTTGTTTTTTCCTTTCAAGTGAACTCTGCGAAAAAGCAGAAGAAGAAGGAAAAGACAGTTGCTGTTGAAGACGTTGGGGTAAGTCCTTACAGTAATTGACTGTGATGCACCAGTTTCACTACAAGCTTTTTTTACTGTTAGATTCAAATGGTATGAAGGTGTGTGTAC